>NW_026067959.1:8475452-8562274 GCF_014885135.2 Alexandromys fortis
CAAGGACTTCTTGAAGTTTGCAGGCAAATGGATGGAAATAGAAAACACTATCCTGAGTGAGGTAAGCCAGACCCAAAAAGAGGAACATGGGATGTACTCACTCATATTTGGTTTCTAGCCATAAATAAAGGACATTGAGCCTATAATTCGTGATCTTAGAGAAGCTAAATAAGAGGTGAATACTTTAAAACCTGGATCCTAGCAAGTTGACAGATCTAAAAGAAATGGATGAATTTCTAGAATCAACCAAATCACCAAAATTAAACCAAGAAAAGTCCAATAACATAAACACACCTATTGCAAACAAATGAAGAGAATGAAATTGGAATTTAGAATAAAACGTCCAACTAAAAAAATAAGTTCAGGCACACATAGACTCATAGCAGAATTCTACCAGGCTTCCACAGATCTAAAGCCAACCTTCTTAAATTATTCCAAAAAGTGGGAAGAAAAGAACAGCTCACAAAGTTCTTACATACCGTCAATGTTACTCTAAAACCCAAATGAGGTAAAAACACAATAGGAAAAAAAAAAGCTATAGGCCATTTCCATGGTGAACATAGTTTCAATTTTCTAAATAAAGTATTTCCATATTAAATACAGACTTATATCAAAGAAATTATCCACCATGACCAAGCTGGCTTCATTCCAGTGATGCAAGGCTGGTTCAACACACACAAGTCAACACATGTAATAAATCACAGAAATGGACTTAAAGACAAAAGTCCCATGATCATTTCAATAGATTCAGAAAAGACCTTTGACAAAATCCAACCTGCCTTTATGATAAAAAAAAAAGTCTTAGAGAAAGTAGAGCTAAAGAGTGCATATCTCAACATAGAAAAGCGATATTTGAGAAGCTCACAGCCAACATCTTTCTAAATGGAAAAATACTCAAAGCAATCCCACTGATATCAGGGAAAAGATTACTGTCTTCACTCCTTTCCAATATTGTACTCAAAGCACTAGCTGGAGCAATAAGACAAAAGAAGGAAATTAAAGGTATACAAATGGGAAAGGAGGTCAAACTATCCCTATCTGAAGATGTCTTAGTTAGGGTTTACTATTGCTGTGAAGAGACACCATAACCATGGCAACTCTTATATTTGGGATGGTTCACTTACAGCTTCAGAGGTCATCATGGTGGGTACCACGGTGGCAGGCAGGCAGATGTGGTGCTGGAGCTGAGAGCCCTACATCTTGACTCAGAGGCAACAAAAAGTCTATCACACTGATGGAAGCTTGAGAAAAGTAACGTCAAAGCTCATCCCCACAGTGACACACTTCCTCCAACAAGGCCACACCTCCTAATAGTGTCACTCCCTTGGGGGGGGGGCACTTTCTTTCAAACCACCACAGAAGATGATATTATATATAAGAGATCCCAAAAACTCTACCAGAAAACATTTCTAAATGACTTTGTGGTCAGCAATTTAGGAAAGGTGTCAGAATACAAAATCAACTTACAAAACCAATAGTTTCCCCATACATTAGCAACAAACAGATGGAGAAAGAGATAAAGGACACACTCCCATCTACTATAGCCTCAAATAATAAATTAAATATCTATAAACCCAACCCAAAAAGGTGTCTACTATAAAAACATTAAATCTATGGATAAATGTATTTATAGATTTCCATTTTCCAGAAAAAGAAAAGACATACCATGCTCATGGATTGGTAGAATTAGATTGTGCAAAATTACAATTCTATCAGAAACCATTTATAGATTTGAAGAAATACCAATCAAAATTCCTATCTTATTCTTACAGAAATAGAAACTCTATCCTAAAATTCATATGAAACTTCACAAGACGCCGATAGCCAAAGTAATCCTAAAGAAAAGGAGCAATGTGGGAAGGATTATCATGACAGTTTTTAAGTTATATTACAGAGCATTGTACTAAACAGTATAATACTGGAGATGAGGGAGCAATAGAGACAAACAGGGCAAAAGTAATATGAAGGGGAAATAGAAAAATAGGAGAGAGGAGAAAAGGACGAGATATACACAGGGAGAGGGAGGAAGGAGGGTAAAATAACCAACCATAAAGATGCCTGAAAATTTCATAAATTATCATATAATTTATTTACCTAAATTTGCATATATTACATATATGTTCTATGGCTATACACATACATATATAGTTTAAATGAAATAGTCCCACCTAGGTTGTCAACGCTTCTCTCAAGCATCATAAATAATCTAACAAAAACCCAGTACCATGTATGCAAAGTCCTAGTATGAGTTGTCAGTAAGGGACAATCCAAGAGACTTTCAAAGCATGATAGGCTATAGCTGCTGCCCTTGGCTGCCTGCCAGGGGTTGAAGGTAAGTCCCTATTACTGAAGATGTATGCACTTTCAGGCATAGGTCCCAAAGTATGCAAGCTGGATCATACCTGAAATCCTCTTCCCTGAGAACCAGCTTTCATAATACCAGAAGATGCCAAGCAAGCTTCAACAAGAGAGAAGCACCTAGCAGTCTTACCCAGCTGTGTGGCCCAGGAACCATCACAGTGACCAGCATGGCACAACAACCCTAATGATGCAGTACTGGCATTCATAGCATGATGGAAACCAACCCCTCTCTAACTGCGTGTAAGACAGACTCAGTCAAGCATTGGTCCAATGGAAAACAGAGTAAAAATAACCCTACATTAGTTCTCAACAATGTTTCTCTCCCCATTCCAATCCTGTGTCTTCTTTAAAAACCATGACCTAAGCTATAAAGAAAGGTACTGCCCTTGGAAAGAGTTGGAAGAGTTCACACACTCTTTGACCAAAGACAGAACTGTCTTATTCTCTGTTCTCATGCATTTAAAGCTGCCTTTCTTGTTTGTCTTTGCCCATCGTTATTGCTGACTGACCAGCACTGAGCATCCCATGTTACCCTGCCAAATAAGTTTCTAAAATTAAAGGAAGAATGACATCCTTTAAAAAATTGGAATTGTATCTGAACTCCTGGCTCTCCTCTTTAAAGTTGCTACGTGGATTACACATTCATTTTGTCCGAGTGCTACATGATTTCCTTTTCTTAAAAAAGCAAAATCCCGTGGCTGGACAGACTGTTTTGATACATAAACTTGCCACTGAGCTATTTTGCATCTCGTTATACAGCTTGTTCTGACAGTGGCTAACAACAGCCATCATTGACTTGTGTTGTGCTCACAGTATCCCACCGGGGGGGGGGGGAGTCTGGTGGTGTTGTTTATATGGAGTTCATTATGATAGAAGTAGATATAACAGTATTATGCTCTTCTATCTACATGTATGCATTTATTCCTCCAGGCCTTTCACGCCTGAAATAAACGTAGGGGAATCTTCTCCTCTACTATATGTTAAGCCTACAATTCCAAAGCAGCCAGGCCAGGGACATAGTGTTCTCTCTTTACAATCAAATACAGATTTCCCATCCAAAGGAAAATTCTCTATTTCCAAAGATTTAATAGTATGGTCCTTTACAAATAATTCCAGATGCCTAAATTTTAGGACTGAATATATCCCATAACATAAAATAGTTTGCCTTAGTGTGATTGGCACAAATTTTCAATCACTAGACATTGCCATTTGCTTTATTTTCGGATACAACGTATGTTCAGTGTTTTACAACATTCCATATTTACTTGAGCTATATTTGGGTATATTCAAGATGGACTCACTCTTATTGACGCATTACAATGATTGATTGCACAACACATGTTGGTATTTTCCTGCCCTGTTTTGCTGGTTTTTATATCAACTTGGCCATCATGTTTCACTCACTTACAACCCCACCCTCTTCTCTTTGAAGTCTCTGTCTGCTTAAATTAAGACTAAACTTCATTAAGACTAATGGCTTATTACATCAAGAGGAAAAAAATTCAAACACAACAGTGATTAAGTACATAACCTTTAGCTGAAATGAGTATTTCCAAAATAAGCAATACTGAACAAGGAGTTCCCTGCAGTCTATAAGAGGGCCTTTGTATGACACCATAGAACTTGTTTCCATTCCTTTTGCATTGTAGTTCACAGCGATGGTTCCAGACACCATATTAAGTTGCTCTTTCTTGGGATGGTCAAGTCACTAAAGAATGAGTTCAATCTCTTGACTGATGCTCCCAGACCTTTCAAATCACATGACTGAGTGAGGTCATTTGCCACTAGATGGCTCTGTTTTTATTAGCCCTCCAAGGTGCTATGTATTATTTGATTAATGATCTGTGGAATAAACGTGGCAAAAATGCCAAGGGGAAGAGTGGTTCCTAGTACAACGCATTCTTCTATCCTGCACGAGCTGTTATTTCTGAACCATCATTCATGTGAGTGGTGAAGCGTCAGATGTATTGAAATACTACTTCAGACCAAAAATTAAACGGGTAAAACACGCTTACATTCACTAGAGTGCTGTCTCCTGAATGAATACATTTTTCATTGTGATGCTTTCTCATTTTGGAGTGCATTTGAAGTGTGTCTAGCACATCCTCTCAGATACCTTGTCTGTCTCTCCCATATAGCTCCATGACATCCCCAAGGCTTTTTTTGAGGGGAGGAGTCTTTTATGATAGGCACATGAAGCTTGTTCTAAAATAATTTTTCATTCTCTTTGTTTCTACAATACTGCTAGCATGAACGAGTCAAAGTCAATTCTTCCACTGGGCAAAGAATCCACTCAGTCTTCTCTCTTCTAAGAGCAGCTCCGTTTTCAGTTCCCACAGAAGTCTCTGAGTGATTCAAAATACATTGAAAGTCACTTAAAGTAAACATAGAAGTCTCAGAGTAATTTTAAAAATCATTTTAAATTTTAAATGTTTCTTCTAATGCATACAACTAACTAGATGGTGTTTTCCCGCATTTTTAATGCAGTCACAGGAAACTGAGACAACATGCAGAATGATCATGTCTTTTGACGACATGGAATAATCTCTAACTTTTTTGTTGAATGATGAAAGAATACACGGTGGAAATTTTTTTCCTTGTGCCTTTACTTAATATAGTTTATTTTTATTCATTTATTAAAGATTTCTGTCTCTTCCCCCCCCCCCGCCTCCCATTTCCCTCCCCCTCCCCCAATCAAGTCCCCCTCCCTCGTCAGCCCAAAGAACAATCAGGGTTCCCTGCCCTGTGGGAAGTCCAAGGACCACCCACCTCCATCCAGGTCTAGTAAGGTGAGCAACCAAACTGCCTAGGCTCCCACAAAGCCAATACGTGCAGTAGGATCAAAAACCCATTGCCATTGTTCTTGAGTTCTCAGTAGTCCTCATTGTCCGCTATGTTCAGCGAGACCGGTTTTATCCCAGGCTTTTTCAGACCCAGGCCAGCTGGCCTTGGTGAGTTCCCGATAGAACATCCCCATTGTCTCAGTGTGTGGGTGCACCCCTCGCGGTCCTGAGTTCCTTGCTCGTGCTCTCTCTCCTTCTGCTCCTGATTTGGACCTTGAGATTTCAGTCCGGTGCTCCAATGTGGGTCTCTGTCTCTGTCTCCTTTCATCGCCTGATGAAGGTTAATATTCAGGAGGATGCCTATATGTTTTTCTTTGGGTTCTCCTTCTTATTTAGCTTCTCTAAGAACCCGAATTATAGGCTCAATGTCCTTTATTTATGGCTAGAAACCAAATATGAGTGAGTACATCCCATGTTCCTCTTTTTGGGTCTGGCTTACCTCACTCAGGATAGTGTTTTCTATTTCCATCCATTTGCCTGCAAACTTCAAGAAGTCCTTGTTTTTTACTGCTGAGTAGTACTCTAATATGTATATATTCCATACTTTCTTCATCCATTCTTCAATTGAAGGGAATCTAGGTTGTTTCCAGGTTCTGGCTATTACAAACAGTGCTGCAGACGTTTCACTTTATGATGGAATCGAAGATGTTAACATTTTGATCCACGTTAATGAATTAGCACATCTCAGACGCAAGTATCCAGGAAATAGTACGTTAAAGTCACAATGCAAGCAATTCATGCTCCACAAAATTTCTGCAATGTTCAAGCTACCAGTCTGTGGTGGACTCTGATTGGACATCCTATTGGGACAAATGGAGGGGTCCATCGCTTTTGCTATTTGGGGGCCACCTGGATTTCTTCTGAGTTCTGTAAAAATATCTCAAGACTGAATTACATGACCCCATGGTTTACAGTAGAATTTAGGTGTTAAGCAGCCTGCTTAACATTTTCCGCACACTGGACTGTATCTCCATTCCTTCCTCAGTGCAGGCTGACTGTAGTGTGCTTCTGCAGAGAGAGCAAGAGAACCAGGCCCACACAGGGCTGTCACAGACCCCAACTCAGCCGGTGCCTCAGGCACGAGCAGACTCCACACTTGTAGGGTTCCTTTTTGTGTAGCCATTAGGTGAGCACTGTTTTTTTGGCACTAACTCGAAATGACTATTTAGTCCGACTTAAAATAGAAGACTTCCAGTTTTACTCATACCAAAAAGAAAAAAAAAAAAGGTCATAAAAACATTTGTCACGAGCAAATGATGCTTCCATCTAATTAAGGTCTCTATGGGCAAAGCATCTAAAAATACATATTACAAATATTTTTTCTGCCATTTTGCTAGTTGAAAACACATTTTGTATGTTTAGAGGCTAGGGCTTAAAAAAAAAACAAGACGAATAAGACAGTACAGTGAAAGCACAAAAGGTGGACACGTATTTCCTCTTGCTTAGCTCTAGGTTCTGGGCTCTTTAAAATAAACAGGACTCTTTTAGACATTTTGAATGTGGTTTCCAGCAAGCTCTGCAAGAGCGAAACTATTCTCCTTACACAAGAATCAGCAATTTTGTCATTTTGCTAACACGAATATCTTTAGTAAATATTTTTTAATGTTTAAAGCTGACAATTACTTTTTAATGCTTACTACAAATCCACTGCCACTCCAGGTTAAGGGTATGGTTTTTTAAAGTGAATAAACAATATATTTCATGGGTATGTGGCAGATTTGTTAGGACACACAATTTGTGTCTTGGAAACCATTGAAAACACAGCAAAGCTTTAATCTGTAAAGATGATAAATATTCAGGGTAAACACTTTTATTTGTTATACTGTCTTCCCATTTCTCACTAGTAATTGCCTCGATATAAAATGATGTGGGGCAAGGTTAAGCAAGAATAGAATACCCCCTCTTAGGTAGGCATGGGACCCGACCACATGTAGAGTAGGATGGACATGTCAATAAAGAGTGTCCCTTTCCTAATGCTGTTTGTGTAGGAAAGAGTGAACCAAAGGTATACCTTAGTGTCACAATACATTGTGAACATTGAAGCTTCAAATACTCAGTGAAAATATAAAGGAGGAAGAGGATTTGAAAATATAAAATAGAAACAAATCTGAAGGGGAAAAAAAAGCAGAGATTAGCCAAATAAGTCAAACCTGAAATTTTATAGAAAGTAGCACGTACCAGTTAACGAGGAGCATGTATTCTGGGTGTTGTAGCCAATAAGTTGCCTCCATCATGTGGACAACTCTTTCTTCAACTCAACTAGTGAAGAACAACACTCAAAAGTTCAGGTATTTTATCCAGGGTTTCAAAGGCAGAGCAAATAGTTTACCTGGAATTCAAATCAGAACCACTTAATTTCACTCATCAGCCTGAACCTGCTCCATCTGGGTTCTAACCCTATGGAGTGCCCATGCCTCTTGAGTACAGTAGAAGGCATGATAAGAGACTATTTCAGTATTCTTGGAAAGCATCCCCAGTTCCTATTGTTGGGACTAGGAACTTCCCTAAACAGACAAGAGTGAAGAGGCAAACACTAGCCATGCTGCTGTTGTAAAGACATGATTGGGACTAAGTGAGAGACAAGGATTCAGTATTGTCTCACATACCAGACACTCGCTTCTCAGGAAGGAGTCAACTAGAAGGTAAGTTTACAAACTGTATCCAACATCAAGTCCTAGCAATTAAAAGGAACAAGAGAAGAAATAATGAACTTTAATAACAATCATGACAAAAATCAAACTTTGTTGGGTGCTTCCTCTATTCTAAGCAGCCTGTTATATACATGTGCTAACTTATTTCAAGGGAAAAGCATAAGAGCCACCTACAGGTTAAAAACAGAAGGCTATGAAATATCAAATAATTCTTCAAAACTCAATGCTACTATTAACCTTATTAAACAACTCAACTTCAACTCAGTCTGTCTCAATACCTTGATACCATCTGTGCCAAAATTGTTTTGGAAGAGTATTTTCAATATTAAGACAAACAGTAAAAGTAAAAACAAAAATAACTCTACTCAGCTGACAATTATTATTAGTAAAGCTTGTTTTGTTCTGTTCTGTTTTGATCTGTCCTTGGCCCTTTGAGGAGCTTTCTTTTACAAACCTCATCCATTTTCATTTCTATCATATTAGAACTTCTGTCAATTCAGTAATTTAGCCAAGCTAATCAGCCCCATGCTAGGGTGACAAGGGTTATCCGGTAAATAGCAATTTATTTTGGTCCCTCTAATATTCAAAATCAAGTATTTCCTCTTTGTTTCATTGAGATCATGTAGCTAAACTATTTGCTTTGGTTTTCCAATTAAGAGTACAGAACTCCCAATTGTAGAATTCATCAGTGGCCCTAGGCTCAAATTTTAGGAATTACTTAACAGGTATTAAAGGCCTATGAACCCATGAAAGATGTTTCACCTCATTCGTCATCAATGAAATGAAAACTAACACTGCATTAAGATACAACTTCACACACTTCCAATGTAGCCAAAATACTTTTTCAAATAATCACTGTTGTCAAGAAAGTGAACCACATTGAATTCTTACAAAGGGCCTGACAGGTGTGTAATTGAAAAAGTAAAATAAAAATCTGACTTGGCAATTGCTATTTGGTTGCCTCTCAGAAGATGAAGCTAAGCCCCTATTGTCGAAGACAGCACACACTTAGGACATGTGACTCAGATTATTCGAGCTGGATCTAACGTGAAAAGCTTCTTCCTGGAATCTAGCTTCCACGGAATCAGAAAAGACTATGCAATCTATCAAGGAGGGGAAACAATGAATAGCCCTACCCAGCTGTAATGATTGTGAACCACAACAATGGTTCACCAAGCATGCCAAGATATCAGTAAAGGTCTGATGCAGTGGCTCCCAACCTTCTGAATGCTGTGACTCTTTAATACAGTTCCTCAGGTTGTGCTGACACCCAGCCATAATATTATTTTCACTGCTACTTCATAACTACAATTTTGCTACTGTTATGAATGATAATGTAAATTCTGATATTTCTGATGGTCTTAGGCAACCCATGTGAAGGGGTCATCTGACCTCCCCAAAGGGGTCATGACCCACAGGATGAGAACCACTGTGCTAGAGTACACATGAGGCTGTGTAGTTGAACTGAAAGCCTACTCAACAGGAGGAAATTATGCCTGGGACTGGAAACCTACTCAGCTTCCTGAGTATAATGACGCCATGTATCTTAGAAAAAAATCTACTCTCTAAGAAGAAAATCTACTTCAGCCACTGTCCACTAGACCAGCATAACTCCTAACTACATTCTAAATCTTATATTTATACCCTCAGATAAGTGTAGGTATCACCCGTGATCAAATAAGTTACACTTTAAAAAAAATGGAGACCACCCAGAAAACTACAACTGGACACATTTCAGAAATCAGTGGATCATGGGGAGCATGACCTCAATATCACAGCTTTTGCATCTGTGGCTCAGGAAATATCACAAAAGTTGGGGTGGGAAGATTTTAAGAACCAGAATACCAGGGAGTATTCCAAATAAACTCTACTAGAAATGGCTATATAAACAAGGTAGGCATGATGGAAAATATCAATGGACATGCTATTGTGGCAAGGGAGAAATCTCAGAGTCCTACCTCTGGATGTAGAATAATGGTCAACTAACGACTCCTGGAGACAACTGGGAAACCAGCATCTCATCTCCCTGAGATAAGCCTTCTCATGGGTCATCTGTCACCACTCTAGGGGCAACGGGACCTGAGAGAACGGAGATGACAAATAAGGCAGACTAAGTTTCCATGCAACAGACAGCTTTATTCAGAGCATTAGAAAATTGGTACACTGAAGGTTAAGCAAAGACACGTGAATAAAGTTCCCTTGAGTTGAAGCTGTGGGCAATCACAAGTACAAACCACACGTGGCAAAAACATGGAGGCATATAAAGGCTGTTCAAAGACTTAATTGAATACCAATAGCAAGCAATAATGAGTAATATAAACTCACTCCTATCTACCACACCTAGGGGGAGCATAAAAAAAAACATTCCAAGAATAATTTCATGTTTTAAAGAAACTGAGGTCACAAGACTCTTGTCTTGTTTTCTTGACATGTTCTCACAAGCACTCAGAATTCTCCTCACACGAGTCCGTTCCTGGACCAAGTTCTGACCATTATCCAACACAAAGTGGTCATTCCTGAAACTGTATATACACAAATAACAAGAAAAAATGATTCAGCAGGTTGTATTTATATTTAGTTGCATGCTTATACATATACATGAGAATATGGGCAACAACAATAATCAAAGAAAAGGAGGCCATCAGTTTGAGAGTAAGGGGGCATGGAGTTGGAGGAAGGGGCTTAGAAAAGACTGAAGGGAGGAAAAGAAAGGAAAGTGATAAAATTATATCTTAATTAAAATATTTGAAAATTAAAAACTAATTTGAAAATTGAGTGTGTGTATCTTTTGGTGCAACAATTTCAGTCTTAGACATATACCCATCAGAACAGTATATGTAACTCTGAAGAAAACATACCGAAAAAAATAGTATTGACACCATTTACATTAATATTCCCAACCTAAAAACTATACAAATGTTCATCAACCTAAATAAATTGGATAATAGTCACATATAAGAAACTACATTCTGAAAAATATATTGATCTTGTAGCTATATTCAAAAAACCATGAATAAATATCATAAACATAATACTGAGAAAAAGAAGCTAAGTGTTGGGTGTATACTGCCTGAATCCTATTTTATTAATTAAATTTGTTCTTGAACAAGTTCACATGAATGTATAATGCATTCTGATTATTCAGTGCCCTCCTATCTCCTATATCCCTCCCAAATCGATCAACCTCCTCTCCTACCTATAAGTCCTTTCCCAGAAATATGTCTTTTTGTTTTATTTTGTAATCCATTGAGTTTAACCAAGACCTTCCATGTTACCACAACTTGGAAGCCTGGTGCATTTACCGGTGGATGCACAACTGAGGGCAAGACCCAGACTACTCCAGATTCTATTGGTAACAAACAGTTCAATAGTGAGGGGTAGGATCCAGTAAATCCTACCTCTGTTCATGACTGACTGTTGACAAGCCCATTCTTGTGCAGACCCATTGTAGGCAATTTCAGCAGCTGTAAGTCCATGGTGCTATTGACCAGAAGATGGTATTTTATAGCCCCTTCCATAGCTTCTGACTCATATATATTCTTTCCTCCTGTTCTTATACAATGTTCACTGAGCCCTGGAGAGAAAACTATGTGTATCTTGTTTTGAACTAAACGCTCATCACTTATTCTTAGTTCCTTGAACAGCCAAGAATTTCTGTATTCACTGCAGTTCACTAAAAAGAGACATCTCTGATTAAGGTTGCAAGTAGCTTTGTCTATGGATATAAAAAATACTTATATAGTTTGACGCTATGTCAATGTACCTAACAGCAGTGGTAAGTTTTTCCTGTGGCCTTTGACCTCTCAAACACGTCTTTTTGACAGGGTTTATAACAGTGGGAACTAATCCCCTCATGTAGAGTTGGTCTCAAATTATTTCTTCATACTGTAGTATTACCTTAATCCTGAATCATCTTATATGAAGTTCAAACATGTACAAAACTAATACATTCCCTGCACATTCAGGATTATAGCTGCTTTGGAAAGAAAAACCGTGATGACAAGGGAGGGCAACAGAGACTTCTCTGGTCTACTGGCTTGCTGTGCCCTGATGATCTGGGAGGATGGTTGCATGTCTTAACTTCATGATAATACACTGAGCTTCATATCTATTCTATGTGCAGGTACATGTTGTCTTATATGTATATAACATTTCAGCAAAATTTTTTCTTAATAAAGAGGAGGTAGAGACAGCTGTATGATGACTATTTCTCATGACTATAATTACCATGACTATAAATACCTCTGAGTAAGTCCATATAATAAATTCTGCTCAGAACATGTCATGAGAAAAATATTTGTCTTTCCAAAATACCTTTATGCTTCATTTATTACAAAGCTCAGAGCTGACTTCATCATTTCAACACAAAAATTATTCTTAAAGTATTTTCAGAATTTCTAATTCCCTATCTCAATATTTATTTTGTCTATTAACCCTTTTGTGAATAAATGTTTCATATTTTTATTTATCTGAGAATCTAGATTCTCTTAAAACCCTGCTGAAGTTAAAGTGTGAAAAGAAAAACAGAATAGTGAGAATAGATTGATGATCAAATGCAGTCTCCAAATTATATAACAAGAATATACCTATGAATTTTATTTTAGCTTTAAGTATACTTTTTATATGTATATGGCATTGTTAATCATTCTTAAGCACAGATCTATAAATAATACACTCACTTAAAGATTCCTAATACATTAAACGCAAATATTAAACCTAGAGTCTATCAACCACCTGGTCATTACAGTGGACTGTCTCAAATTGAGACTATTTCTTACTTGTTAAAGAGGAAAGTTTACACCATCTTCATCATGAAAAATTAACTTTATTAAATCTACAAAGACATCCTCCAGACAAGAGGAAATTTACTGTAACAAATGAATGTGCAGTCCACAACTTTCATTGTATGAAAAATAAAAACAAATGTAACAAGTGGTGGCAACCCAATAAAGATGTTATTTGATGTGTTTACTATAAACTCAAAGGAAAATGAGAAAGAACTGATGTGGAGCAGAGATAAGAATTAACTAAACAGCCCTTGTTTTCCTATTGTCTGCAAAAAGCAAACAAGTTTCGTGTTGTGTAATGAAAATAAGTGGACATCAAATATTTGGAAAGAGACTGAATCAAAAAGAAAATCCAAATTGACTTCCAACTATTAATAACTTGAGCATCCCAAAGGAACATTTTGGTTTTAGGTTGCTGCTGTTTCTATGGCTGTTGTTCTGCTGTTTTTTGTTGTTGTTGTCGTTGCCATTGTCATTGTTAAAAAGAATGAGACAGACTTCTCTGTTAAGCAGAAAAATCTTGCAATTTTATTTCCTGTCCTTTCCGGTAAATGCACCACAGAGTCTTTTCTTGATCCTTTTTATTTCCTCAACCAGGTGGATCGACCATTTTGATTGATTTTGTTTTCCTATTTCTCTTGTCACACTTGTAAGATACCACATGAGGTATGCACTTAGAACAGCATTGGGTGTTGTGAATCAGGCAGGGGTAAAACATAAAAACAGAGTGACTGTTAACTCACAGCCAAGCCCTCTTGCAAGCATATCACATTAAAAATTAAAACATTAAAGTCATTAAAGCAACTTGATGGGGAAGGTACTGCCATCACTATATTGTAAAGATAAAACAACTAAAATATAAGTCATTTAAATTATGCCACAAAGTTACCTAGATAATGTGCTAAAATGGATTCTAGAGATGGACTTAGGTCATTTGGACTTAGCCACATCTGGTCCTGGTGGTGGGATCTTAGGGGAACCTCTGGCTATACAGAAAGTGTTAGAGTCATTTAGACTATTAGGCATCTCTGGTCCTGGTTAGGGGAGCTTGAGATAACCTGAACCAACAGACAATGAAGATCACCAGGTTATTAATCACTCCCAATTCCCAGCTCTCTGGATGGGAGAACGAGTCTTTTTACATCTTTCTCATTGGAAAGACAATCCTGAGTACTCAGTGTTTCTGGTTTCTCTAGAGATCTGTGGGTGCAAGGACACTCATGCTGTGCCCCCAACAGTTCTTCATGTCCCTAGTATCCTCCCCAGAATTCTTATAACAAAGGGGTATTGGATTTTTGTCACAGGCCTTTTCTGCATCTATAGAGATGATTATGCAACAGAATTTTACTAGAACTTCAAAGAGGAACTAACACCAATACTTTTCAAATTATTCTGCAAGATAAAAAATATAGGAACATTTCCAAATTCTTTTTATCAAAGCCTCTATTAACGTGATACCCAAACCACAAATGATTCAACAACAAAAAAGAAAATTATAGGCAATATTGCCTATGAACATAGATATAAAAATTCTCAATAAAATATTTACAAACCAAATTCAATAACTCATCTAAAAGATTACCCACCATACTCAAGTTGACTTCATCCCAGAGATGCAGGGATAATTAAATGTATTTATTCTTAATAAATAATTGAACAACATCATTAACGTCCATGGATTCATCAGAGTCCCCAGAATCAGTTGCCTTTTAAACTGACTATTGGCATGCATATTGATGTCCTTGATTCTTGGACAATAGGTTACTGTTAAACAAGTTCGTTTTTCCCAACACATATGATTACTTCAGTCAAGCACAACTTAACTAACACATTCTTGTTAAACAATTTTCTTTGATGCTGACAAATAAACCTTTTAGAAACCTAACTCGGTTTTAGTCTCATTTTCTTTTCACTTTTGTGACTGCTTTCCTTTGATAATACATTCTTCTTTAAGTTACTTAGTCTTTCTGTCTGTCATATCCTTTCGAACTGAAAATACAATGGGCTATTGTTTCAATGGGTACTTCATACATAGGCTCAACCAACTGTGAATCAAAACCACTCAGGACAATTGAAACTCTATGGCATTATACCTGCATCACTGCTATTAGTAGTGTACTAGGTAGTGGAGCAAAGAAAACATCAATAGTACCACATGTCATCTTCCTCAGACAACTCAATTCTGCTTTTTCTGCATGAACCCAATCATCTAAAAATGTGTGTGCATAAATTTTACTGTGTTCCAATAACACTGTCCTTAAAGATTCCTAAATTTAAATTTAATTAATTTCTAATATTATGAAATATGACAAGTTTGCTCTTTCTCCACTAATGATGTAAAAAAAAACCCACACTTGAACAAAAGCTTTGCACCACAAGAGACTAAAAAACTAGACAAAAACAAGCCGTTGGTCAAGTTGAATCAGAGGATCACCATGTACTGACTTATGACATACCTCATAATGGCTGTGGGTATGTACTCAGCGCCAATTATGTGCCAGACTCCTGTAAAAAGAGAGAGAGAGAGAGAGAGAGAGAGAGAGAGAGAGAGAGAGAGAGAGAGAGAGATGATTTTCCAGATTCTCTGCTGACAAGATCATAGACAGTCAATAAGCTTTGTAATAAAAATTTAATAGGAAGTCACAGCATGTTATCACCTGGGAAGCCAACCAGCGTGATGCTGTAAGCCTTCCCAACTTGGCTTGTAGAATTCTGTGCTCTTCTACTGGTTATCTCTCACTGAGTCACAAACTTCTACAAACTACACAACAGAAAATAGCATTCTTTAATCTCTTGCTTCCCCTGAAGGCATGGAGTCCCATCACAGCTTAACTGGCTACTTTACTTCTGGTCACATCAACCAACTGCAATCAAGAGAATAACAAGGCTGCTTTTTCATGGACTCTAAACTGAGGAAGACTTTGTTCCTAAGCTCGTTTGGGCTGGTGGCAGAATTTGTCTCCATCTAGTTATAAGAAAATGAGTCTACAACTGGGAATTGCTATGACATCATAAAGGAAGTATCAGAGCATTGTTTTTGCTTTGCCTATGTTAATATGGCTGTCACCACATTCAATGGAAAAAAATATGCAAGGGCATGAGCATCAGTAGCTAGATAACATGGAAGGGGCGCTTTCTAGAATCTCTAGGCCATGTGCTCAAAGAGAAATTCAATAGAGTATAAGTCACTAGAAACAAAAGTGGTTTCCTAAATGCTTAAATAAATAGAACACAATGCAGACCAGTTTTATTGGATAGAGTCTCACGGTGAAGGAAAGATCTCAACTTGTCTTTCAACATTACAGAAACCAAAGCATTTGCAAAATATATCTGAAATTTACACTATACATGATAATGTAATAACATAGAGAAGATTTGCAATAAAACGCTGAGACCCATCAAAATTTTCCAAACCGTTTTCTAGAAATCTGTATATCATCCCCAGTGGTGCCAATGTTAGACTATGGTATGTCAGTGTTATTTAAATTCAGGAAGAATACAGCTTTCCCAAATGAAACCCCATACAAAACCATCACTAGAAAAAAATGATATTTTTTTTCAGTTCTGATTTAAATGGTGTGTTTCGAGTAGTATTAATAGCATTTCCTGTCCAATTTAGCAGGTGCTGGAAGGATAATGGAAGATGATTCCATTCCTCCAGCATCTTTGCAGACGACTATAGAAAGTGGGTCAAACACAGACTCTCATGAGCCTTCGGCGCAGACTACACAGTGCAACCTGGATGATGCATGCTTATAATTCTTTACAGACAACAGATGTCATTTCCTAATTTTAAACAGTGAGCATTTCTGGCTTCTAATGTTCAAGCGCTGCTTCTGATTCCCTTCTAACTTCCTTATTTAAACATTCTTTCTCCCAGATGAGCCCAGGGATTCTTTCTCAGTGAACGAAATCCACATGGAAAATTATAGATTTTGTGCACTCCCACTTCTTAGTTCTTGAGAGCTAAACAGAGATTGCTTCAGATTCAGAAATCTAAGAATAAAAAATTTGAATTTGGGGTTTGGGTTAAGAAAAAGCAGACATATACAAAAAAAATGTCGTCCCTAAATAACTAACTTTGAGAGATGTACTGATGTCAATTACAGATGCTTCAAACAGAACAAATAATGCAAAATGATAAATACAGCCATGTACAGACTTTCGTGTAACCAATAAGTATATGAAGCAAAAATAACCATAATAAGAAAATCGAGGTATGGTGATAAAGGAGAGAGACAGAGAGAGAGAGAGAGAGAGAGAGAGAGAGAGAGAGAGAGAGAGAGAGAGAGAGAGAGACTAAGCATGGTTCCTTTTTAAAACTGGAGACTTCTGAGGACTAATTAACTCTAATCTCTCAGGTGTGTGTGAAAAGACGCACCTCTGAGGCCAGATATAATTGGACACACCTGAAATCCCTAACTTTGGGAGACTGAGGTAGGAAGATTGTATCAGGGCAAGCCCGCACTTGATACTGAGTTTCACGTTCTGTATTTAAACAAATAGCAGGCGAGGCTCTGAGCCCACTAGGGCAGAGGCTGTTAAGGAAGAAGAGCCTCCTGCAGTGCCACCTGGGGCCTTGGTAACATCCAGGCCCCAGGCTTCCTCTGAGGACCATGTCTGAGTCCATGATCCTACAGTAGCCGGGGTCTACGAAATGTCCATGGACCATGTTGCCACAATAGGTCACATATATGCCTGGGATCTAGGCCACAACCTGTGCCCTTGTTGGTGGCCAAGGGCCATGTAGCCACTGGGGCCAAGTTGATCTGAGCGCCCTGGGTTGCCACGTGTACCAGTGGTGTCTTTCGACCCCTGGCTGTTGCCTAGAGCCATGTCTGGGTCAGTGGCCTTCCAGCAGCCAGGGTCTGAGTTCATGTCTATGCCTCCTGTTATTACCAAGAACAGGCCATATGGATGCCGGAGGTTTGTCAGTCACCTAGGACCATGTTGGTGCCCAGGGGCCATGGTGCCACCAGGATCATACTGATCTGGGTGGCCTATGCTGCCACAGGGGCCAGGGTGATGTCCAGGCCCAAACTGCTGCCGAAGACCATGTCTGGGTCCATGTTCCTGTTGGAGCTGGGGTCTGTGTCGATGCCCATGGCCCACATTACAAGGTGTCATAGGAACTATATGTGTTGGAATCCAAGGGCTGTGCTGAGCAGGCCCTGCCAGTCACTGACTCCAGAATTAGTTGGCCTTGCCCCTTGTTAGACACTGCAGCAGGAGAGCTGGACCTGCCCCTCATGGAAGAGCTTCCCCTCCCCCTTGTACTTAGGAGAGCTGTCCCCACCACTCGTGGGAGAGCTGGCCTCAGGTACTCAGGAGTGATGACCCCACCTCTCACCACAGGCCTAGGGAGATGGTCCAAATGGCCAGGACTGACCAGCTCAGTTACCATCCAGACCCACATCCTGGACCTTGGGTTGGCCCACCCTAACATCTACTCTATCTATGACCTGCTGGATTTTGTGAGGGGACTGGTCCTGCAGAACACTAACTGAAGGATCCCCATGACTCGGAACAATGGCAGAATATCTGAGAGGAGTTTTGACACCAGCGACAATGGTGTGCCAGAGGTCTTGAAGCAGACAAAAAACTCACTGCAATGAACATTTGTGAGTGAGGCTGGTTAGACAAAATGGTATACCATGTGACAAAGATCCCAATGCTACAAAGACAAATGAAGAGGCCATTGGAAAGACAAAGGTGCTAAGTGGTTTTTTGTTTGTCTGTAATTAATTTGGAAGTTTTTTTTGCGGGGGGGGGGGGAGACACTGCAGGGTAGAAGCAGATACGGAAGAATTGGGAGGTAAGTGAGATTGTGGTGCATGATGTGAAATTCCCAAAGAATAAAGAAATATGTTAGGAAGGAAGGAAGGAGAACATTTGCAGGCAAAGCTGTTTGGACAAAAAGGTCTACTGCATGAGACACAGCGGCTCCTAGCGCCACTAAGATGAATAAAGAAAGTGCAAAGGTAACAGAGGCAAAAGAGTGAAGTTTGGTTTGATTTGGTTTGGTTTGGTTTGCTTGGTCTTTTTGTTTGTTCTTTAATTGATATTTTTATTTAATTTATTTGTTTAATCTTTATCTTATTATTTTTAGTTCTTTTTGAGTTTTCTTTCAGGGAGGACACTCAAGGGTGAGGGGTAGATATGGAAGGACTGGGGGATGAGTGGGCCTGGGGTGCATGATGTGAACCTCCCAAGGAATCAGTTTAAAAAAAGAGAGAGAAAAGAAAAGATAATGGCCTCTGAACTAACAGATGAATGCAATTTTAAAAAAGAACACTTGTGAAAGAACAGGGAAAAGGAGCCCCGGTGTGGGGAGTGATACTTGTGAGGTGGAAAGACTTAGTTTAAGAAAAAAGAAGACAAGTTGACTCCTGTTGTAATCGGAGGGAGAGAGAAGCAATGGACAGCAGGTACAGGGAACAGTTAACTCCGGGCTTTACTGACCTCACGATAACCTATAGAGTTGCCATAGGAAGCAAGTGTTTAAGCAGCTGAATGCCATGGCCTGATTTACACTGCAGAGGAAAGCCAGTCCAACAATACTATTAACGCAATTAATGTGAAGTGTTTCTTGGACACAGAAATAGAATCGCAATAAATGAATCCCTGGTGTGGATTTCTGGAGTAGCTTTCTCCCATAGATTTTCTTAGGGAAACTTCATCTGTTCATTTTTTTTCTACCATAAAATGCCATTATTCATTTTATAGCTAGGGACACGATACAATGAATTTGTTTTCCCTTCTTTACATGTAATAGTGACCATCATTGTAGCAAATACATCCAACTAGCAACTTTAGGGCTGCTGTCTAACTAAGCAAGTATCTTGTCTTGCTGACTTCACTGACCGCTTTTTCTCATCCTTCGCTTCTGGTGGAAGAATTCCTCGGAGTGCTTCTGGGAGACAAAACACGGCTTGCCAAATTACAAGCAGACAGGCAGTCTTGCTTTAATTGATGAATGGCATTAGTGCTATGAGTCACTAAGCTCCGACTTGCTTTAGTCATTTGAAGCGTTCAGTCATTTCCTCACAACGCAACGTTGGGGAATGAGTGTCTTACTGCTTTTAGGAAACAGAACTCATAAATAAAAATAAGATGGTATTCGGGGTGCTTTGCTGACCTCACAGCACAGACAAGTCAAATAAACACTATCGCGTACTCTTTCAGTCCAAAGATCGGAAACTTTAAAGAAGTCAAATCTTGAAAGCCAACCCATTAACCTCTGCCTCTCCATTATCTTATGTTAGACTTTGATAGAGGCTCCCATGCAGATAGATCTCCTTAAACCTTGCCATCTCAAGAAAAGCTCGGAGGACTTGGTTTGTCCTAGGGGATGTCAAAGTGGGTCAGTAGACTTAATGAAACCTACAAGATCACAGGAACACTTGCAGGGCAGGGCGGTGAATGTTCTCCCTTAATCTCTCAGTGGGACTTTGTTGTCTCTAGCCTTTTAATAATATTTTTCCCCCAACAAATTGACTCAGTCATCGCCCAAAAGATAAATTGGTGCAATAAGAGGACAAAAATGTTTTTGAAGAGATGGACTAATTTGAGCGTTTTCCTAAAATTGTGGAGGGCAAGAAAGTCTTGGAGGGAGACTCCCTATGTTGTCCAAGTGTCGCTTGACGACAAGTCTCCCTGAAGACAGCTCTCTCTCTCCTGATAAACTGGAAGGGCAGCTTCAGCTTTCTGTGTTTGTTTCCTTACCCTTGGAGACATCCCATTCATGAGATCTCATTAAATTTTTTTCTACTTAATCCATCTTACTCTAGCATCTATTTATTTTGTCTGTTTTGTTTCTTGTTTGCTTTTTGGTGTTTGTTTGGGTTTGGTGTTTTAGAACAAGATCTCACTATGTATCCATGTCGGCCTTGAATTCTCATGGTCCACTCACCTCTGCTCCTGATTGATTTACAGGTCTGTGCCACTGTGCCTGACCTGCAGCATCTGTGATGTGCTGAGATCCTGATTGATATTGAACTTGACCACGAATCATAAAGTGAATACTGTTAAAGGCCACCATCTTAGGCTCTTCCTGGACCTTTTATTTGTTCCTCACTCCCCTTGCTGTTACACTGTGAGCAGTGATTCCGCAGATCCTAAAACAAGGGGAGTGCATTTATAACAAGCAATGCCATGTTTGCTTGCCGTACTGTAACTCGAACCAGGATTGCACGCATGAAAGCTAAATCTCCACCACTGAGACGTATCCCAAGGTCCTTAGAATCTTTGTGTCAGGAACCATTCTGCGACTGTAGAAGACGTTACTCCTGGCAGCAGGGGTAACTTTCTATTAAGCAGCCATAGCTTCTCAAAGCTCAGCACTTCCATGAGTTCTTCTCATGGTTGTTTCTCCCACATGAACTAGCTAAGAAGGAAATTGCAGAACACAGACCTTGCCCTAATTACCGAGATGACAAATGGCCGTATTGGGAGAGCCTGCAGGAGGAATTCCAATACACACGATAAAGCAGCAAAAAGGCTAGAGAGTGGGCTGAAACCAGATAATAAAGAACCTTGACTACCATCACAACTAATTTGTTTGAGTAACGTGTGATAAGAAAGAGTAGGCCTAAGCAAAATATGGAGTGAACAAGTCAAATTTTATCAAGGAATTAAAGAATGATAAAAGATGAGATGAGAGAAGTCTAGATATACAATAAATACAGTAACTCCAAAAGAGGCTGAAATAGTGGGCACAAAG
Organism: Alexandromys fortis; assembly: GCF_014885135.2. Classification (NCBI taxonomy): domain Eukaryota; kingdom Metazoa; phylum Chordata; class Mammalia; order Rodentia; family Cricetidae; genus Alexandromys; species Alexandromys fortis. The sequence continues at coordinate 8,496,817 of NW_026067959.1, forward strand.
AGGAAGAAATAAATCCAAAAGACTGAAGACTCTAAAAAACAACTGGAGACATCTTATTAATTCTCCTAGCAATATTGAAGAGCAGACCATTTTAGCCAAGCGTTGTGTTGCAAACTCCTGTCTTTGTTTCCGGTCAAGATGGACTGATTTTTCTCCTGAAGCATACTTCTACTTAGATAGGATCAACCAAAGTATCTATTTGCCCGCATTTTAGGAGAGTTTCTGAAATGCATCTGTTTTAATAAAATTGCATGGTGGTCACCATTCTGTTGGTAAGAATGTGGTGTGGTTTTTCTGTATTACATCAGACAATAAGAAAACTTTGGAAGCTTTGTAATGAAGAACCGAAACTATAATTATGTCTCAAGCATGATTCCATCACGTTTCACTTTCTGCATAAACTTTCTTTGGAAACAACTAAGTCAAAGCAGGAAACGTTCTTTCAACTTTTACAAGAAAAGAACACAAAGTAACAATCAAGTCTGCGATGAATCAGTATCACGGGGCAGACAGCATTACCATAGGGCGCACTGCTATTCAAATCAAAAATACTAATATTCTTCCAACTTCAAGCATTTTTTCTGCTCATACAAATATTACCCACTTGCAATGAAGAAGGTCTTACCATTTTTCTTCTCTAATTTATTTCTCTTCGTTGAGACAAAAATGAATGCAATTAAATCTTTACCATCTCTTTAAGGCTCTGTGGGAGCCTAGTCTGTTTGGATGTTCACCGTCCTAGACCTGGATGGAGGGGGGGAGGACCTTGGGACTTCCCACAGGACAGGGAACCCTGACTGCTCTTAGGACAGGAGAGGGAGGAGGAGGGGGAGTGAGGGGGAATGGGAGGAGGGGAGAAGGTGGAGATTTTTAATTTAAAAAAAAAAAAGGCCCTTCCTTTCCAGTCCTGGACCACCACTCTTCAAGTTTACTCCTTCTAATGAGCTGAGCTCGTCTAGTTCCATAGATTTTATTATCATCTCGTTCTTCTAATTTCCTACCCACCCTTAACTGCGACTTCTATCTTCTTTCTAACTTTCATTGCCACATAGATATCTTGTTGATTGTCCGCAATCAGTATATCTAAGACAGAAACCATCATCTCCTCCCTTCCCCTTCCTGGGTTAGCTCATCCTCTCACCAGAATTACATTCAAGCATCAAAATTTCTACCAGTCCCCGAGTCTTGATAACCTTGGCATCCGCTCCTACATTTACATATCACTCATTGTATAAATGTTTCCTTCATCGTATATATATATATTTTACTTCTAGATAATTAGTGATTGCACTTTAGAGTTGTGTTTACTTTCTTACTTGCAGCTCCATCACAGAATGTAGAAAAATGACACTGCCTTAAATTATAAGACTGGCAAAATGTGTAGCCTTACATAAGCGTGGCACTATCCTCTTCTGTAAAAATAGGGGATGATAGTAAAGATTAAATATTCCTACTCCAAAAGCCCAAATTCTGAAGTGATAGAAAATTTAAAATCTGTGGAATCCCACCGTGGCACCACAAGTGAAAACGCTGGTGTGTAAAAATATTACATGAAATTGCTTGCAGATTGTGTGTATAATTTGCACATGAAATGAGTTTTCTATTTATAATTGTGTACTATCTCCAAGATGTTATATTATATTTATGCAATATTTCAAAATCTGAAAATGTTCTGGCTGCATGCCTTTCAAATAAGGAAATGCAATCTGTTATAATGGTTTTATAGGGTTGCCAGGAGGATAATATGGCAGGATGCACACAAGTGTACATGTATTGCTCCCAGTAACTAATAACAGTTCAGGGAAACAAGCTGTTAGAGTACCATTACATCACCTAGATCACACAGGATAACAAAGATAACCAAACTTAGACCATGGCATTCTCTTATTCCAGTTCCATTCACCATCAGCATAAGTCATCAAATTTTATTTATTCTTTCTTTTTCTTTCCTGGAACTTATACTGTTTGCATAGAAACATCATTGCTGGTAATAGCACTGGAAACGTTATACAAAATGACTTTACTTTCTTACTAATAGCTTCCATTACCCAGAGCTCTGAAACTTGCCCTTTTTTGGTCCTTCTTCTAACTCAGTACCCCAAAATATGTGACAGCAGCTATTAGCATATTTTGTTCTTATGCTAAGCTCTGAAAATACCGCTCATACTCTTCATAGTTTACTGTGAAATCTCGGAGTCCCATATCAGGTGAGGACAGAATCCCTTTTGGAATGTGATGTCTGTGATCTCATCAGGCATTAAATGCTTGTTCATAGAATCTGACTCAACTGGGCTATTTTCCAGGGCAGGTAAAGTTCTACATCAGCCTCTGTCGGGGCGCAATGACCAGCAAACTCAGCAACAATCAGAGACTGGAAAAAAAAATATCTCAAATCCTTTTCCAAAAGTTGTGGATTTGGCAGACTCCTTCACCCAATCATTTTAAACCCTATTGTGTTTCAAGGGAAATTCAATCCATCTGTTTCTGGTTCTTCAAAACATTGCTGTTTTGTAAGAGCTATTTGATGTCCCAAAGTCTGATGAGTCTCAACAAAGCCAGTTGAGTCCCTGTAGAAGGCTATAGATGTCTCCAAGGAATTAATAGAGCTGGAACCTCAGGCATCTAAGACCTCACAGATTTTGCTCTGGAGAAATGAAGCTGGAACCTCAGGCATCTGAAGCCCTCAAGACTGTTGTACCTCACAAATGACTACCAACTTGAGTGTCTTTGTTTCTCATTATGTACATTAATTGTATAGGCATTCCTATACATGCATATAATATGGTTTGGTCATAGTCGCCCCCATATTATCCTTTCTTCCCCTCTGGTTCTCTTTTTCCCTTATACCTCTCAGAGGGTCCTCTGCTTTCACATCATTTTTCTCTCTCTCAATTATCCATATGAGATAAAATGTGATAGTGTCTCTCTGAGCCTGGCCTATCTTAATTAGCAGGATGATCTCTAGTTCAACGTATGAATTTCCTCAAAATGACAGAATTTCATTCTTCTTGAAGACTAGCACTCTATTTTAGGGTCTGAAGAGATGGCTCAGTGGTTAAGAGCACATACTACTTTTGCAAAGGACCCAAATTCCATTCTCAGCTCCCATATCAGACAGCTTACAACCACCTGTGACTTCAGATACAGGGGAGCCCTTGCCTCTGGCCTCCACAGACACCTGTGCTCATGTGCACATAATCCGACACAGACCAATCACATATATGGAATTTAAAAATAAATTCAAAAAGTAAAATAAACAAACTTATATTTTGTATATCTAGCACTTGGGTAGGCCTCTCCATATGGACAGGCACCTAGACAGGTTATACAGTTTGTCTACTGTGCCTAATGTTTTGAAAACTTGTGTGTACAGGTAATTCTACAGTAAGAAGTTTATGGTTCTTTGGGGAGTATACCTGGGAGCAGGATAGCTGGATTGTACACAAATTCTTTTTCTAAGTTTTTTTTTTTATTTTTTATTTTTGGCAGGAGCATGTCCATAATGATTTCTGTTCCCTTTCTTGAAAAATACCTAAGTAAAAAGTTGCTCTCTGTCTTAGTCTATTTTCTTGATTTTGTGATAAAATGTCCTCACCAAAGCAACTTAGCAGGGATAAAAGAGAAAGCTTAATTAGGCTCACTGTTCAGGATACAATCCAACAGGAGGAGAAAATAAAGACAACTAGAGCAAGAAGATAGTTACTGTGTGTTTATGTCCACAGTCAAAAGAAAGCCGCAAATGCTAGCTATCATCCAGCTCACTCTGCCCAGTTTATACAGATCTCCACTCTCAGAATGGTCCCGCCCACGGAGAGTGAGTATTCTCACCTTGATTAATTTGATTAATATAACTCCCCACGGACATCCCAAAGGCAGATCTTCCAGGTGATTCTAGGTCTTGTCCAATTGATGATGAACATATCCACATCACGCAGGCCCTGAAGAGTTCATTAGCCAGACACATCACGATGTCATACTTAGTCTGCGTTTATCTTTTCAAAGCATCTTAATTCCCATCGCTCTGATGCAAATTGAGTAACAGTCTGCTTTAGGAAATGAAGCTCTTTCAATAATCAAATTTTCTATTTTAATCCCTTAATTTCTACAACATTCAAAGGAAAAATAGTAATCTCACATAACAGGGTTGAAAAGAAATATATAGCAAAATATAACAAATGGATGGTTAGCAATAGTTCAAAGCTTCCTTTTCTTGAATGTCATTTTAGAAATTTCTTTGGAGGGGGAGGGGAAGTTCTAAGAAAAAAAACAGTAGATACAGAACTCATTTATTAGAATAAGTTAAAGATACTTTTCTTCTTCTTGGAGTGAGCTACATTTTAAATAGAGTCCCAGAGCTCTGAACTGAAGCAATGAGGGAAATTAAATTGCAAATTAATTAAGGAAGATCCAATTTCACCAAAATATAATTTTGCCTTCCTGATGTAACCCAGGCTTTTGTTGCTGCTTTCTCAAACAAGTCCATGAACTAAGAAAAAAGGAAATAACTCAAACTAATGTGTGTTTTGAACTCCATAAATCTGGCAGTACTAAGCTTTTCTATTGAAGCAGAATTTAATCAAAACAGCAAAGGGAATTGTTCATCCTAATTCATTAACACATTGGAGCCTGAAAGGACCGAAACCTAACTGCCTCCATAGTTAAGAGATATGGGGAGGCTCGTGGCATGGCATTTACAATAAAACCTCTCTAAATATATTTCTCTGGCGACTGTATTATAAACCTGGGAGAAAGATTGATGCAAAGGGTTGATTTAAAAGTCAAAATGCCCATTATATGCTTGCAGCTAATCTGAGATATGAACCCTGTAGTAGGTATCAGAAATGTATTAACCTAAAGATGGAAATGCCACTTTTTGATCATCTTTTTTCACTTCCCTTGTTAATTGTTTGCCTTTGAATTTGTGACAGTCCTATTTTTTCTTATGTGTACTTAAATAATGCTAACACTAATCATAACATGGATCTCGTACACCACTTGGGGTATGACAATGTGTGAGCAGCTTCAGGTGAGGCGTCAAAGAAGCAGGGGTGTTCTACTCATCAGATCACAGAGTTGGGAGGTCCCAGAATGGGTGGCTGTGCACACCCAAGACACCGACATCTTGCATGCGTTCCTTTTCCTTTGATATAGGCATAATCTCGTTACAATGGAAATGTATTAGGAAAGTCAAACAATTAATTGATGCAAGAAAGGTTGTCTCGTGTTTTGTGTAAATCAAAGCTAAAAATTAATTTGAGAAACAGTGTTGTATTGTAGACTAAACACAATTTGGCCTGAGTATAGGGCTCGGTACGGGTGTCAAAGTTGCTCTGGGCTACACATGGTCGGTAATCCTCAACAGAAATGTTAACTCAATTTGTCAGTATTATCTCTATGTCAACAGTAATGCTTAAATATTTACAATAGGCATAGTACACTGAGAGTTAGTAACACAAGACAAATTGGAAAAACGCTAACAAAACGGATGATACTAATAGAGAGGCCTGGCACCACGGGCCCTGGGTTTATATACAAGCAGCTTGCCCAAATGTCAGATTCTTAGGTCCTTTCATTGATACGCTGTTCCAAGGGTGCCCTTAGAAAATGCAAGGACATTAAAAGGAAGCAAAATAATGAGTTTACTCAATTTCTTCCACACAGTGCAGCCAGCATCTGATCCCAAAGTCCGTGGTAGCCTCCCTGCTTTTCAGCAGGTCATCACCTTAACCACTTGGCCACCTCGTCCCAGCCACCCTGCTTCTTAGATAAACAAATAATATCACACAACTTTGAACTGCTGTGTGTTCTCCAGGCAGACCATATTTTTCAACCCCACCAAACTACACAGCTACCATGTTACATGTAATGAAAGCCATAAAGAAAGAAAAAAAATGTCCTTCCTCTTTCGTTTTCTGGGTCCTGCTTCTATTGCTACTGTTTGGTGACTTAAGAGGGTGCTGTGTGTTTAAATTCTTTGTGCCTTGAATTCATTGAAAGAACCAGAGACAAAGAAAGCTAATGAATAAATCTCATGGACTTAAAACATGCCACAGCACCAAGGCAACTAAGAAAAAGTCTGTTTCTCAAACATCAAGGTCCAAAGAAAATAAAAGTAAATGAAAAAAAAAATTCTTCTTCCAAGTTTGAGAGGGAAACAAGTAAAATAAAAGACATGGAGGAATAAATCCATATCAGTAAAACAGATAAGATTAAAAAATTATACAGATTTTTAAAAGGAATAAAATTCAACTGAAGTTCCAAAAAGCAAAGACTGCAGTCAAAATATTCGTATTTGCAATCCATAAAGAAGAAATACAGAATGACCAGACAAGACAATGTTTACTTTAGAGCCACTTTGAATTTTCAACTCTTCTTTAGAACTGATTCACTTAATTTAGCCTGTGTTAAAGACAAACAAGTTCGCTTAGTTGAGAGGTGAGCAGCCTAAAGTCCTTATATTTCGCTTCGCTCCATCCATCAAGATGTCCGGGAATTGCTTCGCTGTGGTTGTTTGGGGAGAATTGATAAGAGATGTCCTATGGTTGAGACAATGTATAAATTATTATTCTGACATCTGCTGTAAAGCTCAGTTTCCCTGAAGGACTTTAGTGCATTTTACAACTGAAAAAGCGTTAGCACTCTCTGAAACACAATCTTAACGTCCCTGCCTTTGGCTGAGCAAGGGGTGGGGGTGGGGGAAATGGGACTTTTCAATCCAAACTAACAGAGAAGACATCCTTAAGTTGCGTGTCTGGAACATATGGTTTCCACTTATTTCTTCCACTTACGTCACATGTTCCCAAATAAATACCCAACTAGGAGTTTCTAGGAACTTATGGGTGCTGAGGTCATGAGGAGAAAGACTGAGTCACCACTCCGATAAATTGAAGAGGAAACCACACATGTCATCAAAATCAGCCAATTTTTAAACATCCACATTCTCATTAGGTTTGTTATTGTTTACTTCTGCTTTATTAACATGTCAACTAAAATTTATCACAGTTTTATTATGAGTAAGAAATAAAGGTATTGAAATCATTTTCTGCTATGATTTTGATATGTCTCTTGGAACGCCTGTTCTAAGTCAAATGTTAATGGGATTTAAAGATGAGACCTTTGGGATGGAGGCTTAGATACGATCGTGAAGATGAAGACCCATGATGGCACTGTAATGGTTTTATAAATGCAAAGTGGACGTGTCAGCTAACACGATTGTTAAGTCTCACTATGTGATCGATTTTCTCTGTTTTGCAGTCAGGAAGCCTTCAACAGATGGCAGCATCTTGACACTGGACCCCAGGACTGCAAACAATAAACTTCTGCTACTTATAAGTTATTTCTGTGGTATTCAGTTCCAGGGCCTGAAGACAGGCTAAGGCAACTAATGACAAAGGCAACTTGGGAAAGGAAAGATTTATTTTAGCTTACAGTTTATAGTCCAGTTTCCAGGGAAGTCAGGTCAGGAAGTCAAGTTAAAAACTGGTGCAATGGTCCTGCTTACCAACTTGTTTCTTATATCTTGTTCACCCTCCTCTTTTTTATAACTCATCACCACCTACCCAGGGGTAGCACTTTCCCACAGTGGACTTCAATAATCAATCAAAGAATGCACCACAGACTTGCCTACAGACCAGTCTGATGGAGGCATATCCTCAGATGAGGTCCCTTCTTCTCAGTTGACTAACAGGCTTTGTCAAGGAGAAATAAAGGCTAGCCAGCACACGTGACCTCTTTCGAATTTGGCACACAAGTGCATCACCCTTCAGATATAGCTTTTCCTTCCTTGCTTATGCTTAAGATCTCAAATTCAAAGCAATATCACAATATAAAGCATTCCAAATTTTAAAAGTCTTTTTAAAAAATTCAAACACTTCAAAAGTTGTCTTGTTAAATATCTAAAATCTAAAGGATTCAAGGTTCCTGTAAAAAAAAAAACAATATGCAAAAGAAATTAAATATTGTTTTACTCCAAGGTGGAAGATATGGGGCATGTTCACAATTTTTAAAAAGCAAAACTAAAATTTAACAGTGTAAAAAGTTCGGTTCTCTTTTTTTTTTTTACATTTTTTATTGATGTCGCAATTTTTTTTTTGAGCTATACATTTTTCTCTGCTCCCCTTCCTTTTTCTCCCCTCCCCTTAACCCTCTCCAATGGTCCCCATGCTCCCAATTTACTCTGGAGATCTTGTCTTTTTCTGCTTCACATGTAGATTAGATCCACATATGTCTCTCTTAGGGTCCTCATTGTTGTCTAGGTTTCTGGGATTGTGATTTGTTTAAAAAAAAAAACTCAGTTCTTGAAGTCTGACACCCATTTACAATCTTCTGAGCTGTAGAAAGCTCCGTTTCTCCAGTTCTGTCATCCAAAACATGCACAGCTTGCCTCTACTCCATACTCACTGCTGTCCTCAGTGGGTATTCAGCGGACTGACATTTCTAGTTTACTAGAGCCTCCATTGAAGCTGGAGTACACTTTCACCAATAGCCTCTCCAGGGAATTCTTCAGGAATTCTGACTCTGCTACATTGTCCCAAACCCCAGCTTCTCTTCATGATGCCTTCAGTCCTGGAGCTTTACTGCCACCGAGGCTGCCCCTTCACCTATATCCCAGCCTGACCTTTCTTAGCGCCATGCTTCAGCTACTTTCCATGACCTTTTATGCCTTGAAAATCATATATCCTTAAATACATAAATGCAACCTGCTTAGTCTGTATAATGTTAATTATATATGTATATTTTCAGGGTTGACCATTTAGTATTGGATATCAGTTAGTGTACTCTTCCATGGGGAAGACTACACCCACTCTCACCATTTCTTAGCTGCCTATAGCTCTTTGTGTAGGGCTGAGGCCTTGGGAGTTCCCCTTCCCCATCCATGTTAGTGTGACTATTATTGTCCTTATTCAGATCATGCTAGGGCAGGTGTGTTGGTGAGATTTTATGTGTGCAGTTTCTGGCATTTCTAGAACCCACAGTCTCACAACAAACCTTCTGATCCTCTAGCTCTCACAATCTCTCTTCCTGCTCTTCTACAATAATCCTGAGCCTTTGGTGAGGGAGTTGTACTGTAGATGTTTCCACAGGGACTGGGCTCCACAATTCTGCATTTTGGTTGGTTGTGGTTTTCTATACTTTTCTTTATGTGTTCCAAAGGGATGCTTCCTTGATAAAGTACAACGACTACACTTATCTGTGGGTATAAGGAAATTAGAACAGTGTATTTCATCTTACAGTTTGTAGTCTATCTTCCAGGGAATTAAAGGCATGAATTCAAGGCAAGAACCTAGAGGTAGAAACTGATACAGAAGCCATGAAGGGGTGTTGTTTATTGGCTTGTTCCTCCTGCTTTGCTCACTCTGGTTTATTATACAATCAGGACCACCTGTCCAGAGGTGTCTCTGCCCAAAGTCGACAGGGCCCTTCCACATCAATCATCAATCAAGAAAATGCATCACAGACTTGCCTGTGGGCCAATGTTATAAAGAAATTATCTCAGCTGAGGTTACCTCTTCCCAGATTACTATAGTTTATATCAATTTAAAATAAAAACTAAGCTAATACAACAATATCAAAGTTACTAGGTATATTTAATGAAGACAAAATGGCCTAGTGGTTGTCAAAAAGGGAGTGATTAAGCTAAAATGACTTCTCCAGAAAAACAGTTATGCCTTATGAAAAAAAAAAACATGGTTAATATGGATGGCAAATCATTTTTCTACTTAGAATTACAAAATATCACTGCACTAATGTTGTATAGCAATTTACTCCAAGATAAATCTTTCCATCTCAGAGGAGATTCTCTTAATACTGAGGAGGCTTCAAAGAGAGGTGAAACTTTCTATCCCATGGGGAAGCTCATTACGATCAGGAAGTAAACAACTCAAAAGCTTCAGGAAGTTACTGAAACTAAATAGATTCACTAGTTTTCTCATTCTTCAAACACATATAAGCAGTGAGAACTACTTAGAGAGTAAGGATTGCAAAGAAGTAAGGACAGCAAAGAGTAAGGACTAAAAAAGATTCTCAGGCTAGCCCAGCTGTCTAGAAGAGGTTTAGTCCAACTGAGCTACCTAGAAGAGAAACCTTCCACTTTGCTTAGTTGCCTCCTGGTTGTAAAATGTTTACAGCTTTCTTGAACTGTCACCCATGTTGGGGTGGGCTTTTGGTAATGAAGCTGTCTTCAAGTATTTCTGCTACTGGATGTAACTGTCTCAGCTACAGTCCTGTAAATAATACTGATAAACTCACTGGTTTCCAAATTGTGATTTTGGTAGTATTTATACTTTGATCTGTTATCACCTCCCTATCTGAGGTGAGTAGACATTTGCTATTTCCCCAGGAATAATGTCCTCCAACAATTAATAATCACATAAGACTGTCTCTGCTTCATCAGTAAGTCTATACCCCTAATACAGAGTTTTCAGTAATATCAACACTGATGGTTTTATAGAACTGGCTAGATGAACATAATTATGAAAGGATACAGATAGTGCCTTCATTATTAATAGTTAAAACAAATGTTCACTGAGTACTCCTAGAGCAAATTACAAAATGTCTATTCCTTATCAACCAACCAACCAACTTGAGCTTCACCTCCTTCATTTTTTCTTAGCTTTTCCATTGATATAATCTCTCTTTGAATATATCTGTGGTGATTTGAAAGAAAATTACCCCCAAAGGGAATAGTACTATTAGGAGGTGTAGCTCATTGAAATAGATGTGGTCTTCTTGGAGGAAGTGTGTCACTATAGGGGTGGGCTTTAAGGTCTTTTTTGCTCAAGTTTCTCTCAGAGTGACACTCAGACCACTTCCTGTTGCCTACAAGATACAGGACTCTCAGCTACACTATAGCACTATGTCTGCCTCTACTCTGCCATTTCCTACCATGATAATGGACTGAATCTCTGAACTGCATGCAAGCCACCCCAATTAAACATTTTTCTTTATAAGAGCTGCTGAGATGATGGTGTCTCTTTAGAGCAATAGAAACCCTAACTAAGACAATATCTTTGCTTTTATCATAATTTTTTTCCTCTCACAATAAAGGAATTCTTCATTCTTCAAGATCCTGTTAAAATGCCCCTTCCTTTTCCAACGTGTCTCAGGTGACTTCATGTACAATCCTCTTGCCTCCTGTGTCATTATTGTTACTCTTGTGATTAAAACCACTAGCCAATGCTGAGATGTCTCCCCAGAAAAATGTACGTCACTAGAACAGGGCTATTTACTCATTACTTTTGAGTTCTCAATAGATACCACAATATTTGCTGTGTTGCAGCTTGTCTAGTATCAGAACAAAGCTATACTATAAATCCCCTCAAAATGGGATCTCTTAAGTGGTAATTACCATTTGTTATTGCTCAAAACTTTACAGGTCAACTGAGAAATTTTCTGGGTGTCAGAGCTGACTTCTTTCAACATTCCAGGGAGCAGGAAGCTGGTCAGGTATTGCCACTCTTGACTGTTCTGGCACAGTTTCAAGGTCAGATGTCCACAGCTCTCCTTCATGAACTTCCTGTATCCCTTCAGCAGATTGGTTCCAGCACTGGCCCATGACCAGACAAAGATACAAAACCAAGTGCAGTATCATAAAATGGCAATTACAATTTTATGAGCTGTGTCACATGTATTATTGTTCATGGTGAAAAGTAAGCCCACAGCCAGGGTCAGGGTCAATGAGAGAAGGCACTGTCAGAGAACATGGTACACAGTAATAAGAAAAATTACAGTCACTAGAAAAAGTGATATACTGCAGGAAGTAACCAATAAATTCTCATTAAATGAGAAAAGAGCTATAAGGAACAGGTTTATTCACGGAATTATTGGGTAAAGTATTAAATTAGACAGTTTCTTACTTATTTTTCATGACTCCCCTGATGATTGTATAATCTATTGAAAATAAAAAGTTTAGTACAAAATATGACCTATATAAACACTCAGTAAATCAGATTTGTTCCTTTTTATCCATTTCTGTTTCTCTTTTCCTTTGAATCTAGTCTTATATATTACATTAAATTTGCTCATTCTCTGTTAATCTCACTGAAATAAAATAACCAAACTAAATGATAATTCCTCTGACACAAGGTCCTCAGCTGCCTTCCTTTCTCTTCAAAGTTTATATATCTTCTATCACATTTTTATTAAGTCATTATTAACAATTGGTTAACATTTCTAATGAGCTACTATTCAACTGTCCGTATCTATAACTTTTTATTTCAAAAAAAATTGACTTAGACCAATGAGCAAGTTAGAGAAGCAACAATAAAGTAAAAGCTTGTTATAAATCACACCAATTTACAAGATCTTCCTAATCTAAATAGCCAGAAATCTACCTTAGTTGTCATTATTGATGGTGAACAGAAGTCAATGTAAAGCAATACATTTTATTTCTAAAAATGCATGCTTAAGTGACTTACATTGCACAGCTCTGTATAGGGTTTTATGAAAAAGGAAAGCAACATAGTGGTTTTTCAAAATGAATTAAACTACAGTTGGTAACCATCTGACCCCATATATCCAGTACTCAGCCCTTTCGTAACTTTCTTTCAAAAGAGACAGACTTCTAAATTATTGTTAACTTATCTTTTCTTAAATTAAAAACATTATTGAACCTAGAAAAATAGCATAAATGGAACACAGACATTTATTTGATAACTCTACAGAAAGTTTAAGCAAATTTTTGAGCAATCCTAAAATTGATTACCTATTCTTTTAATTCTTCTTATATAGTAGTTATTCCCAAAAATACAAAAAAATATAATGACCAGTGTTTTTGACAGAGGTTGGGAAATGAGAGGCAGCAACTATAGCAAGGTAGATTATAAGATTGTATTTATAGAATAATAAACTATTCTGTACTCTAAAAGCATGACTCTATATAAGTCTGAAAACTCAAGGAATTGTATTATCAGAAAAGTCAGTTGATGTGTACTGATATTAAATCAATTGCAAATATACAAAAAATATTGAACCATCAGAGAACATATGAAATGCCTGGTACTTGAATTGACAAAATTGTGAAAAACAATAATTTATTGAGTGCTAATAACTGGGAATTGGGGTTTGTATAGGACACACAGCAGTGATAGTATAGCTGTCCTCAATAACTGAATTTTCAATCTAGTAGAATAATTACAATTTTAATCTAACCAAAGCCCAATCTGTCACATGTGTTTTCCAAAGTTGGCTTGTGTTTGCTTGGCTGCTTTGTTGTTCGGTTGTTCATTTGGTTAGTTGACCTTTTTGTTTTATTGATGGGAAGCATTTTTGTCTTGGAGGCGGGGTTTGTGATTGCTGCTGCTTCTACTGTTGTTTCTCCAATGCTAAATATTAAGTTTGGGGCCTTGTGGCTTATTTATATAGCTAAGACACTATAAGCCACCACAGACAAAGCATACTATTTCAACTGAAAAGATGAGTGTCTAGAGGCAACAATAAAATGCAAAGAGTCCTTATCACACCTTGGGAAGGGCAATGCCATGGCACAGCATACAGTAGAGAGGCACAGACATGGTGATAATCACACAAACGCAAGGGTGGAGTAGTGTAGGAGTTCCTTCTGTTTGTGTATTGCTTTCATTGGCTAATGAATAAGGAAACTGCCTTGGCCTAGTTGATAGGACAGAACTTAGGTAGGTGAAGAAAACAGACTGAATCCTGGGAGGAAGAAAGGAGAGTCAGAGAAACCATGGATCCTCCACTGGAGATGGATGCTGGTTAGAATCTCCGGTAAGCTACTGCCATGTGGCCATACACAGATTAATGGAGATGGGTTAAACTAATATGTAAGAGTTAGCCAATAAGAAGTTAGAGCTAATGGCCAAGCAGTGTTTTAATGAATACAATTTCTGTGTGGTTATTTCGGGTGGAAGCTAGCTGGGCAGCTGGGACAAACAAGCAGGCCCTCCTCTTATAGTGGAGATAGATCAGCTGGAAGCTCTGAAGGACTCGCTTCAGAGACTCAAGTTTCAACCCAGACTGAATTAAATAGATACTTGAATTTGACAAAACTGATCAATCCCTCTGGATTTTATTTCTCTTTTCAAAACTGGGCATGGTAGACGTTTTGACAGGATTATTTCTCACAGATAATGGCTCTAAAATCCCAAAAGTTTCCTTTTTTATTCTAAAATGTATAAATGTATGTGTCAAAAGTCGTGTCTTCAACAATTCCACATGATAATAGCCTATAGACTGAATATGACTCTCTCATTCCAAATCAATGCCATATGTAGGTTAAACTATAGCTCCATTCAAAAATGTCCAGACACTGAGACAGAACTACATTCTTAAAAGTAAGGGCTACAAGGCTTTAATCCATCACAAATTTGTGTGTGTGTGTCATTGCTTTCATCTTAAGCTGCCTTACAGAAACCCACCATAATTACTGAAAACCCACTATAATTCAGAGCCAAAATGTTCCCACAGATACCTGCTATGTTGAAGATTTAGTCCTGAGCATTATAGAGAAGAAATGAAAGTCATCAGTGGGTGGGGCCTAGCGGAAGTCAGGTTACCATGGGAACACCCTTGAGTGGCATATTTGAGACCCTAAACATCCCTTTCTCTCTTCTCCACCCACCCACCATGGTGGGCAGTATCCAACAGCATCACCCAGAACACATGATCCCACTATGTTGTACCACCTCACTTTGTGCTGAAAAGCCATGGAGCCAACCAACCATGGGCTAAAACTTTGAAACTATTCCTCCAAATCAAGCTTTTCTCTTAGCAAACTGATCATCTCGGGTACTTGTCACAATGATAGAAACCAGATTAACAGCCAGGTGTTTGTGGCACGCACCTTTAATCCCAGCACTCAGGAGGCAGAGGCAGGCAGATCTCTGTGAGTTCGAAGCCAGCCTGGTCTACAAGAGCTAGTCCCAGGAAAGGCTCCAAAAGCTTCAGAGAAACCCTGTCTCGAAAAAAAAAAAAAAAAAAAAAAAGAAAGAAAGAGAGAGAGAGAGAGAGAGAGAGAGAGAGAGAGAGAGAAGAGAGAAAGAAAGAAAGAAAGAAAGAAAGAAAGAAAGAAAGAAAGAAAGAAAGAAAGAAAGCAGACTAACATTTTAAAAAGCCAAAGGGTTCTTTATTTTATTTGGACGATTATACTCAATATTTCATTAATTTTCTATTTATGCTATAAAATACCACGGCAAAGTGCCTCAAAGTACTTCACAGAGTTCACAGTTTGTTTTCTAGTTGGGTGCAAAGACTTAGGAAGCCATGAGGAAACCAAAGATGTTCTTCCTGATCTGACCCCTCAGGCCAGCATGGCCTCTCAGGTAACAGCCGTTTCCACTGTGTGGTGTCACAGATAACAACCACTGCAGCCAGTGTAGCTATGGGCCCTACTTTGGGACTCATGATGAGTCACCGTCTCTGGGGGCTTCAGTGGAGGTAGTAACGCTGAGTTCACAAAGCTTGATATCACTTCCCAGGGGCCTCTGGGAACATATATGGTGGGGCAGAGTCTTATGTCCTCTTTTGCTTGAGATTAAGTCGTTCCTGGAATGAGCCCAGATCCAGTGACATCAAACACTGTGAGGATTTCACTGAGATAGTGCAGACTTCAAATGAATTGACCTACTCATGAAGTTCAGACTAGAGAAACGGAAAGCCAGCGGCAATGGTCACCGTCGTAATTGACAGTGACAGTGGAGCCCTCCTGTTACTAATAGCTCCGTTGTCTCAGAAAGGATGAGAAAGAGAGTTCTCACTGTACCTGAATTCAATGAAGGGTGTCCTGAGCGCTGGAGTGCATGCTAGTCACATGTTTAGCCTTCTTAAACTGACTCTACTTCTGTGTACTAGGTTTTATTAATGAGTTCATCCAAATAAAATTATTTTATTATGAAAAATGTATTGTGGCACACAGTGTTAACTTTGCTTATAGTTTGATTAAATGCCAAAGCTACTCAATTGATTACTCTTCTTCAAAAATATATTTAATCAAATAGTCCTGATTTAAACAAGAAATTTAATTTAAAATGTGTCATAGTCTACATAGATTGAATAATTGATTATTGTATCATTAAATTCCTATTATAACAATGGTTTGAAGCCAAATCTTTTCTCAGCTTCCATTAAATTTCATTTTACTTATAAGACAATATATTAGATTAACTGTCACTCTTGCAGAAGTATACATACATATGCACATGAATGTGTGCAAGCACACACGCACACATGCACACAAAGAGGCACACATTGTCATATCTTTTTTCTTAAAATATTTTATTCATTTTATGAGAATTTCAGGCATGTATACAATGTCTTTTGATCATATCCACCCCCTGTTCCTCCCACCCAGCTCCTTTCAGTTTCTTCCACATCTCCCAGCATCATATCCTTTGTGTTGTGGAGATTATGACCCACTGAATCCAAAGAGCATTGCACGTATGAGCGAAGAACCATTCACTGGAGCACAGGTATAAAAATATGTAGTCAGAGGATGGTTTGAAACTATGTGCATTTAACAAAATAATAGTAGTAGGTTGACTTCTGGGGCTGTGAGTTCTTGGCCAGACTTATAGTACCAGGTATGAGCTTCATCCTGAGGAACAACCTTTAGATCCAGTTAGAAAGTTAATATGTTACCCTCAAAACATTCATGCCGCTATTGCTCCCATTCTTGTTTCTTTCCTGGCCAGCCATTATTGTAGCTTACAGGGTTCATAGCTAGGTAAGATTATTGATAATCTTCCTCTCCAAGCAGCCTTCTTAGGCAAGCTTTTTTCTACACATTCATCATTTTTTTTACTTAATTTACATACCAATTACAGTTTTCTCCTCCCTCCTCTGATTCCCTTTCCTTCCCTCACTTCACTACTCTCCCCCCATCCACTCTTCCTCTGTCTCCATTCAGACGGGGTAAGGATTCCCTTGGGAATCAACAAACACAGCATACCAAGCTGAGACAGGTCCAAGCTCCTCCCACTGCATCAAGGCATCCCAGCACAGGGAATAGATTCCAAAGAGCCAGGTCATGCATTAGGGACAGGTTCTGGTCTCACCGCTAGGGGCCCCACAAAAGACCAAGCTATATAATTGTCACCCAGAGCCTAGGTAGTTTCCATGCTGGTTCCCTAGATGTCCATCCAGAGAGTCCCTGAGCTCCCACAAGCTCAGATCAGCTGTCTCTGTGGGTTTTCTCATCATGATCTTGATCCCTCCTCCCCCCTTACTCATATAATCCCTTCTCCCTCTCTTCACCTGGACTCCCGGAGTTTGACCAGTGCTTGGCTATGAATTTCTGCATCTACTTCCATCAGGTACTGGATGAAGGCTCTATGATGACAATTAGGGTAGTCACCAATAAACAACTGCAGGGGAAGGCCAGTTCAGGCACCCTTTCCACTCTTCCTAGGAGTCTTAACTGGGGTCGTCATCCTGTGGGTTCCTGAGAGGTCCCCTGCCACCAGGTTTCTCCCTAACCCCATAATGGCCCCCTCTTGTCAAGATAGCTTTTTTCATTACTCTCCCTCTCCGTCCTCCCCCAACTTGACCATCCTGATCCCTCCTCCCCTCCTTTCTACTCCCCGCCATACACACCTCCAGTTTACCCAGAACATCTCATCTATTTCCTCTTCCCATGGAAATCCATGTATCCTTCTTAGGGTCCTCCTTGTTATCTAGCTTCTCCGGGACTAAGGATTGTAGCCTGGTTATCCTTTGCTTTACATGTAGTAATCACTTATGAGCGAATACATACCATGTTTGTCTTTCTGGGTCTGGTTATCTCACTCCGTACAATTTCTTTTCTAGTTCCATCCATTTGCCTGCAAATTTCATGATGTCATTTTAAGTTATCTTTATATCTTGAGATATCTTACTTTTTACACCTCTGGACATTTGATTTCTTATATTGTGAAATATATTGCTCATTAGCAGAAATGTTCCTGAAAATAATAGGTGTCTGGCTATTCAGTAATGCTTTTCTAATATTGATGTTGTCATAGTCTCTAGAATTAGCATGATTTTC
The DNA here is from genome assembly GCF_014885135.2 of Alexandromys fortis. Lineage (NCBI taxonomy): Eukaryota > Metazoa > Chordata > Mammalia > Rodentia > Cricetidae > Alexandromys > Alexandromys fortis. The sequence continues at coordinate 8,514,797 of NW_026067959.1, forward strand.
ATCATGTGGATGACCACAGATGGGATTTTTAAATGAGTGCTGTTATAAAGGAACTAGTTAAAATATTCCTTATGAGTATTTTACAAATTAATCATCTAGAATTATTTTTGTTTTAACAGGAATTGATGTTTCTTATCTTAGCCATTCAGAGTATATTACTAATTTGATTATATCAATATGACTAGAATTTTCCCTATTTTATAGTTGTTATATAATCACATGAAATTATATTTTATCATTTACACATAAATAACTAATCTATAAAATATATCTTAAGACATGGATTTAATAATCAAGTTATTCAATGAATTCTGGTAAATGTAATTACTTATATTGCTGTCAAGTAAACTGAAGCCTATATATATTCCCAAGCACTGAATATGTACTATCTTCCAATTAAAGAAGAGAGACAGCCAGGTGCTTCAAAGTAGAGCACAACAGCTATGTTTTGAAAATCGCTGAAATCCCATCTTGTCTTTGAGCTGTCCATCATTCAAGCGCTTAGAGGTCTCCTGCATTTCACTTTTCAATTCTTGTTCTCAGCCCAGGATACCTGACTCCCACTTGGGTTATTTCCACCTTTTGTTCACAAGTATTTCATCTTGACAATACACCATTGAGAAAAAGGTATGCCTTTGAATTGTCAACTAGTGCTTTGTTCTGAAAACAGATACCACTATAGTATTTCAAAACTGTGTGCTAGGAATTTTGAAACTGACACCATTTGTACACTCCTAGAAACAAGTTTTTTTGACAAGTAGTGCTTGAGATGGTACAGTCAATAACATTAAATAACAGATATTATATTCCAAAGTATGTAAATATTTAGCATGAATTAATTTGATATTCCTTTATGATATTTAAAAGGATTATTCTCGGGCTTGATTTCAAATTGCATTTGTTATGACACATTTGTTACACAGTCTCTGTTCCTCAGGGAAAAAGGACAAACCACAGACAAATTTCTATAATTGAGGGCAAACAAAGTAGCCATGACTTCCATATGTTGGTGAAGGTCAAACATGAAGACCAAGCTAAAATACAACTATTTAGAATCTGAAATAAATATAATTGAATAAAAAATATACATTGGAAGGTTATTACTCAACTTTATTCTTCCAAGTGCAGAGCCTGTTTTCTATGTAATTCTGTACAATGATATGAATGATATGTATCTCTGCAGGCATCTAGATAGATATATAATTGATAAAGAACAAAGGAAATTCAAGAAAAATCTATGCAAATTAAAAATTTTCAGCTATGGTAAATCTACAAATGCACACAATAATTATTTACATTATAACTGAAATTATATACTTGATTATAGTTTCAAAAATAATTTTGAGTTCAAAATTTTCTATTAGTCTATAATTCATAACATTTAGAGCATATCTTACATACCATGAAAAGTCATTGTTTCACAATATTTTATTTTAGGTAAACTTACATGTAATCATTTTTAGATATTTACTTGAATATAAAATGTTTTAACTGAATTTTAGGTTTAAAATTGTAGTTGTCTATAACTAAAATAGTCACAGCTAGAGAAGTGATTCAGTAGGTAGTGTACATCTATAATCCCAGGGTTATGCTCCTGCGGGAAGATGGGAGGTAGAGGTGAGAGCATTCTCAGAAGCTCACAGGCCAGCTAGCCTGGGTACATAGCAGCAGATAACAAAAAAGGGGACCCTGCCTCCAAAAAAGTGAAGTGCTATAACTAAAATCCAACCAAAGTTATCCTTCCACCTCCAGACATGCACAAATGCACGTGAACACACACATCATACATACACATAACTCGGGTGTTCATGTATATGAAGCAAGTACATCACCAAGGGAGCTCTTGCCTCATTCTCAGCATTTTAGTTTTACCAATAGTGATACCATACAACCTCAAAAAAAAGTGACAGTAATAAGTTTAACCCATTCCATCCAAATCAATGTAAAAAAATTATCAATGAAAAAACTTTTAATTTTGCATAGTCTTCTAAAGCCAACATGTTTTACACATATAGCACACTTTGATTTAGATCCTAAGTTTTCACAGAAAATGTTCTGTATTTAGAGATCATCAATAAGTCAGACAATATAACAATATATTCCAAGTTGTCTCAAAGACATATGAAAGTTTTCTGGTAATTAAGCTACTCATTCTTAAGTTTAAAATAAGTGGAAATAAGTAAAATTCAAATTTTAGCAAGTTACTAAATACACATGTGGCTACTGACTATTATGCAGGAGAGCACAGATTTACATCTATCTTTATACCATTAACAAAATGTAGTATCTGATATCAGCTGGTCGTAGTGTGACTCACTATGAGAATAGACATTGTCTCATTAATCATGAAGCAATTTTTAGTGGATAAAAAGGTACCTGCCTCCAACCTTGCAGCCTGAATTCTATCCTAGGAACCCATAAAGTAGAAAGAAAGAACAAACTTTACCAGGTTGTCCTCGACCTCCTCACAACCACTCAGCATGCACTAGGACACACAGAAATATACACACACATACACACACCACGAGTGTATGTGTAATTAAAAAATTAAGAAATAAACAGATGCTTCTATCAAATTTGTCACATACATCAGTCAAAAAACTCTTTATCTCAGCAACTGGGTTTAACAGTAATGTTAACTAACTGTCCTTCTGTTGACAGAAGTTTCTGTCCCACCTGGTCCCACAGCTGTTCCTTCCTAAAGAAACACTCAGAGGCCTACAGTAATTATAAACTGGTTGGCCTATTAGCTCAGGCTTCTTATCAACTTTACATCTTAAGTTAGTCCATTATTTTTGTCTGTGTTAGTCACAGGGCTTGGTACCTTTTGTCAGTGAGGGATTCTCATCTTGCATCCTCTGTGTCTGGGTCACATTGCAAACTGACCCTTTTCTCCTCTCAGAATTCCCCTGTTCTCATTGCCCTGACTCTGCTTCCTGCCTGGTCACCCCACCTATACTTCCTGCCATATTCTGAACACTCCTAATTCTGGTATCCAGATGAAGAGTAATATGAATTTCAGAAACATAAGAATCTACAATACTAAACTCAAAGAACCACTACTTCATATGTAGCTATAGAAAGTAAAAGATACTAGCCTATAAAATTACTAAGGACCAAATTTATAAACATATAGCCTTAGTTGATTACCAAGGATAGAAGACACATCATACTGCAGTTGAAGAAAACTGGGGTATCAATACTTTTTCCCAGTACAGGAAAGCATTTCTGGAAAGTTTTCAAACATACATGTGTAATCTGAAGACATAAGATCTAGTCAAAAGTCAAAGAGAGCATGAAAAACATCTCATGATAGGAGAATCAGTGGAGGGCTCACAAATTTAAATGTTTTGTTATATGGATAAGAAGTATTTACTGAACCCCTTCAGTGTGTAAAACTCAATGTTTATCCCTTTGATTAAATTAAATCCCTTGTATTTAACATTTGCTATGCTCACCTGATCTGTAAACCCAGAATTGTCCAGGCTAAAATAATCCATCTACTGTAGGTGACCTTTTGCAATTTGAGCCTCAACTGTTGAGAAAAACAAATGATCTTGATCAGGGCTCTAAACACATCTAGTGTCCTCTGTAGTTTGTCCAAAATTACTCATGCTAAAATACTTCAAATGTCCATTACTGTCTAATGGAATATTTCTTTAAATTAGTCTTCTCTTTATTATCTCTACTACTCTCTGTATATTTCTCTACCACAGCTGTCAAACCATAGTCCATTATCTTTCAAAATACCCTTCCTACAACTTTTCTCATCAGAAAACTTTGTTTTCAAAGTAAAGCTTCCATATGGAAAAGCACAGTTCATATATACCTAAATGGTTAGAGTTCTCACTTACATCTGATATATATTGTGAACTTCCTAGGGTTGAAAATAATAATAATAATAATTAATAATAATAATAATAACAACATGCACCTTTTTCCTACTGTCTAACCCACCATGTGACATAGATTGGCATCAGACTTTTTCAGGCAGCACATCAAATAAGGGTCCTACTTTCACAGTGCAGACTCAGAAAAAGATGTTGATAGACAAGACACTGTTGTCGGAGCTGGAATATGTCATCAACTAATCCTCTTGGATCTCATTCTCAACCTCCCAGGGAGTTGACTGAGGCTCCTCACCTGGTCGCTCTTAGAAAACACAGGAAAGAGAAAAATGAGAGATCAGGAGAACTGGACACAGCCCTGGGCTAGGATTTGCTAGTCAGTAAACATCTCTGACCTGAACTTGGTAGCATATTCCTCCCTCCTTCTCCTGCTTTTGAATATTAAACCAGGCCACACCAAGGAGATTTTAATTCTTACTATTCCTACTGGATCTTCAGGTGGCATCACAGTCACCCTCAGGTTTTTTTTTTAATCCTTTGAGCACATGGCACTTCCTAAAGGAATGTTTTCTCTAGTTGGACTTTAGAAGCAAAAAAAAGAAAAAAGAAAAAAAAAACTGAGTCCAAAGACATCCACCTGATTAAAAAAGTATCCATCTGGCTGTCAAACTTGCTCTTTCTTTGGATGCTTTGGAAGCATCCAAAATATGAAATGTAATCTATATAAAATGCAGAAGAAAAGAAAGAGAGAGATAGAGAGAGAAAGGGAGGGAGGGGGAAGGAGGGAGGGAGGGAGGGAAGATAAAAGAAAGAATCCCCTTTAAACAAAGTCCTAATCTTGTATTTAAAACTAGTACCTCAAAATAAAATTACACCAATAATGCTTTACATGTTTGTGGCCTTTGTTCTCAGCAAAACGCTCTATGTAAATACTGACTCATTTCATTAAGTCATCACAGTATATCAAGTCTCTGAAGGACATATTCAAATCCCATGAAACCAGGAAGTGTGGAATCATGAAGGATTTCTCCTGCAGAACTGCCTTTGCCTTTGTCTGAACCAACAGTCAATGACTACTACTGAACCGTCTAAGAGGACATCACAGCACATCGGTGTTTACTCCTTTCGTGTGGCTTATGCCCCATCTCTCTGGGATGCCCAGCCACAGGACTCTTCACCCCCAGGAGCCCTGACTTTTTTAACTGCCCTTCGTGGCAGCCAGCAGATGCCAAACGGGAGGAAGATCTGTCCCTCGCAGCAGCTACTCCCCGCTCCGCGGCAGATTCCAGAGCTGTTCCTGGCTGTGCTTTTAGACTTATCTAGCGATGTGTCACATGTTTGGGCTGTTATGTGATCCATCCTGGCTGCCTTGTGCTCCTGAAAACTTTTTCCGTTCGATGGCTTTTTACACATTTCTAACAGTTGTGAATGAGGTGTCTTGTGACTCGTCAGAGGCAACACAGATCTGTGTAGATGAAGAAAAGAACCTCGCCTTGGAGCCCTTCTTCATCCACCAGTTGCTTCCCTGGGCGCCACATGCAACTTCCAAACACTAAGTCCGATCCTAACGAGTTCCCTGTGCCTCCTGAAGGTCCCGTCTTTCCTCACTAAAATCATGTTTACTTCAAGATTCTGTTATTGTCAGATGCCACCGTCACCTTTCCCGTCCCGTTACTCCACCTCACCAAGGCACACGATGTAGTCTATCTTCCTGCCCTTGAAACTCTTATCTGGGCTTCTCAGGACCACTTAACCCTTCCACTCTCCCCTCCCAGGGCTGCGGTTTCCCAACTCCTTCTCCTATTTGCCTACTTGCTCCCCTCCAGGCTCCCTTTAAACACTGGGATAACCTAAATCTATGTCAAGCTTCTTTTCTCTCTTTCTCTGGAAATTTTCCCTTGAAAGATCTCACTTTTCTGTATGGCGTCAACCCTCACCCCTGATTGTATACGCCCGCCTCTTTCCCTTGTGCCCTCCTGGCTGCTTATCCTCTGACTATTACCCTTTACTCTCACCTTCTCAGCAAGTGGCCATCTCTTCTGCTTTCTGGGGCAGTTTGAACCATGGCTGTACATGGTATACCTGGTGTTGCTGAGGTTCCGTCATTTTAAAAATTTGAACCTATAACTTTTGCCCTGCTTTAAAGAACACTTGCTCCTGGTGCAAACATTGACTCAAAATGAAAAATAGCTACGAACACTAAGACTTTCATGCAACAGAGGTCATTTGGGGCTTTGGCCACTCATGAAAGTGAAGACCTCATGTTGGAAGAGAGTACGTTATCCATCTCAGGTACCCCTGGCATTTATATTATCCCAGCAAAGACCCCAGATAGCATCAAACAAAAGGAAGATGCTTTAGTGTCCTGTTCATCAATTATATGACCACAGTCACAAGGACTTTTTTTTAAGTTGTAAATGTCATGAGATTGGGGGGAGGATCACTAGGCAGTAGTAAATAAACTTATTAGCTTCCCAAGCTTCAAAGATGAAAATTATTACCTTTCTCTCTCCCATGTTTTCATTGAACAAATAATGTCATTATGGACCTACTACGTACCAGGCACTGTACCAAGAACTGGTGACACCGATAATTATAAGTCTAACAGAGAAGCTGTGCAAGGAAAACAAGTCAGAATACAATAAGATGGCATTTCCCAACTCTGTTCAGAGAGTTCTGCAGGCAGATGTTTCTCAGAGGAGATGTTTCACAGTCAATTAATTCTGGAAACATCGGGTAAACACAAGGAAATTTTTTTTTCCTAAATTACTTTTAAAGACCTTCAATAGTCAAATATGTGGAATACAAGTGTGAGAAAAGTCAAAACTACCCAAAATTATTGGCCACAAAACAGGTTTGCTGGTTGTTTGTTTGCTTCTTTGTTCTTTTGCTTTTATGAGAAACTCTGGGAAATGGAGTTCTGCAAGCAATTCCTTTACCTTTAGTCTTTAGATTTATAGCCACGCACAGGGAGCTGAGAAGCGTGCCTAAGACTTCGGTAGTCTTTACGTAGTCTTTATTCCCTCTATAGGAAATAGCATTGGAACTGAGACATAAAGAGTAGCTGAGACCTGATCTTCTCCTAGAGGAAGTGGGAAAGGGCCCACCTGGCTGAAAAAAGTGTTCCAGACTCCAATGGATCTCTCCCTTTTGCAGAGACCAGTGCTGACATTTCAAGTTCCACCCTCCAATGGGTGTGTCCCTCTCAGATAGACCGATGTTAACATTTCAAGTTCCAGGCTCCAATGTGTCTGTGTCATCCCCCCCTCCCCCGATAGACTGATGCTAACATTTAAAGTTCCAGGCTCCAACGGGTCTGTCCCCAACAGAAAGACCGATGCTGGCATTTCAAGTTCAGGTCAGAAGCTGTTTGCTGAGTAGGAAATCCTAGCCTAGGGCTTGGTGCAGGCTCTGTTCTTTTTTCTTTTTCCTGTGTTTCCTAAGAGGGGTCAGGTGAGGGGCCACTGAAATGCCTGGGGTTTTCTTATTCCGTTATTATTATGTTTGCGGTAAATGTTTTCTTATTTTTAAAAGCTACTCACATTTGCAATTCAAAAGCAAAAGATTGATTTGATCCAACTAAAACTTTTATGAATCTAAAAAAAAATTCCATGATTCAGATCATCCAGATACCACATACAAGATATAATTCCTTCACTTAATAACCCCGCATCTATAGAATCAGGATAATGAATCTGAGATCATTTAAAATTACATACCCTAATTCTACATGAGAAATTTACATTGAAGTGTGATATTTTGTAAAAAGAGATGCTAAAAAGAATTCATAGACATTTAGAAGGCAGTATTAAAATGACAGGAGAGATTTTAATAAAACAAAGGCAGCAATAAAAAGATACGGATATTTAAGATATACATAAAGGATAGAAATACATTTCACACACATGTATTATATATGAATTGCATGTGTATATTAATCAGCTACCAAAACTAAGTAAGGACAGACCTATTGGTCATTTTGATGCAGGAATCTTATCCATTCTCTTTTTCTCTGTTCTTCCAAGACATGCAGCATGGCTGAAGGAAGTCAGGCAGTTCAGGACTAACTCATCACCCCAAACTAGGAATCTATGTCTAAATGGCTCTGATTTGCAGGTAGTTTAAAATAAAGCATTTCTTAGTGTTGGCCTGGAGAGTTCCTCTGAGATGAACTAAAGCCTGGCGCACTAGGATTTATCATGAGAGGACGGCCGCTATGACAGGAGAAATGGTGTGAGCAGCAAAGCCTGGGTGTCGGGATGTCCTGAAGACCTAACTCAGCTCTTCATGCGGAGTCCCTCTTCAACCTGACACATTTAAACATGGAGAAAGAAAGAAATAATCCTAAGAGCCACTTGGTAAAACATTGAAACAGCATCTGCTTCCCTGTGCATGTTACAGAGAAAAAAAGAACATCTATCAGGATCATAGTTACTGATTTCACTAAAAGCACACACACCAAAAAGGGAGGAAGGAAGGAAGGAAGGAAGGAAGGAAGGGAGGGAGGGAGGGAGGGAGGGAGGGAGGGAGGGAGGGAACGATGAAAAAAAAGAAGGAAGAAGGGAAGAAAAAGCGAGCTTTCTGGATTCTGATAGTTCAGTATATAAGGCACTGGCTGGGACCAGAGTTCTGATTCTTCATCATGTAAGTGCCAGGTGAGCTTGACAGCCTGATTATACCCTCATTACACCAGGGAGGCCAAACAGGAGACTACCAGGACAAACCGACTTGTGTGGACTAGCTGAATCAAGAAGCTCAGGGTTCAACTGAAGACCCTGTCTCAGGAAATAATATGAAGCAGGATCAAAAAAAAATCTTAGATTAATCTTCAGTTTTCATCTGCACTCACATACTCATATGAATATGGTACTAATACGCATGTGAACACACACACATGAGTGTGCACAAACTCACAAAGCCCACTTTCAACATTGAAACACATCTCACAAAGTAAATGCATTCCACCATCTTAAGGAACTCATAAGAGCAATTACAACTTATTTTTTTTCTTTTTATACTCATACTTCCTTAAGAACTAAATTTAATTTTGGTGCCTGGAAAACTGATAAATCCTACATTCACCACAATGACAATATCCTCAAACTTGAATGCCCATCAAACTTCTTTAAAAAAATTCTTTGTAAAAAGAATAAACTTATAAAAGAATTAAAAGCCTTCAGAAGCAGTCTTGTTTAGGATAACTGTTTCTTTTCAAAGTAAGCAAAGTTGTTCTTCATGAAGGACATGGGGAAAATTACAATCAGACAAGACCATGGCAAGAAGTACAACTCTCCCACCAAAGAACCAAATAGTTAGACAACCAGGAGAGGCATGTTCATCCACCGAACTATCTAAAATGTCAGGGGTCCGTTAGTCACACAACTCTCATGAGAGTGAAAGCTGGTCCTGCTTCCTTACCTTTCTCCCCCCCCCCCAACCCACTACCATAATCCCTATGCTCCCAATTTACTCAGGAGAACTTGATGGCACCACTTCAAAAACCTATCAGATCAGCCGGGCGGTGGTGGCACACGCCTTTAATCCCAGCACTTGGGAGGCAGAGGCAGGCGGATCTCTGTGAGTTCGAGACCAGCCTGGTCTACAAGAGCTAGTTCCAGGACAGGCTCCAAAACCACAGAGAAACCCTGTCTCGGGAAAAAAAAAAAAAAAAAAAAAAAAAAAAAAAAAAAAAAACCCTATCAGATGCTCTTTATTAAATAAATAGTCAAATAGCCTTGCTTCTGACATGGGTGCTCCTCCCCTAGTAGGTGAGCTAAAGGTTGTTGGTGACTGATTGGTAAGGAAGAGTCACCTTACTTTGTGGGGGTGGTAACTGCTAAATTTCCCATCCCCCAGTGGGTGACCCCACACTCAGTCCTTGCATGACAACACTAATTGGATTCAGTGTATTAATCACATAAAGGGGGCAGGAAATTTAGAGAGAGATGTATTGGAAATGGAGAGGCAGGAGGAAGAAACGGTGGTGGGGAATATGATCAAGGAGCATTGCATATTTATATGAAATATTCAAAGACTTAACTCACTTGAAAAACTAGAATATGCTTCAACAATCCTATTACTAACAATTTAGACTAGGGCAGTAGCTTTTAACATTTTTTGGTCAACACTCAAAATAAAACTATGTAGTTTGAATTACAGCACAATGTATGCAGGCCAAGCACATCCAAGCACATGTATACTCACAAACTGAAACAAAGAATTTTCACTCATGTAGAATACATATATAAAGATCATTATTTGTAGAAGGAACTTTGGCACTTTCTACTCCATTACACCAATGGTTCTCAACCTTTCCAACGCTGTGACCCTTTAATACAGTTCATCATGTTGTGGTGGCCCCAGTCATAAAATTATTTTCATTGCTAATTCATTACTGTAATTTTGTTACTGTTATGGATCATACATGTTTTTAGTAATCTTAGGCTATCCCTGTGAAAGAGTCATTGGACATTTGGACATCCAGGTTGAGAACCACTGTTTTACTGTGTTAGATTTTGTTAATTATATTATGGTATATATGGTATATTGTGTGTGTGTGTATATATATATTTATGTATATGTATATTTATAAATTTACGGCTGTGGCCACTACAACATGACAAAGTGTATTAAAGAATCGCAGCATTACAAAGGTTGTGAATCATTGGTGTAATTGAATAGAAAGTACCAAAGTTTCTTCTACAAGTAGTGATCCTTATATATCTATTCTTACACATGCATTCCTAAATATATTTGGGAGGAGTATGCATTCTACAGTACATATGTAGAGGACAAAGAATAACTTGCAAAAGTCAGTTCTTTCTTTCTACCATGTACATCCCAGAGATAAAGCTCAGGTCACAAGGCTCTGTGGCAAGCACATTTACCCACTGAGCCATCTCACAGGACCCATGAAAATGTCTTTAAATGTTGGTAACAAGTCACTAAATTGGCTTCATAATCCAGCGATGGGCCACAAACTAGTGTGATAAACATTGCCCAATTGAAATGTTACTTCCCATGCACCAAAAGATAATGTACAGGAATGTTTAGTCGGGTCAGCATTGTTCACAAAGGCAAGAAGCAGAATACAACTCAATCTTATACATAAATCTCATTATATTCATTTCATAAAATAAAGTATTATATAATAAAATACAGTATGAAAATTATATGTGTGTGTGTGTGTGTGTGTCATGAATGAATCTCGGGAGCATAATGTTGAGAGACAAAAGCCAGTTACAAAATATAACTCCTTTTAAGAAGTGCAAAAGCCTACAAAGATAAACATAGTCAATATAATCCTTATGAAAATAAGAGATGCAAAGTTTAAGATAACAGCTACCTTGAGCGAAGACAGATAAGAAAGGTATTTAGGTTATAAAGAGTCAAAAATGGGTTTATGAAATGCCCTTTTGAGTAGCTATTCTAGGCAGCCACCTAAACTCCAATTGCTTCTGTCCTAAATCTGTCATAATATGGTTCTCTTTCCAAAAAGCACTTCCTCAATGCTTTATTCTTTGGAACTGAGTTGCTAACTCTCAAAGACCCCGTAAGTATAATACAGAGACAAGGAAATGAGCAACCAGAGAGCAGTGAACTCAAGGAAGGAACTTTTGGCAGAAGTCAGCAGAACAGACCTGTGACAAGACCAGCAAACATCAGCCTCTTGATATCATCAGCTACACGGGACCCAGAATAAACTCATCAGTGTAGATTCTTGCTGAGGGAAGAGTGAACCAGGAACAAAATCTCAGCATTGAAGTCCTTTCAACTTTCTGCCAAGTATGCAAGAGAAAGAGCAGATGGCCACAGGGTGTTACCCCAGTAGGACTCAGATACCACAGATAACGCACATGTGATGATCTCTAACACGATGCCGTGGCAATGAAGCAATAATTTGCAGGTTAAACATAAAGTTAAAACGTAAGAGCATTTTGTTGTTTGCTTATACAATTAATCCAACAAAATTCCAAGCGATCTCTTTCTAGTTGTCAGGGTCAACAAACTGGACATAAACTTTGATTTATTAAATCAAATACCAACATTACTCTGTGAACTTAGCAAATAATTCCCCAAAAAAATTTAACAGATTGATGGTAGGTAGTGAATGTTTTTATGACTATCTAATCCATCAAAAATAAAAGATAAACAATATAACATTTGTTAATTTTATTTAATAGTTACACATCTTGACTTAACCAGAACATACTCATGAGTTTAGACAGCATCAAACAAAAATTTTAATACAAAAACAAACAAAAAAATCACTAAAACCCATATATTTCATTATCTAAGAAAAGAAAATTTATTCTCAGTTCATCTAAAAAAAGAAAAACCATATTCATAAAGTTTGCCATTTAGTGTTACGATTATACTGTGACCACAAAAAGATTTTATCAACAAGGAAGGTAGAGGTAAGGGGATGTATGCACTCACGTCAAAGAGAAATAAATGATAAAGCTACTTACTTCAGCAGTTTGTGGAGGCATTATTATTCTTATACTAGATTAATAGTTACCATTTATGCTTGTGATTCAGGTGATCAAAAGTAATTAAATTATCTCTCGAATGTTTTATGTTTAAAATCCTAGTGAGGTATGTGATGTATAACAATAAAAATGTCTAGATTTGAAGGCGTTGGTATGTTAAATTATCTTATATGGAACAGGGCCTCAATTCTATGGCTCACATTCCGTACATACAAAGTTTTCACATACCAGATGTCAAATGCTCAAAAAATGAACTTTTTATCTAAAATATCTTACTTACCCTTTGCAAAATTGCATCTCAAAGGCAACTTTGAAATGACTCCCTGGAAGCTCTTAGTAGACATCTAATCCTGAATCATTTTGACATTCTTGAAAGTCATCTTCTCCTCAGAGGTTTGCTATGGTTTAGTTTTGATTTAAGTTCTCAAGGCAAAGTTTTGTCCACACCTCATGCACTGTTGACAATAATAAATGTTACATATGCCATATAACTTTTGTAGACACCAAGAAATTTTATCATCTAAAAACAGTACTTTGATGATTCCTGTGGATTGTAGAAAAATTGCCTGATTTTCTTCCAACAAATAATTCCTTCCATGCCTCTGTGGGATTTTCCTTGCAGAGAGCTCAGAATCAATAGTTTTCCTGTGGTTTACAGTTTCCTTAAAAACACTCAATGATGAAAAAGAAAAGTTCATTTTAATTTTGCTTTCTCAATATGCTTTTACCCAACACAAATTGTTTCCAACTCCTTGCCTCAAAGAAGAGAATTAACACTAATTGGAGCATTAATTAATAATATTAAGATTTAACAAGCTAACTTTCCATAATTCTGCTGAACAAAGTGTATTCTTCCAGAAGGAACAAGAAAACCACAAGTTCGGTTTTTCTTTTTTGTCATGTTGGCCCATTTAAAAGCATTAACTATAACATAAAAAGATAGGCAGACATTATTGAACTTCCTAGAAAAGTGCAGATTATTCTCTCTTGATGATGTTTCTCACACTGGATGAGCTTTCTAAATCACTAGGTGCTACTTCATTTGATAAAACTATTTAAATCCAATACAATTTTGCTATCATTTAATTTATGTTCATTAAAATTGCTTTACACTGTGTGAGAGACCTCTTCATTTTGAGCTGAAATATTTTAATTTAACTCAAAAAGTAATCTAATTCAATCATCTAAATCTAAATGTTATCCAAAGTAGCTTGCATCAGTCCACCTGCCTAAATGAAACCCCCATACATAATCATCTGTACTCAAATCTATGGTGTTATATCATATGCAGCACACAGGCTACCAACTGAAATGTGATTAAAAAGAAACAGGATGGGAGTGAATAGGTGAGATTATGTCCTAATTTTTTCTTTTATCTAAATTTTTGTTATTTGTAATAAGATAAATAATGACTTTTAAAAATCTAAAACTCTCTCTCTCTCAACCTTAGTTGAAGAAACTTCTTTCTGCAGTGAACATTCATCAGGGCAGAGCTGCATAATTGTCCAAGTGCTGAGAGCAAGACAATGACTGCTCAAGACCCAGCAATACCACTTTTGGGTCTATATCCAAAGGATGCTCAATCGTGCCACAAGGACGTGTGCTCAACTCTGTTCATAGCAGCACTGTTTGTCATAGCCAGAACCTGGAAATAACCTAAATGCCCCTCGACCAAATGGGTAAGGAATGGGTAAGGAAAATGTGGTACATTTACACAACGAAGTACTACACAGCAGAAAAAGATAACATCTTGAATTTTGCAGGCAAATGGATGGAGGTAAAAAAAAAAAAAACATCATTTTCAGTGAAGTAACCCAGACCCAAAAGACAAATATCATATATACTCACTCATAAGTGGTTTATAAACATAAAACAAAGAAAACCAGCCTACAAATCACAACCCCAGAGAACATAGAGAACAATAAGGACCCTAAGAGAGACATACATAAATCTAATCTACATAAGAAGTAGAAAAACAACCTGAGTAAATTCAGAGCATGAAGACCATGGAAGAACGTGGAAGGGGAGGGTAGATGCAGGGAGGGTATCAAAGAAAAATGTAGAGCTCATAAAATCAATAAAAAAAATTAATCATCATTTTAGTTTTACAGAAACCCATAAAAAGAACATCGCCCCATGACAGCTGAAAGTAATTCTAGAAGACTATAACCCTCCTTCCCACAAAGTTTGTCCTCAGGGTTAGGCACATCATTTAGGGGTTGACTATTACTGGTGTAGGGCTGGGGGTTGTAGACTCAGGAATCTCACAAGAGAAAAAAAAAAGGAAATTGTGTGGGATAATAGGTAGATTAGTGTGATCTTACACTAATAATAATAATAGTGAGTAATAGAGTGAATAGTTGTGAGCTATTATTTATAGACTATTTACATTGGTATAGAATCTTATAGATTGATACAAATTCAAATTATATTTGTTATATTGAATATGCTCTCATTTATGCTTACAATGTTTATACACCTATGCAAGTTATTTTGTCAGATTGTATGCATGCGTGTTTCAACCTCTGTTTAAGACATTATGTATATTGATACAATTTTATGATATTTATCATATTGCATTATACATATCTACGTCTGATCAAGATACTTACACATTGTTTACATTTAAGGTCATTGTCCTCATTTACTGCACAGTTGTTTAAAGATTGTTTAATATTCTAATATGAAGTCTTAATCTTTAAGTCATACAAGTTTTAAGTATTATAGGTCAATAGTCATCCATGTTTGTCATACTTATAGTTAGACTAATTGGGTTCTTTAGATACACAGAGATTGTATTCTGTCCTCATAGATAGATAATCTTCACCCACTTCAAAGAACTGTAAAATATGGAATTTAAATAATTTATGGTTCTGTTGTCGTGAGACACAATTGCTGCTGGCAACACCAATCTATTCCCAAGAAAATGTTCAGCACCAAAGATACTTCACTGGGAGCTTGTTTTCTTCTTGGCAAAACTGGCCTTTGGGCAAGGAACTGCCCATGCCTCGACCACTGACAAAATGCATGGTGTCTGGACCAGACAAGCAGGATACAGAAAAGAAAAAAAAGGCTGCCAAACCTTGCCAAGACAGGTTAGGATGGTTTTAAAATGTTTCCCGCCTCTGAATATGCTCTGTCAGTTACTCTAGGCCTTAGCCAAAGTTGGTTGCTCCAACATTACTAATGAGACTTTCGGTGATTGCCCATGTAGCCAGTTGTCTCTGCCATCTACTGCACATTTTAGAAGTTGCTTGATTGCACTTCCTGCCTACTCAAGTAATATTATCTCCCTTCTCAGGCCTTTGATGGGTTAAAGACTAGATAGCCATAGTTTGCCAGGCCTGTTGAAGGGGGAGCAGGCTGCTTGTCATCCCAGCTGCCCAGCTAGCTTACACCCAGGAATACTCACATAGAAGTTATATCAATTAAATCACTGCCTGACCCATTATCTCTAGCCTCTTATTGGCTAACTCTCACATCTTGATTTAACCCATCTCTAATAATCCATATCTCACCACAAGACCAGGAAAGATTCAGCATGTCTGACCTGGTGGCTCCATGGCAGCTCTCTCTCTGCTTTCTTTCTCCCAGAATTCAGTTCTGTCTTCTCTGCCTACCTAAGTTCTGCCCTATCAGACCAAGCAGTTTCTTTATTGATTAACCAACAAAAGCAATGCATAAACAGAATGATCTCCTACACCACAGGCCATTTCTTATATAAGACATAGACTCCTTAGGATGAAATTATTATTGAAACATTTAGCATATATTTCTTGCTTAATGTTATGTATGCTAGTTGTAATTCTAATTTTTGTACTTGATATCTGTTCTTATTGTGTATAGTTTTGTATTGGGTTTGAAACTCTCTTATTTAGACAAAAGGTGGAGGAGATGGGAAACCTCCTTCAGTCAATGGCCTTTAAGAAGCTGGATCAGGTTGGGCGTGGCTTTGGGTATCAAAAGGTGTGCAGCCTATCCTCTATCCCTCTCACTCCCTGCTCTCACACCCGAATACTGGGTTCTGTTCCTATTCCGACTTTGTGCAGAGGGCTGTGATCTATGAGTTCCCCTTAAATTAAAAAAAAAAAAAACCTTTATTTTACTCAATTCTGAGCAAGTGTGGTTTTATTTATTCGTGTTCCTCTTCACAGTAGCTCTCTAACTGGACTTAAGATCTGCTCAACAAGAGGAAAATCATACGTAGTACTGAAACCCAACCAGCAACCCAGAGCTAGTAAAGTCATGGATCTTAGAGATGAAACTACAACCACACTGTATTAAACCAGCATGATCCTTAACCACCCTCTAGATATTAGTCCTTATACAAACAGATAAGTATAGTCTTCAACCCTCAAGAAAATTTCTTTTTAGAACAGTAAGAGGCCAATCAAAATACAAGGCTGTGGAGCATCAATTACTACTTCTACAAAACAACTCCCATACCTAAGGCTCAGGGAACATTGTGGAAGAAGGGGAGGAAAGAGCCTGATAATCAGGTAGTTCACTGTGAGATTGGGTATCCTAGTAATGTCAGAAATTACACCCATAAAGTCTCACCAACACTATTCCTTATCATGAGCTGGACAAGGATAACAATAACCATGACAACGTGATCCTACACAAAGAACAACAAGCAGCAAGGAATGCTGAGGGTAGGAGAAACAGTCTTCCTCAGGGAGGAGCACACCACCGGTCATCCCTGAAAATATACATATAAGTAACGTTATACAGACTGTGAGCAGGTTACACTGGGGATTTTATAAGTGTGTGTGTACATCTAATAGCAATTAATGAAAAAAGTTATAAACTAGAAAGAGAAAAAGTAGGGGTATATAGGAGGCTTTGGAGGAAGGAAAAGAAGAATGATGTGATTATATTATAATCTCAAAAATAAGAGAAAAAAGACTGTTCTAATGGTCAGAGTACTCAAAGGTCCTTGCTGCACCCAGTATTAAATCCCAACCATACTCCCTGTCATTTATTATCCTCTAGGAATCTACTTGTTTCTTGTCTCTATGAGTCTACAAAATGATTGTGTTTTCCTCACTCACAATTGTGTCCCTATGGCTTACCACAGCACCTGACTCACAGTAAAAACTTGACACATGATAAAACAGTCTTTTAAGTAATCAAACTATTATTAAAATATACAGAGACTGAAACTACAGTAGATTTTATTTAATCAATGTCTTTAAAAGATGACATATTTTATTAATAATTTATTTGTTGAGTAGACTTATTTAGCAAATACTATTTGCCAGAGAGAAAGTTCCGTGCAGTTCTCGGATTCTTTGACTTCTACATATCCCCTTAGAACAGCTTTCATCCTCAGTCATAAGTGCAGAAGATAAAATTCATGATGTATTTTTGGAAAAACTCTACTTGTCAAACTTCCAAAGAGGATTAAAATTCTACTGTCTCACAGGGCTGACATGATTATAATGTTAAAGGGGCTAAAAATTTATGAGCGTTTACATTGACCAAAGTATGAGAGAACTACGCCTGTGATCCCAAAGAGGCAGTGTAAATAGTAAAGGGAAATGCAGAATTTCTAAGAAGAAAGTTTTAAAGCATGGAGGCCTGCATCTGCCAACCCAGCTCGCAGGAGGTGGAGGCAGGAGGATCAACACTTCAAAACCAGACTGGACTACGTGTGACTTTGACTTAAAACACCCGATGAAAAAATAGCTGTTTATGAATAATATGAAACTGAAATTCCTTATGGGAAACAGAAAAATCTAAAGGTACCATGATATCTTTAAAAGATATCATGAAAAGATGTGAAAAAGTGAAAAGATGAAGGATTTTCATGAAAAGAAAAATAGATTGCTACTCACACAGCTGTCAACAGCCCACAGGTAGGAAAGGAAGAATTACACTTCTTTAAGAGGAATGCAAACCTCTGTGCCTTCTAGAAGAGGAAAATGCCAGGAATGGAGAAATGGCTCAGAGGTTAAAAGCGCTTCCTGCTCGACTAAAGTACTCAAGTTCAGGTCTCAAATCTAGCTGCTCACAATTACAGCAATTCCATATCCCTGGGATCCTGGATCCAGTGCCTTCTTCTGACCTTCACGGGCATCTGCACACAAGGGTCATATATTCACATAGACACAAATATATAAATAAAACTAATACATAAATAAGAAAAGCATAAAGTGACTGACTGCAGAGCAAACCGTGTCATTGTCATCCGAGAGCTGAATGCCAAGCTAAACTGTCGAAGAATTAAGTCTACCATGGCAACCACAGAATAAACGGATAGTACCAGACGGTCCCAGAAGAGTTTTATAAACGAAGTGTTACTACAGACTGAAACTGTCTCTTTGAAACTTGCCCGGGGTATAGCTAGCTTATATCCCAAAAACCTCACACACAGAAGTTAAGGAACATTACATTATATGTAGGGGATGCTGCAGTTTGTCCCTTGCTGTGGGTGGAGTACGATTTGACCCCACTGAAACACTTGATGAAATTTAATCTCCATGACAAGATATTAAGAGACAGGAAGTGGGACCGCTAAGAGGTGATCAGGGCTCTGCCTGCTTGACTAGATTGATTCATTTGCATAATGAATGGGTTCTTTCTGCTGTGGTTGTACTATAAAAGCCACTTTGGCAAAGCGTGATTCCACCATGTGCTGACCTTCATTGTGCTGCCTCAGGACTTTCCAGCGGGAAGGTCACCCTGCTGTGGTTCTTCGACCATGGGACAAGGCAAAGAGCTTACTCAGTCTGTGCTGTGCCATTAGTAACCCGCACCAGAGGACACGTCATCCAAACTGAGGAAATGTTTAAAGTTTAAAAGAATACTACAAATAATTAAACTGAAACTCACTCAGACAAACTGGGGTGTAGAATCTACCTAACTGTACATTAAACCTCTGTATTATACCAGAAACATTGTGAAGAAACAACACAGACGGAATGGAGTATTTAAAAGAATAACACAACTTCCTTGGACCCAAATTATTCAAGCAAGAGAAGATTGTAAAAGGTTCTCTTTAGGAGCTTATCCGGGTGCGCACATTAACATGAATAATGTATCACATTACTGGTCCCACTCGATACTTAAAAGCTTGTTAACAATTTGTGTCTTAAACTTCTTAATTTTTGCATTTTTTTCATTGCATTTTCTATGCTAATGTCTGAAATTTTAATTAAGATTAATATTATTGCTCTCATTGTGTGTATATTTTGTGTGGAGCATCACGTGTGGCGATCAGAGGACACCTCTGAAGGTTTGGTTCTTCCCTTCTGCCTTTACAAGAGTTCCAGGCATGTTGAGCACAGGTTTTTCAGGCTTACGTAGTAAGGTCTTTACCAGTTGAGCTGGTTACTGGCCTTTTTTTCTGAAATGCTAAGAGCTTAAAATCAATAACTTTCTTTTCTTTCCCGCATATTCTTAGAACATGTTTTCGCTACATGGTTCGTGTAAAGGAGTATAGAGATTCTATCCACATCTAAAGACTATCTCTCGCATGATTCCTGGATTAACTGCTATTCGTTGCCTAAAGTGATACATTATGTGTAGCAAGGCAGCAAAAAATCTTTGGGAAAGTATAGGTTAGCACCACGGGCAGGATGGAGACAGTATGGTCTGTATTTAAATAAGAGACCGTGCGCAATAATGGGCAGTGTTAAAGGTAACCACAAAGCATGACAAAAACAGCTCAGGGTTAGCAACCTGGAGACCACTACCATCTTCCAACTCTAAAGCAGACGACTAAAGCACGATTAATAAAAACTCAAGGTCAGAAATTGGGGTTCAACCTGAAGATCCGAAAAGCCAAACAGCCAGCCACTGGCTCTTACCTTGACCTCAGTCTGAAATGGTGATACTGCCTCCTGGAATCTCAGAAGGAGAGAGTGTGTCTGAGAGCTGTTTCCTCCCATTTTATAATCCTCTCTAGAGCTGGGATTTAAAGGCATTCACCACTGTCATTAAAGGCATACACTGCCCAGTTTCTATGGCAATTAGTGTAGCTACTGGGATTAAAGGTGTGTATCATTATGGCTATTTGGATTAAAGGTGAGTGTCATTGTAGCTACTGGGTTTAAAGGTGTGTGTCATTATGGCTACTGAGATTAAAGGTGTGTGTTACCATAATCTGATGAAGGACGATTAAAAGAAATCCCACACTAGCTCAGAATTGAGAAAAATAGATGGTAATTTATATAGGGGTACACTCACAAATCGGAATCCTCTGCTGGAACGGAGAACAGAAACCAAATCCCGCAGTTGAAAAAGATGCGGGATGCATGCGCTACATCAGCATAAATAGTATAAGAGGCCACGCCCCAGTGGGCGGGTAACTACTGGCTGTAGGATTTCCTACAACAATTATCTGACCTGTAAGCCGACCAATGGGACTGTTTTAGTCACAGATCTTCAGGCAGTCTTTATTTATTGAAATACAACTGAAGTGCCACAGCAGAAGACCTCAGCTCAGGAGTTTGGAGAAAGCTGTTACTGTAACGGAGGCCAGATAGGCACTGTGGCCTCTGATAGGGGAACACAGCCGTTACCACTTCCACTCCCCAAACCCAAAACCGTTGACTCTGTTTTGGCACTTCTGGTTGCCTGCGTGTATAGCTAATAGTAAGCAGCCCATGGGTCTCAGTGTCTGGAGTAATACAACACAATATACAAGACTAAAGAATAGGTCTGGAAAAATAAACCAAGAATCTACAGTCAGACTTACTTAGACACTGTAAACGCCCTTATTTCTACAGTCTAGGTAGGTTCTACAACTCTTTTGCATTCATAACTGAAAAGAACAAATTAATGTTCGCAGAAAGACACAGAGCAGGTGATATTAGTGTTGTTATCTTTTTTTTCCCAGATGAAGAAATTAATGGTAAAGAGAAGAATTTGTTATCTAAATCATGCAAAAGCTAAGTCGCTCCTCAACATTAGCTAGAAACTCAGTCTTCAACTTCGAAACCCTAAGGTCTTTCCACTTGACCTTGACAACATAATCTTGTTGTTACTGATTTTGACAAGTCCTATCATGTGACAGGAGACTAAAAAAAAAAAAATCAATGAGTCAAGCATAAAGCCCTACAGATTGACTAAAGGACAAATTGGTTTCTAAAGGGTTGCAAAGGAAAGATTCACACACAGAAAAATTGAGAAACGTTATCAATTAATGAATCAAATATTCCAATAACGCCAACAGTGTAGGAAATGGCAAGTATATTCTGTATGTCTACAATAAGTTAATTTTATTTTTACCCTCATAAACTTACTTCATGTCCATAAATCATCATGTGTAATACAGCTCGGGGCATTAATCACAGTACTCACAAAAGTAGTAATAATAATAACAGTAAAGACAAGTAGAGTGTGAATAGCTATTGCCATATTAAAAAGCTGATCCAGCCAGGCAGTGGTGGCGCACGCCTTTAATCCCAGCACTCGGGAGGCAGAGGCAGGCAGATCTCTGTGAGTTCGAGACCAGCCTGGTCTACAAGAGCTAGTTCCAGGACAGGCTCCAAAACCACAGAGAAACCCTGTCTCGGGAAAAAAAAAAAAAAAAAGCTGATCCAGGTGTTGCCCATCATAGAGCCATTGAATGGCATACTGTTGATGTGGTAGTGGTGACAATAGTCATAAGTGTGCCAAAATTAGTGATGATATATTGTTCTCTGACTGAAGCAAACATATAGAAACCTAATGATACAAATACAATAAAACCTGAGAATAACTAAGCATATTCCCTATGATCTCTCCTCAGACAGACACTACTGAAGTCATCAAGTGACTTCATAGAACAGCGCCCCCTCATCCTGACCCAGAACAATTGATTCCGTAAAGTAATGGGGGTTACTACAGCAACCTTATCAAGGAGGCCACCGCTCAAAGATAAGCATACTTAACATATTCACATGCAATAGTAGATCCAAGAGTCCTTTCTCTTGTACATTGTCATTCAGCCTTTTTATATTGTAAATAATTTCTCATGCTCATGGAATTCTTAAATATTATAATTTTTAAAGCTTGTTAGTGACCTAAATTGTGGTTATATTTTTGTGGTTTTACTATTTTATCTCATTTTTAAAATTATTAAATAGTCCATTATCCCCAGAACTTAGTGTTCCTTTATTATGGAAAAGACAATGTTCTCATTATAGGTTTTTACTGACTATTCCCTGCTGTTCAGAATAATGGGCCACTGATTCTGTGCTGCTCGGCTTCAAGCAAATTAGTATCTTTCTTTCTGTTCCATTTGATAACCTTAGTTCACAATCTATCCAAATATATTTCTTTCTTTTTTTTTTTTTTGTTTGGTTTTTCGAGACAGGGTTTCTCTGTAGCTTTGGTGCCGGTCCCAGAACTAGCTCTTGTAGACCAGGCTGGCCTCGAACTCACAGAGATCTGCCTGCCTCTGCCTCCCGAGTGCTCGGATTAAAGTGTGCGCCACCACCGCCCAGCCCAAATAGATTTCATTTAAAATACTTCAAAATTACAAAATAAATGCACTGGTGTGAACCAGCACGTGTTGGAATCAAGCCATTCACCAATTTGTGTTCTATATTAACATCCAAAATAACACTTATTCTTCCAAAATGATGATGCTTCAGATACAATATACCTATAGAATAGGAAAACAAATATTGGCAAACTATGCATCTACCAAGAAATTAATATATTATTTAAGAAACATAAATAATTCAAAAAAAATTTAAAGACAAACTTCTAGTAAGACATCTCCCCCCACCCCAGCCGTGCAAAACAAAGACACATAAACAGGCAGTAGCTCTATGAAAAGGGGCTCAGATTGTCTAATCACCAGAGAAAGGCAAGTCAAGACCGACACGGAAAGAGCTTTTAACTCCAGTGGGAGACTTACCAGAAGGGTAGCAAGTGCTGAGGCCAGGACGACATGAAGGAAGGAAAGCATTATCATTGCTGGGAATGATGCAAGTTAGTGCAGCAATAGAAAAGGCTAATAACGTTCAGCACAGCACAGGTCCCCATCTCAGCGTCCCTTGACATTTCCCAAACTCTTTATCATGTGACATTGTCACAGCACTCGGAATGGCATTAGCTTTGAGATGCATTCCCTCCACTAACCAACTGTGTGAACATCAGTTCCTTGATTTACTCTTTAGTTTCTGTGCCTAGAAAATTTTTTTAAAAAAATTCCAATCTGTGTTGCCCATATTGTCACTGGAGCATAGTCAAACTCCCAGTTGCCAGCCCCTTAAAGAAAACTGAGTCCTTCCCCACCCCCACTCCTGCCAGAAACCATCAACTGTGGAGATCATCTTTATGACAACTTTTACTTTCAAGAATTCTCTTAGATAGCTTTCTGTCTAGGCTATTACTTTTGGGGGTGCTGGGGATACAGGGGTTAACATATAGTCCTTCTTTGTCCCTCTTTGTCAACTATGAGTCCACATTCATCAATACCATAACAAAAGTAGCTCCCTCACCCTTTTTCATCAGAAGGAACATGGGTCATGGACTTATATATGACCTCCAGAATCAGCACATGTCAAGGACCTCAGCATGGTCTCTGGTGACAATATAGACCACAGACATCAACACAGCCCTCTGTCCATTGCCCGTGTTTTTTGATAAAGTATTATCTGCCTATTATTGTTACTAAGGCAGTAGTGTCTCTAAAAGAATGCTGACTTTGTATCTCTGAATGATTTCCAGGACATTTAATTGTAATTCTCTCTTTTATCATATATCTACTCGGTGCTAGGAACTCTTCTCAGTGCTGTAGATGTAATAGTAAGCAAAGAATACAAAAAAAATGGCACATAAAGTTTATATGATCATAAAGGAATGTAGACTTTTTAAGATAAAAATACTGTTTTAACATCTATGCTAAAGAAGAAAGCAAAATGAAAAAAATGTGATCTCTTATAGCTGCTATTTTAATAGAATATATGAAGTATGCTCTCTCTGTGTAGATATTAACTAAAAATAAGAGGAGAGCCATTGGACTATCTGTGGGAATAACAAGCTAGGCAGAAGAAAGAGCAAGTGTGAAACTCTAGACAAAAATATGAGGAAAGTGGCAAGAAGGTTGGTGCTGGGGTGACGAAGAGATGGCAGAGAGATTAAAACATGGCTAGGTCATCTCGCTTAAGAGGACAGCTTAAGAACTTTGGATATTTCTTGTAGTTAAATTGCCGGCATTAGAGAAGTAATTGGGTGGTGTGGCAAGAAGGTGACAGTGATCTATCATGTGCATTTTGCAGGTTCCTAAGCAAAGGATGATGGTTGGTTCATCAGGACAGTAGTAGTTAGCAGTGGTGAAATGTTGCCGAGCTCTGACTTTGAAAACAAGCTTTACTAGGTTTTCTGGCAGACTGTATATGGGATGTAAGATCTCAAAAGAAAGAAGGATGAGTTCAAGGCTGGGGCTATTGCAACTGCAAGGGTGGACTTGCTACTCTGAGGAAACACAATAAAAACAACGTGAAAAGGAATGGACAAGTTTGATTTTATAAACACTGTTTGACATGCCGACTATATGCGACGGATATGCAGAGAAGGCACATGGATAAAAGAATCAAGAATTGAAGACAAAATTCAGATCAGTAATCCGGAACTTGGAATCTAAAACACACTGGTGGTAGTTAAAGCCAAGAGACAGAATGTTGCCCTACTCAAGTGTGAGCTTGGTTGGGGGATGTAGGAAATACAGAGCTGAGCTCTGTTAGTCTCAGTATTTATAAGTTGAGCAAATACAATGAGTAGCCTTTGGTTCAGTTTTGTTTTTTCTTATGGCAATCAATTCTTTGATTCTCCCGCAAAAACTAAGACCTAAACTCCAATTCAGTTTTAGCATTAAGTTCCCTGAGCTGGTGTCAGATTGTACAGATTTAAGGGCTCCGTTGAAAAGGACACTGGCGCGTCAGGTACCAGTTACAAGTATCAGGTATTCTGGTTACTAACTTTCCTGTCCTAGAACTTCAGAAGTCCCTTAAGTACCCTTCTTCCTTTCAGAAAACCTGCCACACTAAATCGTAGGATTCCGTCATTGCAGTTTATTTTGAAGAATGCCAGTGAATAGTTAGATGGAAAGAAACACTGGGTGAAATCCAGAAGGACCTCAAATACAGGAAATTCTACCCCTGTGAAGTTAGGATGTGGGTGCTTCTGCCAATTCATTAAACTCAAGGTGCATCAATTAACAGCTTTTATCGACACTTCATTAAATCTAAATGGTTTCTTTCATTGATTGACTCTGTCTCTCACTTATGTTTCTCCACAGAAGTTGAGGTTGGGGAATGGCCTTTCTGGCAGTCTTTCACCATCCTGAAACTCTCTAGGTACACCCCAAATCGTCTCATCAGAATAAAATATTGGGGTGGGCTAGATGCCTCAGTGGGTAAAGGTGATTGCCACCAAAATTTAAGACCCAAGTTAGATCGCCAGAATAGAAATGGTAAAAGTATACACCAACTCTGATCCTTACAGAGGTGTCTTGGTGGGTGCATCCCCCCCCCCACACACACACAAAAAAAAACTAAAAGAAGATGTCATTTTAAAGATTTAAGGATTCATCCATCTCACTGAATGGAACCAGAAACAATAGACTGAATGTTTCCCTATTATGTCATGGTCATGCCTTTGGTGTTTGAACCAAATTCACTATAGCAAGGTGATCATATCTGTCAAAACATTAACATTTAGATGAGCAGTTATACAATGGGTATGGCAACGAGAATAAAATTAATTTGGTTGCATTTGAAGAAAGCCAGTGTGTGGCAGGAACTGGTTTCGTGAAATTATTTGTCTATAAAACTATCAGATCTTTCTCCTATTCCTGTACTTATTTATTATTCTACCCTACACCCATCTGCTACTAACTCTATCTGTTGATAAGTCTGTACAGAACTATGTACAGTAGAAATCACCTCTGCAATGGTCAGATCTGCTTATCCCTAGGCTAGTCATTTCGCATAGGTATTATATCCTACAGTAATTTTAGTTAATCCCTCAATACAATTGACCATAAATATCAGTATTATCAAAATGATTTTTATGTAAGATAAACATCAATTTCATCAGCATGTTGTATTGATATACCATAGGAACATGGTTTAATTGAATTTTATAATAATACAAATAAGAAAAATTACAGAGGCATTTGCTTTGCCTTCTCAACAGACTCTATAAGTGGAGTGGCCATTTTATCCTCTTTTAAAATAAAAATTTAAGATACCTCTTGGGTCAAGGTATAAGACCTTTTCCAATACCAGGCTGAGAAATAGCCAGCATTATCTACTGAGTTCACCTCACCCATTTCAATAAGTCTCAAGTAGACTTCTGGGTTGATTCCTATTCTTTGCCTTCTTAGAACATTCCTTCTGAGCTGATTTATTTATTGAATCCATTACTATTCTTCATTTTAAAAACTAATTCAGTTTGTCGCTGATACAGCCTAAACCAAACCACACCTACATCCCTTTTCTGTTTTGTGGGCTCTGCTGCTTAATCTACCTTGTATGTCACTACCACCATGCACCAATGGCCTGTATGTACTCTGCATACATGTTTTATACCACAAAATGCTGGATACGCCAACTTGGAGTTAAGTAAGTGGTATTTGCACCTAAATTCAATTTAGTTTATGATGTCATAAAGCAACCTTCCCTCCTGTCAGGGTAGAGCCATTCTTACAAAAGCTAAGATTTAAGACATGTTGCCTGGTGTTTTAATTTCATCAGGAAATCTGATTCTCCCTAATGTACTTTATCATTTTCTATCAAGAGACATGAGAGTGCAACAACCTATGCATAGCACACTGGTGTGTTTAACCTGCTGCCATTGAATTTCCTCTGGTATAAGCATCAATCTTTCTAATCATGGTCAATGCAATGGCTATTCTTGGTGGCAACTTGACTACATCTGGAATGAACTATAATCCAGAAATGGAGGGCACACCTGTGAAAGATTATTTTTGCTTCATCTGAAGTAGGCAAATCCACTTCTAGTCCAGGCATTTGAGGTAGGAAGACACACATCTTTGATCTGGATCTTGAGGTAGGAAAAACACATGGCTTTTATTTGGATTTTGAGGTCAGAAGACACATCTCTAATCTGAGCCACACCTGCTGCTGGAAACCTATCTAATAAGGACATTGAAGAAGGAAACCTTTCCTCTTGGCCTATTTTCCCTCTCCTTGCTAACACATCCATTCCTTCACTGGCACGGGAGTCTACTTCTTTGGGATTCCAGCATATACTGAACACCAGCTGAGACATCCAGTCTTGTGGACTGAGGACCTACTGAATTCTTGGACTTTCTTTTCATAGCCAACCATTGTTGGATGAGCTGAACTGCAGCTGTAAGTCATTCCAATCAAGCGTAGGGGAAGAGAGAGGTTCTATACATTCTGTTACTCCAGGGAACCTTGCCTAATTCAACCATTGGTATTTATAGTTTTACAATGGTTTGCTGAATGGAAATAATACCACACAGTTTGGAGTCCTAGCGAAAAGCAGTTCTCATGACTTCCACCTTAAATTAATATCCTGTTCAGTGGATTAACCCAAGAGTGAGAAGCAGGAGAGAGTGGTACACTCAGAACGTCTTCTGAAGGACGATGGGTTGTCAACTGACACACAACCTCGTAGGATATAAACAGATGTGGTCTTAGCAAATGTGCAGCTTTACTCTTACAGAACTAGGAGGTCTGCCCTTCATTGAAAAGAATCCTGAACTCACCTGCAGACAAAAAGTGTGCGTAGGTATGCTAGGGTGAACTTACATAGATCAGCCACTTTAATAGCTTTGTAATTACTTACAGGATAAAAAGATCCCTGGGGCCCATGTAAAAAGTCAGGCTCCACAGTGTGCACCTGCAATCCTAACACTGAAGAAATAGAACAAAAAATTCCTGGAGCTTGCAGACAACTAGCTTGGCCAAATTTTGAGTTCTAGCCTCAAGTGAAAGCCATTACGACAAAATATAAGGCGGAAAGTGATTGAAAAAGAAACCCAACATTGACTCTGGCCTTCATACTCACATACACACACTCACATTGCACACCCACACAGGCATATGTGCCTACACATACAAACTTGTGTATACCTTTATTTCATAGGCAAAAGAAAAAGAGAAAAGGGATGGTAAAGTTTTAAAGCAAGAAAAGATAAATTCACTGTATAGTGCTTTCTGCCTCCATGATGAAGACACTTTAGACAGGATAATTCTTTCGTGTGGGAGCTGCATACACCCCATAAAAGGCTTATCAGCATGCTGAATGTTGCATAGGAAGCTATATATACCATCCCAGGGCTGGAAAGGTGGGTGGGCACTTAAGAGTGCTGGCCACTCTTCCAGAGGCTTGGAGTTTGTTTCTCAGCACCCCCATGGCAGCTCACAACAATCTATAACTCCAGTGCCAGGGGATCTGATGCCCTCTTCTGGCCTCCATAGGGCACGCAGCACATACATAGTGCACATGTACACATGGAGACAAAGCATCTATGTATGTAAAAGAAACTACAATACCAAAACTCTTAAATTGAACTGTCTCCTCAATTTCAGGGAGAATGAACAGAGTAGAGGGATGCAAAAAGATTGTGGGCTTCCAAGGACTATCTTGAAGTTACTTGTCAAGAATTTCAAATAGTTCAGTTGCATGTATGTTTCCCACAGGCTTAGAGCCAACAATAACTGAGCACACGTTGAAGGTGTGGTGTGTAAGTTAGTGACCATGACGACGGATGTAAACCAGGCAGTGAGGAAAGAAGTGATATGAACTGCAGATGGACAATGAGAGGTGGGTCAGACTGTATATGTAGATCCCAGATAGAAGCAGAAGTCTAGGTAGATAGTTCAACAGACTGTACATGTAGATCCCAAATAGAAGCAGAAGTCTAGGTGGGTAGGTCAACAGACTGTACATGTAGATCCCAGATAAAAGCAGAAGTCTAGGTAGATAGTTCAATAGACTGTACATGTAGATCCCAGATAGAAGCAGAAGTCTAGGTTGCAGAGGGGGTAGAGCCAAGAAATGATGAGGAAATGGACAATGAAAGACTGTGAAACTCAGTTACAAATGGCATTAAATTAGTCACAGCCTAATACAGTCATCACATAATTCTCATTAAATTCAGAGAAAACTTCAGCTCTGGGAAGAACCAGGATTATGTTACAAGTGTCATATTCTTGTAGCAAGCAAAAGGATGAATCAAACCCCCATGGAGATACTGCAGAAAACGCAAGCCTCGCAGATCCTATTGAGCTGAATTCTGCGTTTTATTTCATCACTCTCCACTGTTTCTCTTAATAAATAAATAAATAAATAAATAAATAAATAAATAAATAAATAAATAAATAAATAAGACTATCAGGAATTCCAACCTGCAGTGAGTTCAAAGGTGGGTATTGTATTTGGATTGCTTACTTGTGAGAAAACCTTAGCTCTCTCTCTCTCTCTCTCTCTCTCTCTCTCTCTCTCTCTCTCTCTCTCTCTCCCTCTCTCTCTTTCTCAAGAGGATCTATCAAGCTTGTGGAAATGAAAGCAGCCACACAAACCTCTTATTATTAGAACAATGACCATGATATTCAATATCCTTCAAAGAAAATTTAACCTGGTCTTTGATTTTAGCACTTTCGGCTACTTTGAAATAAGGTCAAACAACAAGTAGTAAAAGAAAAAGAAAAAAAGGAAAGGAAAGGACAAATATAAACCAATTTTATATTTCAAGCATAGTTGAATGAAAAGTGTACACAAAGCAAACTTCCTAACCTGCTGAGTAATGTTCTAACCCCTCTGCTTCTGCAGAAAAATAGTTTTTTGTCATTTTATAATAAATCTAAAACATTATCATTTTAGCACAAAATGCTATGTCTTGCCTTGCCAAAAATAGTCGCCCTATGAAGCAGTCAATCCCAGTTTGTTTTAATAATCCCCAGATACATTTACCGCTATGTCAGCCCCTCAGTACACCACTGCTATTATCTACTGTTTAAAATAGATGTCCTAAGTACATTATCTAAGTGAACAAAAACATAAACATTTCAACTATCAAATCATCAGAACTGCTTAGGCAAGCATAAATATCTTCTGGCTCCAGAGCATCCCTTATGGAACACTTCCCCCGGTTACTGGCTCTGCTGTTGCAGTGAGTGCAGACCCTTACTCAGATAATGAAGTCAGGGGTCTTCCTTTTATAGCTTAAGTATTTTTCATATCTGAAGAAGCAGAGGTAGTAATCCATTTTAATGCCATCCAAACGGAAGAAAAAAACAAAGCAATCAATGAAGGACACCTCTGGAGGGGAGTGGGGTCTAAGTTGAACTTAGGAATTGACTTTGATTTCTACTTGACATTATAGGGGATTTCTCCCCTGCTTCCGTCAAGAAACTCGGCCTGTGTTACATTTTCAAGCTCTTGTTTGACTTCGGATGGTGAAGAAGCACCTTAGGCTCATGACCAACCTGGTGACTAAAGGGTTGAGAAATGCCACATGTTTCGTGCCCTGTTTTCACACTGCTCAAACCTCCTGGCTCTGCCTTCACTCACAAAGGTGACATTCCATAGAGGATTACAGAGGCATACAAGAGAAACCCAGTCCTACGCTGGGTTCCTTTGGTGGGATAATTTCTATTGGATTGGTATCAGGTTCCATTTAATACTGTCTATTACTGAGATCATTTTTTCCCTCCACAGAAGTCCTCTCAACTGTCATGCTGATGAGTCGGCCTTTTTCTGATGTCCCTAAGTGCCTGCTCTGCCAAGGAGTTCGATAAGAGCCCAGCTGAGTGACTGGGTTAACTGATAAAATGGCTAATTAAAGCCCTGTTTTCAACACTCCGGAAAGATTAGCTAACTGGTCAAAATTTAGAATTCAGAGGAAGTTTTTACTTTTAACAGTGTGTACTGTCTGGTAAATAAAAGGGCTTTAACAATTTCAAAAAAAAAAAAAAGAGTAATGTCAAGAAACGTCCATAGAGGTTGTTCCCCTGGAGAGAACTGTGTAAATGGAACTATTTAGAGGAAGCTAATTGTTAGTTTTCTTCATGGTGAACATTGTTGCGTGAGAGAAAAGCACAGAAGCTCACCAGTGGACTATTTATCTGTCTGAGCTGGTATGATGATAGCAATACCAATATGAAAGCATATTTCTTCTAAGAGAAAAGGCATCTAACAATTTCGTCTTTAAAACTGGTGAGAAATGCAAAATTTATGTGCCAGGCTTCCTCAATCAGGTACCATTAGAGAAACAACGTAATGTTGATACTTAGAACAGCAGTCCTGCCTTGTTTTGGTTCCTGCATCTGCCACCTCTTAGATGGCTGAACTTGAAGACACTGCTTCAGTGTGTCTATGTCACTTGTCCCATCTGGAAGGCAGAATGGCCGTAACTACCTTCCACAAGTACAGTGCAAGTTAAATGGACTGGATCTATCAAGTGGTCAAATGCCATACGAGGTACACAATCACATAGCAGAGAGAGGTAGGTGGGTCCAGTAGCAGAAATCATACGTTTATGTCTTTCCTCTGTGTGTGTGTGTGTGCATGGGCATGAGTATGCATGCGTGTGTGTGTGTGTGTGTTATAGTGATTGATGGCTCCCCAAAACTTTTCAACATTCTCTGGTAAGTGACATAATTTGATCCCTCAATCTTCTTCCATTGAGGCCCTCTTACCAAGAATATCCTCACCTTTAAAACCAATCTCTTGTACCATATGACTGCTAAGCATTCCTGCTCTGGTCCTCACCGGCTAGGAGCCTGGGTAGAAGGATTTGGAAACCCTGCCTCCTTTGCCCTACTCGTTAATTCTCACCGTCTTGCAGCAACCCTCACAGTGCTATAAATCCACCAAATGGCTAACCTCAACTATTTATGTCACCCACTCTTCTGGGAAAAAGTCAATGTAGAAAGATCTCCACTGAGGCATGTTCTTTAGCTTGTAAAAAAAGAAGTGGGTTCGTTTTCCCCGAGGGCTCTTTCTTTTCCCAGACCCAGTCTAGCTGCTGGTGACGGACATGAGGCATGTGGGTAACTGGGGTGACAGAGAATGGAATGCCAATCAGCAGAAGATATTATAAAACTGGGGGAGAAACACAGCTTTGTGTGCCCCCCCCCTTTACCTGCTCCTCTGACGTGTAAGGAGGCTAAAGGACCATTAAAACGTGGGCCTCTTTGATACTGTTTCTAATATGGCTGGAAATGGGACTACTTGCAGTTCAAACATGGGACATTTAAACTGTTTAAAATGTCAGGCTTTGGAAACATCAAAGGCTAGTCGTGGGTGGTTTGGGCCACCATGGGGTCACCGCTGCCCTCTGCTATAGTAGGTGTGGAGACACTGTGTACCTGTGATGTGGCGCTGTTTGCTTTTTTTTCTTGCTGATAAATGTGGAGCTGGAAGAGAAGATGCCTCTGTGTGCCCGAGAAATGATCTACTGTGGAAGGTTTAAAGGCAAACAGGTATCAGGTTAGGGTTACAGGGGCCACGTTTTTGGACGAAGATGTTCTTTGTTCTTATGAAAGGGGCCTCTTTAATTCCTAGTGCAAGGAGAAGTATCGATAAGGAAGGTTCCCCTTTGGACCACCAAATTTAAAATAAAGGTAACCTTATTCTGACAATAGGTAATTTAGATGACATTAAGGATGGACAAAAAAATGTTAGGGAAGCTTAACTTTATTTTATCTTTTCATAGATATTTTTATATTACATTAGTCCTCAACACTCATCGGACATGTTTAAATTGCGTTCCCATAAAATTATATCAGAAAATCGTGTGCACTTTCTTAGATCAAGTTCCAAGAAAAAAATCTTTATTTACATATATAATGACTTTAAAGATTTTACTAATATAACTTCAAAAGTTTTAAGGACGATATACTAAAGATTCTTAAAATTAGGTATTTATTACATAAATAGATCTCAGGGAGACAAACCGTTATTACTTTTGAAGGTTATAAGGTAATATTGGTTCCATGGAAAAATGAGAGGATTGATGATTTAATAAATTGTATTTGCTTCCCGATACAGAGAGTAGGACAATTAAAAAGTTACACAGGGCCAAACAAACGGCGGGACCAAAGAAAGAAGAGCAATTTGGTACTATGAAAACTGGCCCAGGAGAGGGCTGCTTCCCCTGGTGGTGAGGGCTGAGTGATGTCCTTATTCTCTCCCACCATTCAGAATGAGCCTCACCTGCGAGGAGGTTATTTTTCTAGCACTCGCATTCTCCAAACTCTATCTGGACCTACCCACAGCAGGCCTATAAATTGCCTTAATACTGTTCGCCTTCCCGGGTAGCTCCGCTAATTCATCTCAAAATCCAGAATATGCTTTGTTTTCTGTTTGTTTGTTTTTCTGTTCTCTTTTCATGCCATGTGCCCCTCCTACAATACCAATTAAGAAAGAGAAACTTAGTAATTACTGGTGGACCTAGAAATGAAATCTCCACTTAGTGAGAAGGAAACAAAAGGTGGAAAAAAAAACCCTCTGACCCTCACTCAACCCACAGTAACCCTTCCAGCGTCTTCTCAGAAGACAACAACCATATACACCTTGTGACCCCACCGCCATGCTACACATTTTGGAGCAGGAGGATCATTTTCTGCTAGACTCGGGTTCAATTTCCATTGTGATTTTTACCTTCAAGAAATAAACATAGTGGTCAGAATGTCTGCCCAACATCCCTCTGGCCAGAGAAGCGGTGGTTTCCAACAAAATGAGAGTCCTTGGGGGAGACTGCGCGGGGCCCAGTGACTACAAACTCATATGAAACACAGGTTTTCTAACCACTGGCAGAGTTGCAAACCACTTAATTGAATGACAAGTCCCCAAAACAGCTGTCACTTAAGATTCCTGGGTTTGGATGAAAGGCCAGAAGTCCTTGTAATTACTCCCCTCTAGCACCCTTTTGCTGAACACAGCCCAGCACTGGCAGTCATTTGCAATAAAATGAGCAGCCTGCATGTGGGAGGCTGAAGCAGACAGCTAAGACTGACTTAGTTTTTAAAGCATGAGGGTTTCTTTTTTGCTTCCTTTCTTCCTTTTTCTTCTGTTTTCTTCTTTGTTTCTTTTAAGAAAATCCCAGATTTCAAGAAAACTTACTGCTTTTAAATCCCTGCTAATAGTAAGCCTTTCCCATCTTTCATGGCCTTATAGGATTCAATTCCTCCACCAACTTTGTGGAACTCCGCAGAAGTAGCATTGATCATTTGAGAAGAGAACGCTGTTTACCTAGTAAATTTTTCAGAATATACGTACTTTGCAAACTTGATTGATGTCAGCATTCTGCTTGAACGTTGGGGCAAACGCGCTCTAATTCTAATGTTTGGATTTATAGTGTACCAACTTAATAAGATCGTTTATTCAGAAAAAAAAAACATACTGAAGTTCAGTGTGGTGGCACACAACTAGAGTCCCAGAATTCATCACAAGGTCAGGAAAATTCACAGAATCTGAGGCTCAACTTGGCGTCGTGGTGAGTTTCACACCTGTCCCCAGGCCACAAGATGAGAGTCTGGCAAGAAAAAAAAAAGGTCCAAAACTAAAATGTAAACATATACATGATCATATTTCATATCATCAGGTGATTCTGAATATAACCATGAGAAAATTGTCTAACAAATGCTATTATCTCATTCTATCAATTAAGAAATAGAATGAAACATGTGTATCTAGTAGCTTCCGAGCTAAGTGGGTGCATAGAAGTCTTCTCCATAGCCCACTCAGTTTTAATACAGTAAACAGTCATTTAAAATTCACAATTCTTTCCTCATTTACTCTGCCCAATCCTTGCTATGGTCTTCTCTGCTTTCTCCTAATTGTTACATCTTCCGATCAGGTATTGATTCTCAGCATCCTTTGAACCCGTCTTCACCCACCCAACCTCCAGTGTCCTCCTTAAGTTTCCATATTCCACGTGGCTCCTCCTAGGACAACACTTGATTGGCCCACTCTGCTTTCTGAGTCTACTCTGACTAAGCACATTCGGTCAACACCTGCTTCTAGCGTCTCTACAGACTCAAGCGTCGACTTAATTGGTCCTTCCATCTCGTGTTCTTAAATGCAACCAGGTAACCTAGGGATAATACAAGACTGATGGGATAGTTTCCCCTTCCTCCCAGTCACTACTCCAAAACTTTCCTCAGTTCCTCTTCAGTGGCCTTTGCTTTCCCCTTCCGTTTGGACGCCATTTCCTCACCAATTTTTCCACATCTACCAGTTTCCCTTCATATCAGCTACTTGGTCATAATTCTCCTTTCCAGGCCGTCATCAGTCACAATTCTCAGGACTCCATTTCCAGTTTCAAAGTGGTCACTGTTCCCATATCTAATGTCTCAAGGCCGTTGTTCTGACTTCAGCTAACCACCACAGGCTGCACCAAAACTATAGATGAGCATTGACTTACAGAAACAGGGGAAAGAGCACTCTCTAAGTGAAAGCTGTGTGGCAAAAGACAAGGAAACTCAACCGTTCTTAGTCTTTTATGGAAATGAGAAGGCGTAGTAGTCTGACCAAGCGATAAAGGGAACACAAAGTTGAGGACAATAAATGCCAAAAAAAAATAAAAATAAAAAAGATTGATCCATTCCTCGTAGTTAGGTGTCTTATCCTCATTACTTAACTAAAAACTTGTTGAGGGTGGATGGCACCACTAACGTT
Organism: Alexandromys fortis; assembly: GCF_014885135.2. Taxonomy (NCBI): domain Eukaryota; kingdom Metazoa; phylum Chordata; class Mammalia; order Rodentia; family Cricetidae; genus Alexandromys; species Alexandromys fortis. The sequence continues at coordinate 8,550,759 of NW_026067959.1, forward strand.
TTCTCTTTCTTTTCAGAGAAAATACTCAACAAGTGATTCCTGGAATTTCAATCATTCATTGTCCTATACTATAGGTAAGAAATTCCCCAACAAGACCCTATCCTCTCTTCATTCTCAGCTTACATGATACACTGTACATCAACAAGAAGTTCATGAGATAAATCCCCAATAATATATATTTAACATGTACTCATTGGTTAAAGCGTATTGAACTTTGAAATGCTTTGCTGTTCACATTTCAGGACCCTTATTCAACACAGCATATATCTCAGGTTCTTCTCATGCTGCTGATAAAATACCCTAGGCAAAAGCAACTTAATAAAGAAAGGGTATATTTTAACTCACAGTTCAAGACACAGTCCGGTCAACCTGCCTTATAAATACTTATATTTGTACCCATAAATGAGTATGGCTCTCAGTCTTAGTCAGAAAAGGCTTTTTGCAGCGGGTGGTAATGAATATAGACATATAACTTGACAAGGTGCTGAGAAAAATTACTGCTTAGTGCTCCACCCCTAATGAGGCATTTATATCAAAATCTTCCCCACCCAAGGCTTAGGATACATTGCGGAAAAGGAGATGGAGAGGATGTAAGTGCTGGAGCATGATGAGATGCTGATGTGAAACGCTGTCCTCTGGGCATGACATTTTGTGGAATAATAGCTGTCAACGTTAATAAAAACAAAAACTCCCTCCGGGAGATAATGTGATGTTCTTTGAACAAAAATTCACTGAGCAGGAATTTGAAATCCTGAGTATGCTATAAACTTGAGAGATGACGAACACAGCCATTCCTTCAGTTCTAGTATTTACTTCTCTAGGACTTTGTACATCATATCATCATAACTTTATCTCATATTGCACAGCAGAGATGTCTGCCTTCCTGACCTCAGAGCACCTCATGGTAACTGGCACGATCAGCTTCCTGTCTGAGACTGCTTACATACTAAGCTCCTTTTAATTAATTAGTTAATTAATTAATTTTTTAAAATGATCTTTTCTCATTTTGCATACCTCTACCAGTTCCCACTGCCTTCCCTCCCCCCATTTCCTTCACCTTTCCCCTATCCTCACTCCCCATCCACCCCTCAGAGAGATTAAGGCTTCCCCATGGGAGTCAACAAAGTCTGACACTTCACTATGAGGCAGGACCAAAGCCCTCTGTGCCCTCATATTTAAACTGAGTGAGAATGGGCTCCAAAAAGCCAGTTCAAGCAGTAGGGTTAAATCCTGGTCCCACTCCCAGTGGCCCCACAGACTTCCCAAGCCACATAACTGTCACCCATATTCAGAGGGCCTAGTTTGGTCCTATGCAGGTTTTCTGCTATTAGTCCAGAGTCAGAGAGCTCCCACTAGATCAGGTCAGCTGTTTCTGCGGGTGTCCCCATCATGGTCTTGACCCCTTTGCTCATACTATTGCTCCTCTCTCTCTTTGACTGGTCTCTAGAAGCCGAGCTCAGTGCTCAGCTGTGGATCTCTGCCTCTGCTTCCATTAGTTGCTAGACGAAGGTTCTATGATGACAATTAAGGTAGTCATCAATCTGATTACAGGGGAAGGCCAGTTGACCCTCTCCACTATTGCTTAGGTTCTTAGCTGGGGTCATCCTTGTGGATTCCTGGGCATACTTGGCTCTTTATACGAGCTTATTTCTAAGCAGCATATCCAACAGCAAATCAAAAATACCTGGGAAAATAACAGTGTCTCCTTCCATCCTTCCCTGAGGAAAACCACAGTGTCAGTGTCTCCTTCCACCCTACCTTGTATTCTTCTGCTGCAAATCTACCACTGTAATTCTCTCCTTGGCCTGTAGGCACTTTAAGAGCTAGCAGCTTATAGCCTACAACTGGGCTAGGTTTTTTATCTCCTGAGTCTTTTATCCCAAAAGTTTAATGCATTCTGTACTCTTCTACTGTGGAAATCCTGCTTCTTACAATGTGTATTTTAAGTGATGGGTACCATCTAGAAGAAACTGGTGACAGATGGATGGATCTTGAAGAAACACATGCTGGCTCAGCCTTCAGCAAAGACCAGTTCCCAAAGATACAGTGCTTGAGAGCTTGTGACAGATAATGGAGTAGGTGGGAATCAGGCACGGTTGGCTTTGTGGGACACAAACAGGAAGAATATAAGTATCTAAAGTCTACTTCATAGCTACGTTAACCTGTAATCCTCTTCTTAGTCTCCAGTTGCCTTATCCCAACACCTATAACATACTAACATGCTTCTCTACCAGAAGCCATTGACATTCCGACAATTTCCAGAAAAGGGACCCTGGAAATCAAACATTTTTGTCCCAGTGTGCCTACCATCCAGTTTGGGAACCATTAAGAATGTTCAGAATAATGAACCCATAAGATACAAAATGAAGCAGGAATGGTGCAATTTAAAAGCAGAGATAGAAAATGGATTTGGCTCAAGGATCTGTAGTGTGTTTAGCAATGATGAAGGATGGACTAGAGGGCATTCATTTTACTTATGTAAGATTTATGTATTGTGCATGTGCATGCAATGGATGCATGTGTGGATATGTGTGTACCACAGTCTACAGGGGGAAACTGGAAGGCAACTGATAGGAGTCAGTGTGAGTTCCAGGTACACTCAACTCATCAGGCTGGGCAGAAAGTACCTTTGGCAACTGAGCCGCCTTGCTGACCCAGAGGAGATTTTATAATATCCACAGAGTCGTTCCATAAGCCAGACACGGGAAGAAAATCTTGATGTCTTTTCTCAGAAAACTTTGCAGAAAACCACCCCTCATACTGTTAATTTTGAAATGCTGTTTGTTAATCACAATATATAATTATGACTGAACTGGATACTGTTATTTGGCTATAATTTACCTATTATTACAACTTGCTACAAGTATGTGGAAGTCAATCTTGAGTGTTAGTGCTGTTTGCTCCAACTGCCCAACCATGGTCTTCTGAACGTTGTTGTAGCAACCTTCTCTGTACTCACTGGCATGTCAGTTACTATTTCAAGCAATTTTAAACCCTTTGGTTCTTTCTGAAAAGAGAAATATTGATCATTGCCCATGACTGTTTTCTGGTTATTGACTGACGTCTGTGACCCCCCCCCCCCACTTCAGAACTTCTCTGCTTCAGAGGTTTCATTAGTATAGTGCTGGGATGGACTGTATTATTGAAAATGAACTCAGTCATTCAGCTATGACAAAGCTACATGTCTGTGGTTTGACGTTGGTTTCCTTCTAGTTGCTGTAGAATTGAGTCCATGTAGAGATGTTACCAAATCCAAACAAGACCACATCTACCCCAGACTGCATGCAGAATTTTTGCATAATTTCACTTTTGTCACAATTTTTTATCTTCAGCGGTGTCGTCCCACTTCTCATGGGAGTACAGAAGCTAAACAAACAGTTGATGGTGGAAAACAGAGCGGTGTTGGAGAAGCAGCATTTGGGAATAAAATCAGACAAAAGATTCAAAACATACACAAGCTATGCACAGTCTATTTTTCTAAATTTTGTTTCCTAAACAAAGCAGTAAGACAGCTGTTTGCATAGCATACATCGAATCTAGAGATGACTCTAGCAATCTAGAGTCCACAGGAGGATGTGCACAGGCCGTATGCAAATAGCAGGCTTTTGATAAGGAACTTGAGATTGTCTGCATTTGGGGGTCTAGGACCAATCTCCTATGGTTATCAAAGGACACCCTTTCTATTGCTAATATGTTAGCAGAAAGTCATCCCTCCTGTCTATAGCCACACACATAAAAGCCACCAACGGCCTGTTCCCCACTTTCTTGTTTCTTTGCTCTTCACCTGTCTCCCCTTTCTTCCTTTACCTCTTCCTCCTTTGCTCACTTGTCAGTCTTCCTCCAGTGGCTGAGCTGTGCTTCTAGTTCATGGGGACATAAAATAAAGTATGACCAATGTTTTCTGATTACTTTACTTACCAGGTAGGTTATTAGCCACCTAAAATAGGTTAACATGGGAAGAGAGTAGACTGCACCTGACTAGATTCATCATTTTGTCTACAACATTCCCTTACATTTCATAGCCTGCTTATTTTCTTTCGCAGTTCATGTACAATCATCCTATTTAAGAAAAAGTATCATCTAGCTCTTTGTGGTCAGTACCCAAGTAGAAATTTTGTGACAGACCACAGTTTTGAATCTATTCCACCTTTACTAAAGGTCAGAGAGTTCAAAACTATTCTTGCTGCTCAAGGACAAATAACAGGATGTTTGGCCAAAGGTGTGGCTACTGGTTGTCTTACTACTCAAAGACCAGACAACAGGATGTTTGACTTAGGGTGTGGTTACTAGGTGTTTTGAGAGGTAAGGGGGCAATTATGCTTGTCTGATCCTTGTATCAAGGGAGGGAAGTCTTTTGCCCTCTCCTTTTGACTGGGGACTATAGGACCATGAGTAATTAACTTGAGGCAGCTACAGTCTTTACTGGAAGCCCTCCCAACTCTATCTTCTATCTCTCTTCCATTTATTTCTTCAATCCTTACTCCCCTTTTCAGGAACGTGTGAACAAGTTGCAACAAATCCCAAAAAAAAATTGATTGATTTTCTTTCCAGGAACAACCCATGAGGTTTACCTTCAAAGTTTAAGGACCAAGTTTTTCATAGTTAATCCACGTGAAACTTCAAAATCTGTTTTAGAAGGTGGACTGTGATTGGCATTTATTTGATAAGCTCAAGACATTTTGTCATCACAATTGCCCTAAAACCAAGGTTTGATATTCAGTACTATAAAATGGGACTTTTCTTCTCACATGATCTTAAGTTCTCATAGTTTTGTTTCCACATTAATTGCTCAGGGGAATTAATAGTGTCACAACTCTTCAACAACTCATCAAAGTTTAAATGTTAGCCTTTAAGTACTAATGACCAGCATCGTGTAAAATTATTATGCAATAATTATTATGAAGCATAAGGTTTAAATGTAGCATGCTGACTATGAAGTACTTTATTTGCTCATAAGCTATTCCTAGGTTCTGACAGCATCTGCTTCCTAAACCCTCCAGTATAATGTCGTATTTGATATTACATCAGTCTTCAGTCATCTCACACAGGGAGGGGCTATTTACCAAGATGAGATCAGGTCTTTCATTTGTTTGTAAGCTTCCCATCCTCCCTTGTATAAAACCCACAACTTGCATCTTAGGCCACAAGTGCTAAGACTCTGTGTACTCTGGACTCTGCCTATTTCTCTGGCCTCATCTATATATCACTTACTACTCTTGCCAAGGACATTGGCCTTTTTTCCATTCCCATGACCATGGGTAGCTGCCTCCTTCTCGACATAAAAGTCTTAGCCAAAACGTTGCCTCCTCAAAGAGAATTTCCCTGAATACTCTAGCCTCTTGCCAAGTCACTACCTCACTGCCCAGTTTTATTCTCTTCAGGGCACTTGCTGGCTGATTAACACCCTTCCCCTCATCTCCCCCACATAGAATGCAATCCATGAGAATGAGATCTTGTTTGTCTGTTCTTCAATTGTCTCCTCACCTCCCAGTCTCCTTCATGGCGCTAAACTGAAGACTCCATTGTTTCCCCTCAGCTCCTTCTGTTCTTTCCTTCCCTAACCCTTTCTCCTGAAGAAGAAAAAGAAAACCCTTTTTTAGACAGCAGTTAACTAGCCACTGAAGGTCAAACCCATTATGACTTTCTTCCATGGATCGGCATAGTTCATCACGTCAATACTCTCATGCCAAAACAGAAAACAAAAGCCTAATCCGTCTCCACTCAGCACAAAGAACCAAAACAACAAAGATGTCATTCTACTTGCCATGGAAATGGAATTAAGGATTGATGGTGAGAAAAGTAATCTTGCTGAAGGAAAGAAACCGTGTGTGTGTGTGTGTGTGTGTGTGTGTGTGTGTATGTGTGTGTGTGTATGCGAGAGAGAGAGAGAGAGAAACATATAGAAAAAAATGTAATTGTGAACATAGAGAAATTTTCCAAAACTATAATTGTGAACATATAGGAAAAAAATCCAAAATGAGCTTATTAGTTTGGCTGTTTTGGAGAAGAATCAAGATGGGATAGAATGGGATGAATTAAAGACTCCAGCTTTTACTTCAGCTCCCAATCCCCTCCCCTAATCTTTATCTACCTTTGCCCCTCCCTGTCTTCTTTCTCCTCATCTTTCAACCATCATCTTTCACACGATAGCCTTTGTCACAGCCCCTGTCCTGTTCATCAAAAAGAGATGGCGTTTTAAAGAGTTCTTCCAAATTCCACTTTTTGCAGACATACATTTCTTGCAGTGATAAAAATATAATCAGGAATGGAGGGTTTGGGACTTATGGGGTGCAGGATATAGAGAATTCAAGCTGTAACTGAGCTGGAAGCTTCCTCCCTGTTGGCTAGCTTTCATAGTGCTGGAATGTGCTGTGGAGTGTGCTGGGAGAGAAAAATCACCAACGGTATCACCCAGCTATGAATTTCTTAAGTTACGGTGATGATCTGCTTGGGGAAAAGATGGGAACTATATCACAGTGCCGTGATGGGTATGACAAAGTACTTTCTGATTGGATTACAGCCTACTCTACGGGGGAGATCACGCCTCATACTGTAAACCTGGTCAAAACCCCGCAGGTGGGATGTTTTAGGCCCTAGAAAAGAACCTACTTGCTTTGCTAAGTAGACCTGGTATTAACCAGCTTCATGCTTTGTGCTTATGCACGTAGGTCAGTGCTGCTCTCAGCCTGTATTTAAGAAGCTTCTTTTTGCAGCAGGTGGTATGTTTGCAGCATAGACTTAGAGTGATGAAGAGTAAAGCATTGCTTCCTAAGTAGGAAAGCTTTATCATCTGCCCTGAGGCTTGGGGAACACTGGGAAAGAGAAGGCAGAAAGAACATCAGAGCCAGAGGATGGGAAGGAGTGTTTTGAAAAAGTGTCTTCTGAATATGACAGAGTTAGTTTGCTATGAACTCATGGCAGATGTAGTTCTTGCTCCAAATTATTATAGAATTGGACCAGCCACCATTTTGTCATGAATAGAGGAAGCGCTCATGCCTCACTGAGAGACAATGAGCAATCAGTGGTTGCTGGGAGAAAGGGTCCCATTTTCTTTAGTGGTGTACCCACTGATAAGTTGCCTATATTTCAGTAAATAGGCCCCAACCCACGCAAGAAACCCTAATTTAATTCAGTGGGCTATATATTTTTTAAAAAGACATCCAAGTAGGAGGGAACTTGTTGGAATGGAGAATTTCAGTGGTAGAAGGAGGAGAAGGGGACAGGGCAATGGGGACAAATTGAGGAAAATTCATTATATGCATGTATGGAAATGTCAAATTATAAAGAAAATGAAGTGTTTAGAAATATTTCCTTTGCAATGGGGAAAGACAAAAATTGGATTCTAAAGTCATAACGAATGCTGACATAAATATAAGCAAAAGTCATCAAGTAGTTTTTATACTTCTTGCTTCCTACCACACTGTTATTTCAGAGTAATCTGTTTTCTCAGCTGCCTCAAAGTCCTGAGAGACGGTCAGGAAATAGAAAGAGTATCTTCTACTAACAGTTTAAAATGACCCTTAAAATTGACAGCTGCTCTATTATTAATTTCTAATTGCTCCCCTCAGGTTTCAGGGAAATTTTATAGATTACTCCATAAATATTTTATTTAGTCCTTGGTTCCTTTAAGTACATCGAGTAAATGAGAAGGAACAAAAATCTAAGCAGAAAGTGACACATTTATCCCTAAGAGATTGTCTTGACCCTAATAATGTAAGGTTAATATAAATATATGTATTTTCCATTAAAGGTACAGACCTAAACACACAACCATCACCATTATTATATTGTCATAAGTAAAAAGTACTAGATGCCTGAACTCAAAATACCTGAGTCAAATACCAGAGAACTCATGAAGAGGGGGAAACACCCATGATTTAGAGCTGATGAGACTGTAACCTGGTCAGCTATTCTATAGGGCTGAGCTTGGGGGTCGGGGGTTGTTTGGTTGGTTGATTGGGTTTTTTGTTGTTGTTTTGGTTTTGGTTTGGCTTTGGGGTTTTTTTTGGGGGGGGTGATTTTTTGGTTTTTTTGGTTTTGTTGGTTTGGGTTTTGTGTTTTTGGCTCAATAAGCACCAAATTGCCAGCTTTCTTTCCTTGGTCGCACTTCTCAGTCCGCAGCTTTCCCGAGTCATCCACAACTATCAGCAGCAGCAACCACTCCTTGCTAAGTTCAAAGGGCATCTTCAGCTCCTGTCCTGTGGAGCTTTTCACCAGGTTGACTGCTCTTGCTCACCTCAGAACCACAAGTTCCTACCTTGCCCCCTACATCTCTGCACACTTTCTATCACTCAATAAGTGCTTCCCTTTATCTTTCGTTAGATATCCACTCAAATTTCACCTATGTAGGCCTTTTCTTACTGTTAGGCAAAGGCCTATGAACCTGCTATACAATTCTTTAGAACTCAATATGTTTTCCTTTATAATAATGACTTCCATTATTTATTAATTTAAACCATAAATTTATCTCACTTATGCTGAAAGTACAAGTTTCATACGGAGTAGGTGATATATGCAATATTCTTCAATGTATACCCAGGTTTACCATACAACCTGTCATACTATGTGAAGAAATAAATAAACCCTAGGATAATATCCTATCTCAGAAATCATATTATAGTAAAATTCTTCAATATCTACCCTCCATTTCTGTTTGTTTGTTTGTTGTTGAAACAAGATCTTTCTCTGTACCCCAGGCTGACTGGAATAATAACCTTGGAATTTTTTCTCCATTTCTGTTAAAAATAATAATAATAATAGCCATGTGCTTTACTCAGCAATAGACACTTCTATTGACTAGCTAGCCCTGTCTCAACCCATGTTCAGTTTACAGCAGCTTTGTCATTAAGACACACCGTATAACACTCCACCCTCCCAACTTACCTCTTAGCTCATATTCTAATCCTTCCTACTCTACACTCTTCAAGGCTTCAAGGACCCTGAAGAATCCATCTTTTCCAACCCAGATTCAATGCATTTTGGATACATCCCTTTTACCCATCCTCCTATTCCCTGAATTTTATCAAACTCATTTGAGTCAAGAGGCATTGGTAGCAAAAGGTGATCTTTCTAATTCAGTCCAAATGCTAAATCCCAGTAAATCCACCCACCCCACACTACCTTTCTATGGATATTGTTTGCACATACATCATGGTAGTATCTTCCAGAGCACAGGTGTAGACTTGGATATCTCCCCGCCCCCACTCACTTATTCATTTCCAGATGTTCGCTGGTCAATAGTTCCTTATCATTGGGTTTCTGCACAAACTTAATCTTTGTATTTGGCAGAAAACATGATGAGAACAATAACAGAGAGCCACAGGGATTAACCGACACTTAATGATTTCTTCTTTCATAGGATCCCAGCCAAGTAGTCAACAAGCAGTGCAGCTCTCAATATGAATGGTCTTTCCTCCATTAAGGAATAATTGCTTATCCCTAAGGGGTAGGGCCTTTGTCCTCTTAAATAAATAGAAAGTGCTGAATTTCCCAAAGGTCAGAAAGTCAAGACCGGTAAGCTACTTATAGAAAATAAATGGATGTCATTTTATAATCATGGGAGTCCAGCAGAAAAACCCAAATCAAAGCAACTAGTATTTTATACCTTACCGAGGAAGTCATTTGAAATTGTAAGGCAATCTTTAAAGCAGTAGGCATTTGTAACTGCCTGTGTGGAGGAGATAATAGCACTTATAATTCAATTCTCAATGCCTATATGTTTATGGGCACTGATCTCTATGAGCAATAATTTTTCCACATTTCTAAATATTTAATTCAGAAGCAAATTTTACACTCACATTCCTTCACGGCATGTGTATTATGTGCTAGATTCTGAAGGTACAGGGAAAGTATGAGGCGGATCATTACTAGTACCGAGAGGTGCATGGCTTGTTAGCTACTTGGCTCGAATCCTACAAAAGGGGAAATGTTCTTAAACTCTAAAGAAGATGATGGAAGAAGTAATTCTAACACAAAATGTAAGTGTTTGGAGGAGACACATAATATGCCCGCGAGAAGTGACTGAACTATCTTAAAGAATGAGGAGAGGTTATTCCATGCTCTGAAGCAAAGAGTCACCCTACACCAGACTCACAGTGTGTGTGGAAGCCTGGGATGAGAATATGAAAACTCAAGCTAGCTGACTACAGCCTGGGTCAAGGAACAACAAGAGAAATAACCAGAACAAAAGAGGAAGGATGAGCTGGTATTTGACCAAGATCTGCTGGCTGCTTGGGTATGGAAGACCTGCTACACTGAACACAAACTTCCGCCTGTCTTTTAACTTCCAAAACTCTTTACAGGTGATCATCACTGAGCCTGAAAGAGTTAGCCTTGAATTCTGGTTAGCCAGTACATTGCTAACCATGTTTCTGCATTCTGCATGTTGGTGATACAAGTAGTATTATTCCTATCCCATCAATATAAAGTTACATCGCTACCCAGATTTATATCACTGAAGACAGAACCAAAAACCCTGCTACCAACTCAATCTAATGCGCCACAGCTACTTCGCAAAACAAAAACCATCACCGTTTACCCTTGTCCATGTACAGTATAAAATAATTTCAAATTTATCATCTATCTTGATCCCTATTAAAATGCTGTAAGGAAACTAACTTAAGGCTTGGAGAGTTATCTTACGTTTTTCAATTGATTAACTGGTGAGTTGGGACCCAGGACATGTGAGGATTATTTCTTCAAAACACTTGTCAATGTTCTCCCCTAAATATAACCCTTGTTTTTGTATCTTATTTACTCACCTTGAGTAATATCCATACAATCAACTGTCCACCCCACTCTTAATTGTATTGGATTTTAATCCTATCATATCAATCAAGACTGTCTGATATCATGATTTATATTACCTAATATCTATTGGATGCCCAACTTTATGTATCTCACACACAACATGCTCAGAGCTGAGCCCATCATCTTACCCCAAAACTTGTGGCAAAATGAAACCTGTTGCCTAAACCAGCGATTTTGGTCTGTCAACCCCAAGTCTGCTTATTCTCATGCTCGAATCTAATTATCCTCCAAGTCCTAGCTAGTCTGTCTCCAAGTTATCCATAAAGTTGCTTCCTTTTTCTCTTTTACTACTTGTACCATATTCCTAATCTAATTCAGTTTACTTCATGGTCTCCAACTTTAAGTTCTGTGGCCTGCACTGTCTGACAAAAAGGTCTCTCATCTGACAAAATCCTAAAAAGCATTCTAATGTGTATATATTCCACACTTTCTTCATCCATTCTTCCATTGAAGGACATCTAGGTTGTTTCCAGGTTCTAGCTATTACAAATAATGCTGCTATGAACATAGTTGAACAAATGCCCCTGCCATATGATCAGGCATCTCTTGGGTATATTCCCAAGAGTGGCATTGCTGGGTCCAGGGGTAGGTTGATCCCGAATTTCCTGAGAAACCGCCACACTGCTTTCCAAAGTGGTTGCACAAGTTTGCATTCCCACCAGCAATGGATGAGGGTACCCCTTTCTCCACAACCTCTCCAGCAAAGG
>NW_026067959.1:8563205-8597670 GCF_014885135.2 Alexandromys fortis
TTCCACAGGGCAGGGAACCCTGACTGCCCTTCAGACTGGAGAGGGAGGGGGAGAGGAGTGGGGGGAGGGGGAGAGGAGAGGAAGGGGGGGAAGGGAGACGGGGAGGGAAATGGGAGGCGGGGAGGAGGCTGAAATTTTTTTTCAATAAAAAATTATATTTAAAAAATTCCTAAAAAGCGTCTTTGTCCAGTTTGGGAAGAAACAAGAAGCTTTCACTAGAAGGTAGCCATGTCTCTGGATGCACTGAGCACATCACTTCAACTCTTCTTGGTGGGCAGCCTTTGCTTAATGATACACCGCATGTAGGTGGTTTCATCTTTCCTTTCCCTCGTTACAGTTTATATTGTTTTCTTTTAATTTTTTGGTTTTAGTAGCTAATATTTCTCAGTAGAAATTTAAAAAGTTTCTATTAATACTGGCATTAGCAGTTTGTCCCTTAGGAACCTTCATCAAAAATTCCGATTGGCTCCTTATAGCAACACGACTAATGATGTCATCTCTGAAGGCAATTCTTGTTTCATTCTACCATGCTAAAAGATGTGATTTTTATCCATCCAAGGAGTTTATTCTGTCCCTCATCCAGAGAAGTCCTTGGCAATAGGTGTTTACAATAGAGAGAGCACTCATCATATTACATCAGAATTTTTATTCATTCCAACATGCTCTGTAAAATTAAGCTGAGTAAATAATAAACACGATTTGTAGATGTTCTCATTCATCTGTGCTCCTAGAACAAAAGTACCGTAGCTTGTATAGATTATTTTTCATTTGTTTTCACAGTTTTGAAGGCCAGGGCATCCAAAAAATCAAAGTAGCATTGGATCTGCTATCTACTGAGAACACTCTTCCTAGTTCTTGATGCCTATCTTTCTGGCTGTGCCATCAGAAGGCAGGAGAGAAAGGGTTCTCCTGAGATTTCTTTTATAAAACCATTCTCCCCATTCATTTGTGCTCACCCTCTTGACCTAGAGATCCCCCCAAAGTCCCTTCTTTGAATAGTATTGTCTTGGAGACTAGGAGGTCAACGCACAAATGGAAGCAATGGCTGGATGATTTATCCAGGAACAAAATGTTAGAGTCAGTGTACTTCTAGCCTACCTGCTTCTAATTAAGCTTTAAAATCTTAAGTATGTGCAGATTATAAAGCAAATGGACTGTTGGCCTACTGTAATGTGACTTCAGTCATGTGGCACACTATATACCTGGTAGAGAAATTTTTCTGTTAGTTCACACATGAAGAAATTCTGGCCTACAACAAATATTTTTGGCAGGAATTGCTGTAGACAACTTGCTATTCAAATCAGATTTGGCTTCCAAGACCCATTTCTACATCTATTTGGCCCGTTTCTACATCTGTTTCCTGTTCATATCACTTGGAACCTAGTTTTTCAAGAAACTTGTTTTTAAAATTGAATGAGCACGCATTTTAGTCCAGTGACAGATAATACGTGTAATTATGTGTGTTGGATCCTTAAAAGAGCTAGAAGTATAATTAATGTACGGCATACAACACATACAAACAAAAGAAAATAAGTAAGTGCATGCACACTGCCATATAATGGCTGATGTAAGATTTTCAAGGTGGTGTCTTGAAAATTGTTTCTCTGCCTTGGTTATAGTTTCAGCAGCTTAGGCAGATTGCCGTCCCCCTCCGTTCGAGTCTTTACACCTGTGACTTAGTTAGTTATGAAATGCATGTAATATATTCAAAAGATTTAATCCTCGCTTCACATTCCCACTTCTACCTCTTCTACTCTAAAAGAGAATTCAGAAGTGTTGGTTCAACACAGTTTGTTCAACATGTATTGAGCCCTAAGGGTATGGATGCACAGCTGTAAATAAGTATCATAGGAAAAGACAATTCAGAAGTGTTGGTTCAACACAGCATGTTCAACACATGTTGGGACCTAATGGTAGGAATGCATAGCTATAAATCAGCACCATAGGTCGACACGTGTTGGAACCTAATGGTAAGGATGCACGGCTATAGATAGGTATCATAGGTCAACACATGTTGGGACCTAATGGTAAGGATGCACAGCTGTAAATAGGTACCATAGATCGACACGTGTTGGAACCCAATGGTAGGGATACACAGCTGGGTATAGGTGCCATAAGTCAACTCGGGGAAGTTGCATCACTTTCTAGTTCCCCACAATCTTTGAAAATTGCACTGTCCTTTGTTTGAAAGGTCACAGGTGATTGTCAAACACATTTCTATACTACTGTAATTAGAGGTAGTATTTACGATTTAGGAGTTATTTTTTTTGCTGAGTGGTTGAATGGTTTTGCTTTGGAGATTTTTGTGGATTTAGGGGAGATTGTTGAGGGGTTTGTTGCTGTTGTTCTATTTTTACTACCAGGAACATCCCATTTTCAAAATCAAATAGGTAACAATTAACTATTTTCCCTTTGAGAATTTCTACAATATATACTCAATATGAATTCCCTAACCCCACTGCCTCCTAGATCCTCACCCACCTCCCTACACAAAATGTTAACTGCTAGCTATTTTAATGTATTTTGTTATTTTTGAGAATTTCAGACATGCATACAATGTATTTTGATCCTATACACCCACCACTCCTCCCCATAACTCCTCCGAGAGCTAAAAAACCCCCCTCTTAACTTAATATTCTTTTTAAAATATACACATAGATTAGAGATTCCAATTTGTACTGCTCTTACACCCATGGGTAATGAGTTTTCCACTAGAGTATGATTTGCATCAGGGTCTATATCCATTTCCCTGAGAAACCATCAACTGTAAACAAATCCTCAGCTAGAAGTAGGCACACATGAGACCCTTCTGATTCCACGCTGGAAGGAATTTTGACTAGCTTGATCTTGTGAAGGTCTTATGGTAACTTTTTCAATTGTAACTTCTGGCTATATTTCTGAAATACTAGCACTTAATATACCACATGCTTGAGTTATAGAACATGGAGAAATCAAGATGGTACTGACCTGGAATCTCCATTCCTTCCTAACTAGCTTTTCTAGTGCTGGAAAGCATTGAACATGATATCAGAGAAGAAAATTAATCATTAACCTTACCCACCTGTGAACCCTTATGAGATACATCACTAACCAGCCTGGCAAGACATGTCCACTAAGGCAATAGTGGCACAAGCATAATAGGAGAAACCAACTACTTTCTGGTTGGATCTAAGGCCCACTCCACAAGATGAAACCACATGTGGTATCATTATTGGGCCAACAGCCTATTGCTAAACAGGTCATAGATCCTAGAGAATGTACTGTTGTTATTTTCCTAAAGGGACATAGTATTAGACTGTCACTAGTTGAGATGGCTCAGTGGTTAAGCCTATCATCTCTTCCTACTCCCACTCAACTTTGAGAGTTCCTATTTTATTTTATTTTCCCATTGTGCCCAATTTGTGTTTCCAATCTAGTCCTGGCTTGTGGGACTTGCACTGGCATGTGATCAACCTACCAGGGGTCACATCTAAAAAAAATGACTGACTGTACCCCTCCCAGTACCTATCAAATCCAATAGCTCAAGAAATTTAGATATTTCTTTCTCCTAAGCTTCATATTTTCATTGTAAAGATACCTGTTCTGAAAGAGGAGAAAGGGAAGTTTTGCTTCTATTTAATATGTTGTTTTTTCATGTGTCATAATTTTAAAAACAATTGAGACAGTTTTATCTAATCAATAACTTCGAAGAAACTGAGCTCCAAAGCAAGTAAGCCTTGCCAATATTCAAGCAGCTGCTAAGTGCATGACTGGACTAGACCTGCTTGCCTGGCAACCTTAACTACATCAATTCTGACAAAGGAAAGTGTCAGGACTTGCCAAGTTCTCAAATCAGGAGCAGCCCCATTCTTTTTTTTTTAATATTTATTTATTTATTTATTTATTTATTTATTATGTATACAATATTCTGTCTGTGTATATGCCTGAAGGCAAGAAGAGGGTGCCAGACCTCTTTACAGATGGTTGTGAGCCACCATGTGGTTGCTGGGAATTGAACTCAGGACCTTTGGAAGAGCAGGCAATGCTCTTAACCACTGAGCCATCTCTCCAGCCCAGCAGCCCCATTCTTAAGTGATGCTCTGCATCTAGGTAGCACCATTAGTCATGCCTCAAACCTAAGCTTGCAGGAAAGGCTCTATTTTCTATTCATTTAAATTAAAAATTCATTTTACATTTTAAATATATAACCAGTTCTTCCACCCATAGGTTTCTTTTCTAGAGATATCTAGAGCTGCCTCTGATATTTTATGTATTAATACCCTAAAAGATCCTAAAAATTCACTTTATTATGCCAGCTTCAGTCATGTTTAATGGTCAATAGTGGCCAATAATGCTCACTATTACAACACAGACTTTATTGACTTTATCTTTCCTGGCCTTTATATTTTACTGCTCACAAGCTAAATTCTCTTATTTTTCTTTACTTGGGTTATGAGGTTTAGTCACTCTCACACTTAACAGGATAACTGATGGATATTTCTAGTGACTTCTTAAAATTTGAGTTTTATCCTCTTGACTTATATCTAGGTATCATCGCTCCTTTAATACTTTCTCTATTTTGGCCATTATCATCCTATGTTTTACCTATGTTCTGGGTCTCACTTGATTCCCATTTACAATCTAACTGAAATATGATAGCTATCACTCCATTAAGCAATCCCTTCTGTCTACATCACTCATTTCATCTGTGTTACTCAAAAGACAGACATAAAACATTCCCTTTCTTATTTGCATCTTTAAAGTTCATACTGATAACCAGCCAGTCCCTTTACCATGAACATAAACTGGAGTTAAAGTAATACCTTTTATAGAATTAACACAGTAAAAATAGCAATCGTACCAAAAGCAATCTACAGATTCAATGCAATGCCCAGCAAAATATTCTTCACAGACCTCAAAAGAACAATACTCAACTTCATATGGAAAAGAAAAAAAAACAGGATAGGCAAAACAATCCTGAACAATAAAAGAATTTCTGGAGGCATCACAATCTCTGACTTCAAACTCTACTACAGAGCTACAGTACTGAAAACAGCCTGGTATTGGCATAAAAGCAGACAGGAGAACCAATGGAACTGAATCGAAGACCCAGATATCAATCCACATACCTACAAACACCTGATTTTTGACAAAGTATAAAACATAAAATGGAAAAAAAGAATGTAAATTCAACAAATGGTGCTGACATAACTGGATATCAACATGTAGAAGAATGAAAATGTATCAGTATCTATCACCATGCACAAAACTCAAGTCCCAGTGGATCAAAGGCCTCAACATTAAACCAACCACACTGAACTTCATAGAAGAGAAAGTGGAAAGTACACTTGAATGCATTGGCACAGGAGACCACTTTCTAAATATAACCCCAGCAGCACAGACACTGAGGGAAACAATTAATAAATGGGACCTCCTGAAACTGAAAAGCTTCTGTAAAGCAAAGGACACAGTCAACAAGACAAAAGGACAGCCTACAGAATGGGAAAAGATCTTCACTAATCCCACATCAAACAGAGGTCTGATCTCCAAAAATATACAAAGAACTCAAAAAATTCATCATCAACAGAACAAATAATCCAATATAAAAAATGGAGTACAGACCTAAAAAGAGAACTTTCATCAACAGAATCTAAAATGGTTGAAAGACATTAAGGAAATGTTCAACATCCTTAGTCATCAGAGAAATGCAAATCAAAATAACTCTGAGATTCCATCTCACACCTATAAGAATGGCCAAGATCAAAAACACTGATGACAACTTACGCTGGAGAGGTTGTGGGATAAAGAGAGCACTCCTCCATTTCTGGTAGAAATGCAAGCTGGTACAACCCCTTGGTCAGTGGGAAATTTCTCAGAAAATTAGGAAACAACCTTCCTCAAGACCCAGCAATACCACTTTTAGGTATATACTCAAGGATGCTCAACTGTGACACAAAGACATGTGCTCAACTATGTTCATAGCAACATTGTTTGTCATAGCCAGAACCTGGAAACAACCTATATGTTACTCAATTGAAGAGTGAATAAAGAAAATGTGGTACGTTTACACAATGGAGTACTACACAGCAGAAAAAAATAACGACATCTTGAAATTTGCAGGCAAATGGATGGAATAAGAAAACACCATATTGAGTGAGGTAACCCAGACCTAGAAAGACAAATATCATATGTACTCAGTCATAAGTGGCTTTTAGACATAAAGCAAAGAAAAACAGCCTACAATCCACAACCCCAGAGAACCTAGTCAATAAAGAGAACTCTAAGAGAGACTTACATAGATCTAATCTACATGGTAAGTAGATAAAGACAAGATCTCCTGAGTAAATTGGGAGCATGGGGACCATGGGAGAGGGTAGAAAGGGATGGAGAGAGAAAGGGAAGAGAGCAACAAAAATATATAGCTCAATAAAAGCAACAAATTGTTTTTTAAAAAAAAAAGAGTTCATGTGTTCTCTGAATGAGCTACAGCCTAAAATAGAAAGAATAGGAAATGTATATTTATCCCATATTTGTAGATGGAAAAGTCCATTAAAGCATTTCGTTTAAAAAATAAGCCGGGCGATGGTGGCGCACGCCTTTAATCCCAGCACTTGGGAGGCAGAGGCAGGTGGATCTCTGTGAATTCGAGACCACCCTGGTCTACAGAGCTAGTTCCAGGACAGGCTCCAAAACCACAGAGAAACCCTGTCTCGAAAAAACAAAACAAAAACAAAACAAAAAAAATAGTGATACCTTTTAGAAACCTACTGACCGGTTTATGTCCAAGTGGGTGTATACATCCATAATAACACCTATATCTTTTTCATAAACCAGTTTCTAGTTTTTCCATTCCCCCAGACATCATGAGTCACATTCCTCATATCAACTTATCTCATGAATAAATTCAATTTCAAGTTGCCTAACAACAATATTACAGTTTTTTAATTGAGAAAAGGAAAAGAAAAAAAGTTTCCGCCTCCTCCCAGCCTCCCATTTCCCTCTCCCTTCTCCCACCCTTCACCCCCTACCCCCAGTCCATTCCCCCTCCCCCACTCCTCTCCCCCTCCCTCTCCAATCCAAAGAGCAGTCAGGGTTCCCTGCCCTGTGGAAAGTCCAAGGTCCTCCCCCCTCCATCCATGTCTAGGAAGGTGAACATCCAAACTGGCTAGGCTCCCACCAAGCCGGAACATGAAGTAGGATCAAAACCCCGTGCCATTGTGGACTGAGCTCCCAAGGTCCCAATGAGGAGCAGATGGAGGGAGAACACAAGCAGATTTTTAAATATCCTTGCTTTCTTGACTACTCCAAATTTTGTATAGTTAGAAATGTGAACCTCGAAATTATATGAAATTGTCCCATTTTATTATTTGGAAGAGGCTAAGAGTAACATGAACACATAATAAAGCGTATATCAATCAGAAGATTTTAAACTCTCATCAAGTTTTATATAAAAATGGAATTTGTGAGTTGTCTGAAAACAGTTTTTTCACATACATTGTCTGTAATTGTGTAACTGGGCTACAGTCCTTGGTAATTTCTTAATATCTATACTTAGTGTGAAAACATGACTCCCCTGTGATGCACTAATGTGAATCGTTTACTTAGCAACCAGTCTTTCAAAGATTATACAAAGCTGTACTTCAAACCAGTCTTAAGCTGCATTTTAAAAAGTTGGAGAATAGGTAATTCACTGTTACAGCTCTTAGTGAGTAAGGAGGATCAGGGATGAATAGCTCCAAAGGCAAAGATACAAATCTTTAGCTGACTTTGAAAGACTTTTGTTTATTTGAAACAATAAAATAATACAATTCTTTTTTAGTTTATTCCTTTTTATTGATTTTTGTTGAGCTCTAGATTTTTCTCTGCTCCCCTCCTTACCTCCCCCTCTCCTTTAACCCTCCTCCCAGGGTCCCATGCTCTCAATTTACTCAGGAGATCTTAAATGATACAATTCTTAAAAGCTTAAATGTAACCACTCTGTAACTGCCCTTTCCTCCTTTACTTTAGTTCAGGCTCAAAAACCTATATGATTCACTTAAAAGAATTCTAGAAAATGCAAATCTATCTATAGTATATACGGTAAAATAATATATTATGGCCTCCAGTGAGGTACAGTAGAGATGGGTCCACCATAAAGAAGATGTAGGCACAAGGAAAACTTTATGAGTCATAGAATTAACCCATTATTTCAGATGTGCTTCTGGTTTCCCTGATACCTGCATCAAACCTTTTAAAACTGAATACGCTAAATATGTGTAATATGTTACAAGTTAATTTCCCTCAGGAAAACAGTTACATGTAAAGGAAATTCCAATTTTAGACTATTACAGAAATCCAAAACTGGCCAATGCTCAGGAAGCAACTGATTGCGGGATGCCTATTGCCTGTTCTACAACTCAACTCCCACACCTATGGTTCAAGGAATAGAGCAGGAAGGAGAGCCAAAAAGATTGTAAGTCCCAGGGGTTTAGGACATCTGCAGCTACAGAGTATCTTACAGACATGACAGGGGAGCTACCCTCATGAAACCTCAACAAAATGTTTGCCTAAGTACGATCTGAAAAATGAAAATACCAGTCTCTATGTCAGTGTGCATGGATGGGGGAGGGGTCCCTCAAGGTCTTTCCACTACGTGAAGAGTCATAGTCAGTCAATGGCTGCTGAGGAAGAGAGAATGCGTCTTCTCCAGAGATGGCTCTCCTCATATCCATTTCCAAGCCCTAAAGACACCTACACTAAATAAAATGAGGCGGA
This sequence comes from Alexandromys fortis, assembly GCF_014885135.2. Classification (NCBI taxonomy): domain Eukaryota; kingdom Metazoa; phylum Chordata; class Mammalia; order Rodentia; family Cricetidae; genus Alexandromys; species Alexandromys fortis. The sequence goes on from NW_026067959.1 coordinate 8,571,939, forward strand.
TTAATTTTGTTACATACATACATGTGCACACACACACACACACACACATATATATATATATATATAATAATTAAAGAAAAAGTCATGAATTTAAGAGTAGCGGGGACACAAGAAGAGTTGGAGGTTGAAATGGTGCAAATACAGTACTGATATATAAAATTCTCAAACAAATTTAAACTAGAAAAAAAATCTAATTCATTACCAAAATAAAATTTTATAACTACTCAATCGATAATTATTCAGAAAACTCATTTTAAACAACATGAAGTCAATTTTCCTAGAAAAAAGAAATATTTTCATAAATAATCATTTAAGCCTAGTCAAAAAAATCGAATGTAATTTTTCAGTCAGTATGACATTATTTTTTTGAAATCTGTATATTGATAAACTACTAATTTAATATTTATATAGATAAAATGTAAATCGAGTTTATAGGAAGATGGTAGATTCAAAGATAAATAGGAAATAGTCTATCCTTTTGCGGCTAAAAATAAATTATTAAAGACACATCTGATACACATTAAAGACTGAACTCTGATTTAGCAATCTTACTTGGAATTCCAATTCAATAAATCAAGATGTATGCCTTCTGAACTTATCTTTAGGCTCGAGATACAGTGTACTTTTGAAAATTAAAATTTCATTGATTCCAAAAAGTTTCATTCTTTTTTTTTTTTATCTTTCAGCCATCTAGTGTGGGAATAGCTAGGTTCTCAGAAAAGACAAACAGTCAGAGATACGAGGATACGGTGACTTTTCTTTGGTTTTTACATCTATGATCTTGTACGCTGAAATCTCTTTGACTTTGGAGAGATGTGCCCTTTTGAACCATGTTTTTAACTGGTCTGCATTTACTTTGAGTATATTAAGTTAGTGTTTTAGAATAAAAGTTGGCACTAATTGTCATTAGTCATTCAGGCATCAGAAGACTTCTTGGTTTTTCAGTGTTCTCTCTTTAAGATATTTTAAGATTAGAAGATATAAAATTGATCACACCATCACAGAGACTCCAAATGTTACAGATTTGGGTTTTTCCTTAGCTTCATATTAGAGTATGAACTCTTCTGGGAAAGAGCTTCAATCTCAGAGAAACCTCACAATATTGATAAGCTGCCTTAACCGTTTAGTCCCTAGTGACCATTTAATGCACTCAAGAGTGATACATTAAAAGGTTCCCTACCAAATAAAAATGTCCCAGAGTCCCTAAATGGATTTCAGGCCTTGATCATTTCAGACTAATTAAATAGAAAGGTAGCTAGCAATCTGGATAATTGAGATTTCTAGATAATCTTAAATAAATATAAAATGATGTAATTGTCTGTAAAATTCCAACCATGAGTCTTATAGACTAGGAGATTTCAAAGCAACTCAAAGAATTTTACCCTGAGTCTGCTTTTCCAAATATATTATAGAATATATGATATATTACTAATAAATTTAATTTAAAAGGCAAAATAATAATAATAATAATAGAAAGAAAGAAAGAAAGAAAGAAAGAAAGAAAGAAAGAAAGAAAGAAAGAAAGAAAGAAAGAAAACTCCGTTCTTGGCTCAATGTCCACCTTTTCCTATGATCATACAAATTGTGAAGTTGCTTTAGAGAATCTTGTTTATCTAGTTGATTCACAACATTTTACATAAATTTTAATTGAACTTTGTTTTTCTATAAATACTCTTTTTGAGAAAACATTTGCATATATGTATAAGGAATTGGTTCTTTATGTCCAACTTGACCTTCTCTAAGCAGGACTGGAAATATTCAGTAATAATTAAGTGTTAAACAATAATTTCTATCTAAAAATGTTTAATTCTTTGAGCCAATTCCTACCTTTCTCCTGAATAAATACCTTTCTCCTGAAGATATAAAATTTAAGAGGCATAAGATGTTAAATAAAAGGAATATAACTGCTAGGCATGGTGCTACGTGCCGTTAATCCCAACACTGGAAAAGCAGAGGTAAGCAGATATCTGTGAGTTTGAGACTAACTTGGTCTACAAGGAGTATGTAGACCATTCCAAGGCTATGTCAAGAGGCTCTCTCTCTCTCTCTCTCTCTCTCTCTCTCTCTCTCTCTCTCTCTGTAATATTTGAGTTACATACATTATATTGGGTTTTATACATAATATTGTATTGGAATATATATGTGTATATCCCAATTCTCCAATAGCCCAATGGAGTACAAGAACACATTTTGGTTTATTTAAACCCAGCATTTATGGATTTATTCAATAAAAATTAAGAAGAATAATTATATTAACATAAAGATTATCATTAAAATTATGAGTTATTAATTTATTGATAAATAAATTGATAAAATGTAAAGTTCATCAAACAACTAATAATTCTGCATGCTTAGCAAATTGTTGAAATACTTCTCAAATCATGAGAAAATTCTTCAGTCAAGTACCGAAAAATAGAGGCATTTTATTCTTCAGACACATGGCCATTATTTAAGTGAAATCTTTATTAAACAGAGAACATGTCCTCAAAAATGATGTCCAGTAGATTCTAAAATATAAAATATGGCAAATGACAATAAAAGCCAGTTCATAAGAATATAAGAAATTGAATCAGGTCTATTGCCTACAGAGCTTAACTGTAACAAATACCCTCACTCCTAAAATAATATTTCCTTAAATAGAGCTTAATAATTCAAACTTTCCTGGATAATTCACTTATCAATGCTGAATATTCATTTATTCAAGACAAATATTTATCATATTTTGTTTGCATAAGTTATAAATATGAAACTCTATTGCTAAAGTCATGACAGCAGTCATCATTTCTAAAGTTTCACTCTTTGGGGAATTTCCTTGCTTTCAACACACTGAAACTTCCCTATTTATCTCACTTTGTTTATTGAGTCTATTTTTATTGTGTCCAGTCATCTGCACATTCTTGGTACTACAAAACCCAATGGAGACATCGAAACATATTAGCATGAATTGCAATAAGGAACCAATAAATATAATTTACTTTCAGATCCATCAAACAAAAAACATGTGTCTCACTGCGATTGTATAGGGTTCCTATGCAGATAATTATCTGCTTTAAAAGAAAATATTTATAGTACCAATTAATTCAGAACACTTGAGAAAGTGAGATTTCAGTTACTAATGCCAGCTCCCTGTGTGAGTCTGTGCGTACGCATGTCTTCTCCTGCCTCACTGCTTTTCATCAGGGCCTCGACTTGTCTCTTTTCTATGTGTTTCCAGAAGTACATCAGAGCTAAGGAGATAGTAAAATGCAAGCAGGAAAGAATTTGGATCCTGTGTTCTTTGCATCTCTTCTGGTTCAGTATCTGCAACTCACGAAACCAACATCTGGGAAATAGAGTTAACAGCATTGAAAAACCACCAGATGTCATACAGCCCCATCTTTTGTGCCCAAGTCAAGCAGGCCCTAAAGATAACAAACAGTTAAACATCTCAAAAGACAAAAATAGTTGAAATAACCTCATTGGTATCTATCACACTATAATAAACTGATGGAGTGAGTGTGGTATGGCCCATGTTCTCATGATCCAGATGGCTCTTATGTGAAGGAATTCTCTTTAGATGTCAACAAAACTGGACTGTGAGTGTCTTTTCAGAGTCACGTATGAGAAGACACACAATCTGACTTATGCAAGAGTTGCTTAGGGAGAAAAGAACAAGGAAAGCAGGCATGTAAAGATAGCTCCCCATAGTCAGCATTCATTCTTTCAGTGTCAGTTTTTAAAGACTATGGACTCTCTTTACTCTGCTGACACCGCTGGAAGGCCTCTGTGTGACACAAGGACAAACATAGCCTAAACATCACTTCTGAGAGATGTCACAGGCAAAATCCCTACTGTCTATTGGTAAGCCACCTGAAGCAAAATCAGTCAGAGGTCTTATCCTCCATGCTCGTGGATCCCAGCTCCGTAAAACTTTGAGGATTTATCCATACACACATCATCTTAAAAATAAATAGGAAATGTTGGTGTTTTAATGACTATGGCGTGGAGAATAGCTATCTCTGCATCCAAAGTAGACAAGTAAATTGTTAGTTTTCTTTACTACAGTGTGGGGGGAAATAGCATAAACTGCGTACCATTTGTTTTAAACCTATGTGGCACTGTACTATAACAGCGTAGGAAATAATGTAACTGGTTAAAGATAATATAAAAAGTAAGAAACAGTATCCAGGTTCAAAATTTGCTGTTTCTGATTCCACCAAGTCAAACGAAAAATAAAATCTTCCTTGCTCCTCCTGCAAGCAAGAACAATGTGATTTTCTAATGAGAAGCAATTGTTACTTGCAATTTACTTTTTTTTGCACAATGTTTTGAATAAAGAAATCAAAGCTTTTATTTGCATCTTTTGATACTGAACTACATTTCTAGCCTCCAATGACAAGACTGCATAACTCACTACTTTATACCCAAACTGCCTTGGTAGCATGGCATGGGAAGACAAGAAAAGAGATAGAAACATTCCCAGCAAGTTTCTACCAGAGGAGTGGGTGGTCGGTAGCTCTTGACACTGTATCTTCTGCCCTAATTGTTAGCATCTGTCTTGAATCTAACTTCACGCTCTAAGCCCCTTCTAAATGTAAGTCATACTTTACTAGTTTATGGATTGCTTTAGTAGAGAGACATAAATAATATTTGAATATACCCATTCCAGCAGATCTCTGCAGACATCCTGTAACTATTGAAAGAACACTTAAACCATACATGCATGTATATAAATATGTAATATATATGTATATATATTCTAGTGTCTATATATACAATGAAGTTTCTTGTTCAAAAATACATTATTCAAAAGCTACTAAACCCTGGGAAAAATAATTAAAATATATATTCCTAGAGTCCACTCTTTTTTTTTCCTTTCTAGGAAAAGACAATAACTAACAGTTGCACAAGGTTTATAAGTGAGGAAACTCTGGCCTAATGAAATTAAATAATTTACCTAATATCATGCATCATAACAAGCCAAAACCACGATGAAGGGTTCACGTTTAGTAATAAAGCACCCTTTGCCCCGTGTGACTCGGACCATCCTTCTCATAGTTCTGAATGAATACATTGGCAAACATTGCCAAGTAAGCATGACTGGACAGATACCATAAAGACCGATGGAGTTGAGGTCAGCCTTCCCGGGATACGGTTCTGCCTGCACGAGGGACATAACTGGACACTTCACATAAGTGGATCTTTATGACAGGCTACATAAAAGCATACTAGAGTCACAAGTTGCCTTCATTTCTCTCAGTTGCCCTCTGCATTTTCTTATTTTCTTAGTCGCCTTTTCTTTATTTCAACTTGCTGTGTTCTTACGTTTGCAAAGACACTAAATGATAATAAGCTGAATTTCAGTGGAGTTCTTGGAATGTCCAAGTTCATTTCATGCCATGGTTTATACTAGATCTGCTACTTTTATATTACTAATAATAATTATTATCATTGATATTATTTTAATTGAAAAGTAAAAAAAAAACTTTTATGCATTTCCAACATTCCTCCCCATCCTCTAGCCCTTGCATTTCTGGTCACTCTTCTGTAATAGTCCCTGAGTCTTGGTGGCATGTGTCAGAGCTGTTAATTTAAACGTCCCACCTAGTGCTGATCACTTAGCATCTTACTCTCAGCACTTAGACTTGTTATGCCTCTTTTTATTGACTGCTACACACTGAAAAAAGAAACTTCTCTAATCAAAGTTAAGAGTCGTTCAAGTCTATGGATATAAATAAAAATATTTACAAGCCAGTTTGACAGTGTGGCCATTTAGCAAAATAACACTACAGTCTACCTTACAGCCTACGACCTTTCTGTCATATGTGTTTGACCAGGATTGCTGGACCAGACAGAAAACGTCCTCCAGTGAAGCAGGCCTCAAATCCAATAAGAAAGCGTTTTGTTATAGCCGTGTTGCTATTGCACAAGGCCTACACAAGATCAAGCCAACCAACATCCTGGCAGAGATAAGTAAATTTTCACCAGAGTCCACCCAACACTAAGGAGCTATTGGCAGTGGGTAGTTGCTAAGGGCTGGAAAACAAATTCTTTATCAAAGATGTAGCCACTAGGAAGTTCCCCATGCTCCGAAGGATGGCCCCACACCCATGCACATATGAGAAGCACTAACTGGACTTAATGGGTTATCAAAAATGAAAAACAGACATGAAGTTGGGAGAGAAGCATGTCAAGCTGGAAGGAGGAAACTGAAGGTAGATATGATCCTATTTCATTGTGCACATGCGTGATGCTTTCAAAAATAAACATGTTTGTTAAAATCATCTTGAAATGACTTTACCAAATAAATTTTTGCATGTTTTCCTCCACACTCTTTTCATTTTTATGTGGGAAATTTTGATAGTAATACTCACAAATATATTATATTATTTTGGCTATAGTCACCATACTGTGTAATACATTAATTACTCCTACCTAACTGAAACATTGTAATGTATTCTTTGCATGAATTTTCTCATATTTTTTTAAGCCAGACATAGGCATTTCCAGGTGCCATAGGATTTTCTTTCTAGTCACAGAGTGAGGGAAGAGCTTTCTTAGTATGACCATGTCTCTGCTGCACAAAGCAGTGATGTTCCCATTGTTGGATATTATTTAGAGAAGAGAAAGCTGCCACGAAACCAGGTGACCAGGAAAACCAATTCCAAGCTGCAGGTTATCCTGCCAGATGCCTGAGCCCTGTCTTCAGCTCAGACACAGAAACCAGAAGCTTCCCATTTTCTCCTTCTGACTCTTTGATGCCACCATTTAGAACTCAACAATCACATTCCATTGCCCAAGGAGGAAGAAATAAAAGACACCGGTCCCCATATCCTCTGGGCTTGAAAAATTTTTGAAATACATATTTTTAGTTCCTCCCAAAAAAAAGTTTAGCTCTCAAAAACACTGTTTATAATAAATCATATGTCTCTGTTTTTAAATTGTAATCAACTATAGTGTGAGAGCAGCTCTTTTATAAAAACTCTGAAATTAAAACAACCACTTAACACTCCAATCTAATGCCTGCAGTAAATCAAATGTCTTTGTTGTTTAGATTTTAGCTGAACAGGTCCATATAAAAAAAGAAGTTTTTAGCACTATTTATAAGAAGAATTGTCTCTCCAAACCCATCCAACAAGCTTTTCATTCTTAAGGTTAAAAACTTGAGCAGGAATTTAAACGGAGTATAGGCATCCTACCAACAACTTCTTCTGCAGGACGTGATACAGCAAGGCCAAATTTTAATGTACACACAAGCGTACAGCAGCTTTTAAAAAGCAGTTGTTCAAAAAAAAAGTGTCCAATAAATCATCATGGGGCTGGGAAGGCTGGGTAGCATGTGTTAAAACTACATCTCTGTCGCCAACATACTGTGTGACTATGAATATACCACTTAACCCCTCGGCTTCCCCAGTTCCCTGGATGCGACCTCGGCTGCTCGGCTTCCTCTTCCCAGGTCAAGTCTCTGGGAATCAATCCATGCGGCAGAGTGTTCCTTTACATCCCCCCATAAGCCATGTGCCTCATGTTCCAGGAAAGGCGTAACCCAGTGGCTGTTTTTCTCTGGACAAAGTAAACCTTCCCCATAACTAGATTTTCCAGTCTTGCCAAAGACAGCTAAAGAGAAGAGAGCAGCCGCGTAGCCACAGCCAGGGAGGAAAAGTACTGTGTCGTAAATTCAGAGAACCCGCTTCCAGCCCCGATTTTGCCACTCCCTGGTTTGCAAAAGACACTTGACCTTCTCTGTTCCTGTTTCCTCGCCTGTAAAAGATGAGTTTGGAATATGATCTCCTTGTAAGTAAAACCACATGGTAACCAGTGCGTGAAAAGATGGGCGTACCACGAGACTATGAGAGAAAGTCTAAAACCAGACCCAACTGAAGAGTGAAATCAGTTGCGGTAAAGTTGGTATCTCAGGTGACCAGAATAAAACGGTCTGCTTCATAAATGATAACTGGGCCAACAGCTCAGAGATTTGGAAAAAAAAAAACTTCAGATCCACTTCTAACAACACGTGTAAGAATGAACTCCACACGTGGACTATGAGTAAAAAGTATTAGCTACTCAAGTACCTAAGGAACACGGACGACTTGTACTCTTAAAACCTGGGTAAAGAGAAAGAAAGACTACCAAAGGAAGATCCAAAGCCCACGTGTGACAAAGGAAATTTTGGTGAAATTTTAATGTCTGTTCAGCCTACAAAAGGACAAAACAAGTCAAGTTTCAAGCTAGAACACAAAGGGACAATTGCTACAAATGTTTTACTTTGGGAATTCTGTTTTGTTTTGTGTTTTGTTTTGTTTGGAGACAGGGTTACATATAATCTATGTAATGAAGGTTGCCCCTGAGCCTTGACCCCCCAGGTGTCTTTCTCCCCCAGGTGCAGAGATGGCAAGTCTGTGCTACCACATGCAACCTTTATAACCCAGGGCTTCACGCATGCTAGACAAACACTCTAACCACTGAGTCACCTCACTTGCATATTCTTTAAACTTTCCAGTCAAGGAATGTGCAAGAGAAGAATTTTTTTCACAGCATTTTATTGGACTGGATATAAAAGAAAAGACATTTAAAAGAAGCTAGCAGTTTGGTTTGGGTTTTGTTCTTTAAGTGTAAGACAGACGGACGTGGTAGTGCACACCTTTAACCCTAGTACTTGGGGAGCAGAAGTTCCCAATCGATCTGGTCTACATAGAAAGTTCTGTAGTGAGCTCTGTAGTGAGACCCTGTATCAGAAAGAAAGAAAGAGAAAGAAAGAAAGAAAGAAAGAAAGAAAGAAAGAAAGAAAGAAAGAAAGAAAGAAAGAAAGAAAGAAAGAAGCCAGGGAGGGAGGGAGGGAGGGAGGAAAGAAAGAAAGAAGCCAGGGAGGGAGGGAGGGAAGGAGAGATGCAGCACCAAGTGATTTCCTATAATCTCGGTTTTAAGGAGTCTGAGGCAGGAGAATGACCAGTTTGTGGGCAGCCTGTGCTGTGTGGTAAGATTGTGTCGAAATAGAAAAATGAATAGAAATGAGGTAGCGAGAGATGAATGGGGATTAGTGGGTGGGAAGTGGGAAGAAAGAGGGATTAATCATCGAGGAAAGAGCACAGCCTGTGCTCTGTCCCTGTTTTCTAAACATCATTTCCCACACAAATAATACATGTTGTGTCAACCCAGAGTTCTCTATCACTTTCTGCACGGAATAGTTTCACAAAACCGCATACCATCCTGTTTTCGTCACCATTCCCATCAGTCCCTAGCTGCTAGCTTACCAAACATCTATTTTCTTACCTGTAAGTCATACGTATTATTACCTTGCATGGCTATTAAAAGACATGGAAAGAATCCTTGAGAAAGACCCAATTACTGGTACAAAGATCCCATGCCATATATGGATCAAAACAATTAATGAATTTTTCCATTTGATTTTACAAGCCCTGATAAGTATTAGAGACTTTTGTTTAGGGGGGTTGTTTTAAATTTAAATAACTACATTTCTGAGAAGGAAAGAATTACAGAATATATTAGGATTAGGTCACTCAAACCTACATATGCACTTCTTTTCCAGGGTTTCTGACAAGGGTGATATTGCTATTCAATGAAGTAATAACCAAATGAAAATAGTTTTACCTTATTGATAGTTGGAGAAGTTCTAATAACTCTAGTTTCAGAGATAAAGAAGAGGAGGTAACTAGAAACACAAGAGAGGAAACAGGAATCTTTCTGTTCCTTCCAGGAAAAAAAATAACTTTAAAATTCCGCCCCTGACTTGAGAGGAAACCCATGACAATGGAAAGGAGAGACAACAGCCACACAGATGAAAGGAGAAAGAAAGAAAGAAAGAAAGAAAGAAAGAAAGAAAGAAAGAAAGAAAGAAAGAAAGAAAGAAAGAGAGAGAAAATGAAGTGCCACCCAAAGGCTTAGGGGAAATTCCTCCTGAAAGTCTGAACTGAAACTGATGAAGAGTCTGACATCCCCAAAGGCTTTGGCATTTGGGGTACATGTGAATTTCTAATCCCTTTAATGAGCTCAGCAAACCCCAGGTTACCTTGGACCCTTGGCTATCATTTGCACTCCCAAAGACACCTTTGAGTTACAGCAGGTGTCTTTCTGATGGTTTCTAAAACAGAACTCTAACTTGTCTCTCAGGTAGAGCTGCTTCCCGTGTATGCTGTGTATCACTTAGTCAATGAGACTTAACTCCCCATCTTCTACTCCGTTATTGTCTTTTGGTTTGAGGATAAAAGTGACTTTGAAACTTTTGTAGCTCATGCTTACACTAAGGAAGGTGAGGCAGGAATATTGCCGAGTTCAAGGTCAGCCTAGGCTACAGAGTTCCAGGTCGACTTGGTACATAGTGTAAGACACTATTGTTAAGTTGGGAGTGTAGCCCCCAACCCCTGGCATCCATCCCAGCCCCCAGACCTTGGAGTTGCTTTGGTCTGAACTCCAAATCCCAGCATGCCAGGTCCTGACCCCTTCCAGGGAGGGGGGTGTTAGGACCACTCCCACCGGGTATTTAAGTGTGCTCCCAGAGGAGGAACACATAATTTTCGGGTCTGCATGGGCTCCCTGCTTTTCTGCCTCCCCACCATGCGCTCGGCCACCCAAGAGCATCACTCTTAGTAAAACGATGGGCATTTTGATTTGGTTTGATTTGACCTAATTGGATTTCTTGCGCCGGCGGAGCTGCTCTTTTCTTATAATTTTCACTTAACAATTATGTCAAACAAATTGGAGAATAGAATAGAGAGAGGGATGGAAAGAATGCTTTGTGGAAAGCAGAAGCTCCAGATGGAGTGCATGGAACATTGACGAGCCCCCTCTCTCAGCTTCTAGCGTCCACTGTAAGAGCTTACTCTTCTCTGCCACATTCTCCCCATCACGGACTAACACCATCGAAACAGATTTCCTGATGGGAGTATACAAATTGTTCTTGACCCTGTAAATGCAGGGAGTTCTAGAAACGCTGCTACCTTTGATGGTGAATGTGTTCTAGAGGCACTTGAAATCAGCTCCAAGGATCCATTGCTTGTGTACAAGAAAGAAAACTTGGCATCATCCCAGTGCTGAATCTGTCCATTAACTTCAGGAATATGGAGCCATCTACCTGCTAAACAAGGCTGACAACAGAAGACGACTCTGTTGTAGTCATCCTGCAATCCCTGGCTGGACGAAGAGGACACATTGAAGAAGAGAATGGTTTTTAGGAAAAATGCATATAGTCAATGCTAAGAATGGAAGACTCAAAAGCAACGATAAAGAGGATATAAATCTGGGGGGGGTACACATAATGTAAAGGTAAATACACAAATTGTTTCTTCTCAGTTGCACGTCTCTGCAGCATGTTAGGCAGCATTTTAGATGCTCCTCTTCTGCAAGCATTCACACTAGTTGCAAGAGATATTGCAATAATTCATTTTTTCGCATTGAAATCTGACTGTATGATATTCAAGTCATTACTTTCAATAAAATTTAAAGTTAGTGGGAACCTATAAAGTTTAAAAGATGTACAACAAAAGAATAAATTTTTCTACAAATTCATTTTGTAACCTAGAGATTGCATTTTAAAATGGTTTTATAGTTAACATTATGAGGTGCCAAATAGAAATATTAGCAAAAATGAAAGATCTGTCACATCTTCTTAGTATGATTTGATAGTATGATTTCACTACCCTCTTTAGCTTTCCTTTTATATTTCATTCTTATAAATTATATCAATATATTTACATCTAGTTTTTTTCACTTTAAATTTTCTAAATAGATTCTAAAAGTCCGTTTTCTTTGTTTGGTGTTCTGTATATTAGTTGTATATAGTAAGGGGCCTTATGACATCTTAGTAAGAGCACGTAATCTACTTTGGCCACATTCATTCCTCTCCATTCACCCTTTCTCCTCTGCTGTGACTGTCCCACTCCCCTAGGAGTCCTCCCTTTTCTCTAGAGCTCCCTGATCACACGTATGAGAGGAAACACACAATTCTTGCCTTGTGAGCCTGCCGAAACATGAAGATCTCCAAGTCCGTCTACTTTCCTGCAAATGAATGATTTCACTCATGCTTATGGCTGAATGAAATTCCATTATGCATTTTTTAAAGGAAATGTCTTGAGTGAGTTTGGAAAAAAAAAACCCACCAGCCACACAGTTTACGCATTAAAAACAAGCAAAGAAATCGAAGACGCAGAGAAGATGGAAGAGGACACCAGTAGGCCAACCACTAGAACCTCCAGGGAATAAACCAGGAAAAGTCAGGAAGCAGGTCTCCTGTGAGTTGGGGTTGGGAAGACACCAGTTTCACTAGCAAGGGAAGGAAGCTTCAGAAAGAGAAACAAAAGGGAAAATCCAGTCTGTTCAAAAGAGCTCAGTGCCATTTAGGAGGTGCTCAGCCCCCATAATGGAACAAATGCAAGGCCACAATGCTTGCCCACAGTGGAGGAATGCAAGCCCACAAGGTTTGCTCAGAGTGGAGGAACGCAAGCCCACAAGGTTTGCCAGGGCTGAGGATGAAGAAAGCGCCTCAGAAGATGATCACTCTCCTCTCAGCACCCAATAACTCACAGAAGTAGAGAGAGGGTGCGCATGCTAAGGACAAAGGCTTCTTGGCAGATGGAGGGGTAAAAATCAAAGACGAAAAATAAGAAACAGTGAAATAGAGACTAAATAGCAAAGCAAGTCCTGGGATCGTCACTGAGCAGTTAGCGCTCAAACACCTATGGGCACTGGACAGCCTCCCATCTTGGCATTTGACGAGAGCAGTTGCAAAAACGCCATTTTAAACCGGCGCTTATTAGAGACAGATGTCTCTCACCTGCTCTGGAAATGGAAAAAGTGTCACTTTTCTGAAGCAGGCTTGCAAAAGGCTCTAGCAAAAGGGGAAAACTAGGGTTCGGAATCACACAGGGTTCTGTGCAGTGGGAATCTTGTTAGAGCCATAAAGTCGGGAGAAAGGATCACCTGCTCCCCAGAAGACGGCCAAGACGCCTGAGGTATCCCAGGGAAAGCTTGCCAACAGCCTTCTTGGGTCCCAAAAGACTGACAAACACAGCTAGTTGCAGTACACACTGCCCAACCCTCTGGTTACAGAGCAAACAACACAATGATTAACACAGGAAGTCGAGTATCCCTAAAGTTCAAGTTTCATCAGAACACAGAAACCCAAAGAACCAAAACGGGGGACCCAAGATGTAGAAACCAATTCTGGACTAAGACAATTATGACGCAGAGCAGCAGGCTTAACCTTTGCTCAGGCACGAGACTGCATAATGACAGTCCACGCCTACCAGATGGGCAGCCACATGCATGGACACAAACTGTTCAATATCCAAGTTGACTTTTGAAGGCCACTTTCTCCTCTCCTGTTTCTACTCACTGACTCTCCCAAAACAGTTTGGGCTAAAGCTGGTTGTCCCCCTGTCTCAGTTTTCTGAATACTGAGATTTTTTTGGCTTGTGTGGGTGTGGTATTTAATATTGTTATTATTATTATTATTATCCATTTCTCTTTTGGTCTGAACCTTCAGCAGGGGCTGCCTTATCTCCTCCCTTCTTCTTTGTTCCCCTCCCCTCATCCATTTTATTCCTATTCTAATTAGTACACTAATTTCTAGTCTTACTCTACTTATTTTCCTTGCATTCCTTCCCTTAGTGATGAATATCTTAGCACATACTGTAATGGTCTTGTTCCTTTATTGCTCAAAAATTCTGTTTGAAGAGGCAATTGTTTTCAGTTGGCTTTTAACTGTACTTCCACGGTGAACCTATCTATCAGTTGTGGTTACTTACCAAATCAGTAATCTACTCCCAAAGTGGTGTTGAAGATCATGCCTTTTACCCTGAACACACAGTGGTTTCACTACTGAGCCACACTGTCAATCTAGTGAAAAAGAAGAAGACCATAATCCTCCTACAGTCTAGTTTCTCTTAAATACTGTAATTATTTCAATAGAAACAATAAGATAATCAAAAAAGACCACCAACCTAATCCCCAATGTATAAGTCCCATGGCAGAAATATTAGAAATACATTAAAAATCAAAGCAACATCATGACTTCTCCAAAGATTAACAACTCAACAATATTGTGTCTAAATTAGAGTGAATTAGATCAAATTCCAGATAAACGGTTCAAAAAGAATGTTCAATGGCACGAAAGAAGAGGAAAATTCTCGAATTAATTTCAAGAAAATACAAATAAATATAGGAAGAGAATAAAGAAGACTTCAAGCCAAAATGAGAGGAGATGAAGAAGGTCACTTCAGAATGATTAAGGGAACGGTCCATAAGGAAGGTAGAAGATTTTGAAACACCAGCACACCCTATTTCATAAAAGAGACAGGAACATACGTAAAAGCACAGATTGAACTTAACAGCATAATAGTTGGTGTTTTTATTAAGTTACTCTCACCAACAGTTATGCCATCCAGATGAAGAAACATCTGACTTAAGTGACATTACGGATCAAAAACTTAGCAGACATCTACAGTAAAAATTACACAGATACTGCAGAATACACATGCTTCTTGGCAGCATATGGACCTGTCTCTAAAATATACTATGTCTTAAGTGGCAAGTACTTACTAAATATGAGAAATTTAAAGTAATTTATTGTATTCTACTTAATTACAATGGTTTAAAAAGCAGAAATCCACAACAAGAAAACTACAGAAATATACGAACTTGTGGAAATGAAAGAGTCACCACAGAAGCTAGAATGGACATGTTTCTAACTCTTTGAGTTGAGCACATAACATACTAGAGACTGTGGGATAAGAGGGCCATAAATACTGGCATTAAAATACCAGAGAAATTTCCAACTTAAAAAAAATCAAAGATGAACATCTTTGAAAAATCAGTACAGAAAGAAATCATAAAGAGCAGGGCAAAAGCTAATGAAATGGAAATAAAAAAGAAAGATATGAAGAAATGTTAGTTCTTTGAGCAGCGAGCAAGATGAACAAATCCCCAGCCAAACCAATTTACCAAACTAAACAAAAGAAGGAGAAAGAAAACCCAAATTAACAAAATGAGAGACTAAAATAAAGACATTGCTGCAGATACCAATGAAATTCTGAAAATTATCAAGGAATAGTTTAAAAATCTATACTCCAACAAATTGAAAAAGAAATCAAATTATGTCTTATTTGTAAATGATATGATCTTGTATGTAAAGACTTTATTAGGCCTAGACCCTCCCACATAAATCATTAATCAAGGAAATGCCTCAGGGGCTTGCTCATGGGTCAAGCTGATGGAGGCAATTCCTCAGTTGAGTTATTATTTTCCCTCGTGACTCGATTTTTGTGTCAATTTGACAAAACCTAACCATCACTAACATCACATAGCCAACGCGATCCTGAGCAAAATGAGTATCATATTATTCTACAGAACCACAGAAACAAAAGTAGCTTGGTGTTGGCACAAAAGCAAGCAAGTTGATGTGCACAATAGAAAAGAAGCCCGAGTGTTAAACACACAGCTATAGTTACTTTAGTTTTGACAAACAAAATAAAGGTTTCAAAAACATGAGTTGAAAAAAAAAGAAGGCCTCTTAAATGAACAGTGCTGGCAAAGTTGGCTATCCACAGATCAAAAAAATTAAACTAGACCTCTATATTCCAACCTGTGAAACCAATTTAAAAAAAAATCAAAGATTTTAACACGAGACTTGAATCTCTGAAAGTGTTAGGGGTACAAACTAGCTTCCCCTCTCACAGAATCTCAGAAGCTGTCAAATGTCAGTAGCTTCTTTTCTTAAGTAAGACTCTCTCTCTCTCTCTCTCTCTCTCTCTCTCTCTGTCTGTCTCTCTCTCTCTTTCTCTCTCTTAAATCCAGATGCCACTTAGATATCAAGGAATTCATCCACTAATCTTTCCATTTATTGATGAAATGAATATCTTAGAAATAGTTTCCCTATCAAGTAGAAAAATAGAATCCAACTGAACATTTCACACATACACAGTTAAAGAGATTTGAAGACAATATTGGCTGAAAATCTACATTCCTTTTGACAAATAAGTCCACCACTTTGCAAAGTTGAGGGTTTGGCGGTTGAAAGATAGTGCTCTAGCCTCCAGTGGAGAAACACACCTGTCAGAGTCAAGTTCCCATTGTTCTTGCATTATAAAGTGTAGCTTTCACAAGAAAAAAAATGTTGATCCTCATAGGAACAGAAGTGCATAGCCATCACATAGATCACCCTTCCAGATACGTTTAGAAGGCTTTAAAAATCTTGCTGCATTCTTCTGTGGCTTTCTTCATTCCAATCTTAACATCAAAGGTGAAATTCCTCAATGTGTAAGACTCGGGTTTTTCCATCAACTTTAGCAATACCCCTACACAACATCTCTAAATCATTTCTGACTTAAGGTTCACCATTGGTCATTCTTTGTGTGAACAGCAAGATGCACGGTGTGTTTGCAGACGGTCCAATATTCTAATGGAAGACATAGTGCTAAGCCCCTCATCCTGTCTGCCTCTGGTTTGTGTCAAGCTGACAGTGTATGGGTCAGTTCACTCATCCAATGTACATTGTTTAAATATACAGTAAAAGCAATATTCATGGAGAAGTATAATTATCAGGCCTCAAATCAGAACCATTTTACTTAAATACACCCATCTCCTACAAAACTCATGGAGATTTCAGTGTCTCTCCAATTTAAGATCTAAACAGAACAAAAGAAAGGCTGAGATGAATTCTAAAAAGCAAAATATGAAATAAAAACAGTTTCGGCTCCGTTTGTGAAGCTACTGTACCAGCACATCGCTTTGCGACGTTGTGGATGAGCACTAGTGAGCATGTGGATCGTCCTAAGAGATAAAGATCTGCTCTGCGAAATTCTTCTATTTATAAAATCCTTTCTCCCCATTGAGGAAGTCAAGAGACTACAAGAAGAGTTGATGACATAAGCACTAACTGTGACATTTATCATCAAGGGAAGAAGACTAAGAATTAAGTCTCCCCGGGTAAAATAAAACCTTTGCGATTATTAATTTGTTATTTAATAATTTCACACAAGTGAACAATATAGCGTATGACCAGAAATAACACATATTACTAGCCACCATCTTCACCACGGAGGACTCAGTTGCTTTGACTCCTCCGCCATCTGAATCCACAGATATTCTTACAATATACTGTTCACAGTGGGTCTAGGAGAATAATGAAAGAGAAAAAAATCTTCATCTATATTCCTAAGTAATTGCTAAATGAATGTGTGAGTTCACTCAGAAAGGAGAGAGAGCAGCTTCCTGGGATTCCCAAGACTCTTCCATTAGGTGATCATTCTATTATTATCAAAACTAACTTCTTAAATCCAGAAAGAACAAAGCATTTTGCTACAACATGAAACTTCCTAAACCCAATATTGGTGGTGCTATTGCAAAGATTTAGGTAGATCGATCACTTATTATTATGCAAAAAGTATGTTTAACTCAGAAACACAAGAAAATTCAAGATAATTGCATGCTTGTATCTCACCTCCTTTCAGCATTAGTACTAAATAAATTACTCCTCTCTTAGGACAATTCAAATGAAAATGCTAAAATGTACCCAATAAATGAGTCTGGCTGAACAAGGCACATTTAAATATTTTTCTTTCTGAAAGGAATGCACAGATAGCATAACTCGTAGTTCCATGAAGAGCTTCCTGACATGAAAGAGGGTAACGGACAGTCACGAGCACAGGGAAACACTGAGTCATACCCCAGAACCTCAGCTGAGAGCTCCAAAGGCTACAAGATTACCAGTAAATAACATTTAAATCCATTGATATGAAAGGAATGTTAAGTATTTTTGAAATGCAGTAGCCTGTAGAATAATGAAATTCAGTGAAGACTTTTATTGAGAGAAGAAGAAGAAAAAGAAGAAGAAGAAGAAGAAGAAGAAGAAGAAGAAGAAGAAGAAGAAGAAGAAGAAGAAGAAGAAGAAGAAGAAATCTCACCCCGATAATGATCCAACACTAAAACTTATAGAAACTAAGTAGTCGTCACTTGGGCTCCCTTCTCTCTGTTTCTTAAATGCCAGCAGTTACCAGCAGTCTCTAGGCACCATTTTCCCCTGTGCAAGCCAAAGCTCCAGCTGCCTGCCTAGCTTCAATCCTTTCCAATTTGCTATGACATCTTCAATCCTTTTCCTAGGAAACAAGCAAGAGCCTCTGGTGCACCCCAAGCCACAAAGGGCAGTCGGATGCTGCTCGTCAGCAGCACCACAGACTCTTACCTGATCAGATGTGTGATTGAGACACAGTTCTTGGTGGTATTTGGCAAATGAACTAAGAGAGTCGCTTCTGGATTTCCGTTTCTGGTTTCATCTATGCCCTCACTGTCTGGTGCGTAAATCAGTTTTGCCACTTCTCTTATTAAATCTAAGCGTTTAAAGACACTTAATAAAGTGGACCACACTGACATTTCTGTCATTTGCTGAAATCTAGCAATAGTTGGTGCATTATTGCCATCATGCTGCAATCCCTTCCCCACTGCTCTCAGTTTTAGATGACAAACTGTAGCATTGTGGAAGGGTGAAGAACTGCCCAACAGACAGCTTCTATGTAAGACCTGACCTAGGCATCAGCCCGTAAGCTTCTGAAAAACCAGGAGGAAAAGAAGAGGTTATGTTCTGTTCCTTATACAAACTACCTCTGATATAATTCCTTTGCACTTTCTGGCAACTCCAGAAGCAAATGGACTGTTTGTTCTTCCATGAGAATTTTCAAAGCCAGAGGATAATAGTTTCAAAGAGAATGATGAAACAGCAATGTTATTACCCCTTGCAATGGGAAAAAAAATACCAGCGTGTTTCAACTGGGTGGCCCAATTATTACTAATGACTATTTTCTTATTTGTTTGTCGCTGCAATGATTTAAGGCAGCTTCAAAAGAAGCTTTCAATTTGGTAAGATACAATAACCTTAAAACACATAAAGGAGAGAATCCTATACATTAAAGGGAAGAAAAATGAGAGGTAGATAGGATTCAGTAAATAAAATTCACTAATGGGAAGTCCTCTTCCCTGTTGAAAGTGTGCCGCTGGTTATTATTTTCATTACTAACTAAATATGGCTAATAAATTCACAAGTCACATAACCACTGATTGTCAAATGGGAACATAGAAGTGGAGAGACTGAGAGCGGATTTCGTGATGAAGATGGAGAACTCTTTGTCCAGCAGCCTTTGCTATCACTAATAGACTTGCTTTATGTTGGAGACAAACAAACATGCATATGCTATCAGTGAGAAGCTCTGTCACAGCTCCAGGTTCTAAGATCCTAAACATTGCAACTAACCTGAAAAAAAAAAAATCTTTATTGGGAGTTTGTACTCATCTGTTAAAGAGCAGCCCTGAAACTTCCCCCACACAGAAGTGTTTCTGATTCACTCCACGATGTGGATTTCCCAGCATAACTTATACATCGATGCTGTCAAGCAACACTTGTAACCTGGTTCTACCTCTCTCCTCACCCTACTGGCTGCCTGGGCAGCAGTTTCTCACACACTGAAGGACCGAAATCCATCAGCGGCTTCAGTGATAAGAAAATTATCCCATTTGATTCAGAATCCAACAATCTATTCCCCCATGGTTTTGGATAAGTTGTTTATTTAACCCCTGTGAAATTAAAAACTGAATCACTAGTCACACACACACACACACACACACAATGTTCTAGTCAACAATCCTGTGTGTGGTGTGAACTGACACGGAAGGGGCTTTACAAGAGCGTCTGTATTTTCTGTTGCTATTTTTAAAATTCACGAAACTGAATAATTTATATAGAAAAAAAAAAGCTCAGTTTGGGATCCTGAAAGGTCAGACTTGAGCTACCAGTTCGGCCTCTGGTAAGGACTTCTTTGGCTGTGTCACGTCACTGTGGATGGTAGCATGGTGGGAACAGGAGCGCTAAGGAAGGATTAGGCAGGGAGTGACTCAGGGATCAAGCTTATTCTCATAACGTAATCTCACGGGAACTAATTAAGACCACGTAAAAACTCCCCTAGTTCTTTCTGAGGACTGAACCTCCAATTACCCTATACTAAATCCCATCCCACCCCTAGAAAGATGCTACCATCTCACGGTGTCGCCCCAGTGGGATCAAGATTCTAGCAGTAGAACCATTGGGGGACACAATTAATAGCACTCACTTTCACTTTTTCCATGAATGGCAGAGTTGAGAATTCCCCTGGCTCATTGCTGCTTCCTCTACTGCCAAACTCATTATGTAGAAAAAAAAAATGGGCATAAGAAGTTCAACTAAATTGAAATGTCTCTTGAGGTTTTTTTTTTTTTAATGTTACTCTATCCTTCAATGACAACAACACAGGAAAAGAATTATGGGCCTTTCTACACTGGCCAAGGAGTTGGCAACATTTTAGGTTAATGTTAAATTTTTCATCGTGAGACGTAGATGGTTTGTGTTGGCTCACTCCTGTGGTCAGATGTGGTCATGTGCTGCAGGGAATGACAACCCGCTCACTGGAGTGCTTCAAAGTGTAAGGATTCGTTTCAGTGACAGACTGAGATTCCTACAACCTTTTCAAGGTAGAACCCAGAGCAAAGTTAGAAGATACTGAACGAAAGTAGTGTGTTCTTTCTACGAGTCAAACTCCATGGATATCTAGAGGTTAAGATACATTTAGACCCTGTTGCGGTTATCTCTAAAGACCTTTTTGGTGTATCACGGGCCCAAATGGAAACTTACCTGCATATGCTCTCGTTTTCATCCAAATCCACACACCTGTCCCTTGCATCCACAATCATAACCAGCATCATCCCAACCAAAACAACTGTAACAGCGGTAGCTCCTGTTCACAGAAGGCCTACTATGGACCTGGCATGGTCCTAGCTGTTTTAGTATGTTATTCTATTGTGTCCTCATAACAAAGGGCTTATGAGTTTGAAATTATCACCCACATTCACAGAACAGGAAAGCAAGGGGCAGAGAGGTGGAGTTCTTATCCACAAACACCCAACGAGCCTGCAGTTGGGTTTGTGAAGTTCGGTGTAAAGCTGTTGAAACTGTCTAGCAGGCCCTCAGAGAACTAAATCATAAAAATTGTAAATTACTTGAAACTTGGGAAAAGTTTTATTTCTGACACTGTTTATTGACCAGCCACAAAGTCTCTGGAAGCACTGTCAACTGGACATCCAGGGTGGCATTAGTGGCACAAGACCCGACTCCAGTCCAGATTGCCCAAACAGACTAACAGCACATTTGTGACTCTGTCAAAACCCGCTGCTTGTTACCCTCCCCAGAGACATGACGGTCAGCTCAGTGTCAGGAACTCTCGGATCATCCTAGCCACACGGGATTCACTTCACGTGGCACAGTCTTTCCTCATTCGTAATTCACCCAAATATTCAACCAGGCCCAGACTCCCTGAAAACACCCTATTTGTTCCGAAGATTCCAACAAAACTCTATCCAACTGAGGCTTAGCAAAATGCCTCCAGCTAATCCACAGCCTGTGGGTTCATTGGGAGCTGGTTTGGGAGGTCAAAACTTACACACAAAGGAAAACAAAACGTGAAAATGGAGCCAATCTCTCCACCAGGAGCATGGCTGGGAAACTCATGTAAATATACAAATACACAGAGTTGTGCTGGGAAAGGAGCCGCTTGTTTTATTAACACAAGTTGGTATGGTGCAAGATTTTTCTTGGCAAATAAACAGAACACAATGGAAAAAATTGTAAACAATAGAGATCTCTGGCAGTTTCTTAAAAAATTGAATGAACAGTTTTTCCAAAAAGGTAAAAAAAAAAAAAAAGAAAAAATCTTTCTCCCCCATCCACCATTTCCCATGAGATATTATTCATTTATAATCACTTCAAAAGTCAAAGCAGATGAAGAAATATGGCCCAGTGATCAAGGCTTGTTAAAAGTGCCTTTGGTCGGCGGTAACCTAATCTGCCAAATGCTCAATGTGAGGAGATATGTAGGCCAAGCCTAGCTAGCCAGAATGGGCAGTCTCGCAGTGGTAGACCCACGTGAGAGTTCAGAAGATGAAGAAGCCATCCCCCTTCCCAGAATTCCTCTGACGGAGGTTCGCGTGCAAGCATTGCTTTAACTGCCAACTGTTACTTTACAGCCTCGCGTTCTTGCTGAAGCATTTAGGTTTCCAGGGAAACTATTACCTAAAGGCCAAAACCATAAAGAAGTGTTTCTCAAAGGTAAGGTATATGATATTGACTTAAGAAATCTGAACCTGGGGGCTATGGGGATGACTACGTGGTTAAGAGTGGGTATTGTTCTTGCAGGGGACCTAAATTTCATACCCCGCATCTACATAGCTGCTGTAATTCCAGCTCCAGGACTCCAACATCTGTTTCTGGTCTCTGAGAATACAGCACTCATGTTCACATACCTACACAGAAACACGCATGCACATATATAAGTATATTTTTTTAATTTTAAAAAAATCTAAATCTAACAAGTCTAGACCAAATGGATTGAATCTGTCTTTACACATCTCTTTTTCTGCTTGGTCATCCAGTAGAGCTGAAAATACACTCAGACATCGTTCAGAAGGTCGGTACCTGCTCATTTCATATTAGCATCCTCAGAAGAAACCAATATGGTCATGCTTGTGCCAAAGATTATAAATTCAATATTTTTAGGTTGGCTTATATTGAAAACCTTTCTCTGTGTGTGTGTGTGTTCTTGCAGATGCTAATGTGTGCATAAGTACCTGTGCATATGTACATGTGTGTGGGAAGTGCGGAGGCCAGAGGTCAACCTTAAGAGTCATTTCCCAGGGGGCTGGAGAAATGGCTCAGAGGTTAAGAGCACTGCCTGTTCTTGTAAAGGTCCTGAGTTCAATTCCCAGCAACCACAAGGTGGCTCACAACCATCTGCAATGGGATCTGGTGCCTTCTTCTGGCCTGCAGACATACACACAGAATATTGTATACAAAATAAATAAATAAATAAATAAATAAATAAATAAATAAATAGTCATTTCCCAGAAGACACATACCTTGTATCTTGAGACAGGCTCTCTCACCAGAGCCTAGAGCTCGCTGCTTAGGCTAGGATGAACATCCAGTAAGCCCAAAGGTTCCTCCTGGAGCCTCCTTCCCAGAGCTGAGTTTATGAAATGCTGCTTTTTGCATGGATGCTGGGAATTGAGCTAAATTCTTCATATTTTACTGACTAAACAAATCTTCTCAGCCTCCAGCATTGGAAATGATGGAACTAAGACTTGTGTACACTTTTACCTTACAAAACTATTATAAAACTACATAGAGACAATGCATGCTGAGTTTTGATGTCCAGCTCCAATTCCTTCTCCATGCTGAGCTGGAGTACTACTTAGCTATTGTGGCGCCTGCGGGGCTACTTCTCCTGCAGTTCTAGATTTTTTTATCTGTCTTACACTGGACTTATTCCATTGTGTATGGAGATGTGTCTGCTCTCACTCAGAGACATTGGTAGGTGCCACCTACATACCTAGAGTTTGTTCTCTATCAAGTACCAAATATTAACTATTGGTTAGCCATATCTTATACCCACGCTAACGTCACATCTTCAAGCATGCATTTGTAGTATGTTCTGGTTATATGTACTAATACAAGAGCTGGTGATGTTTTCTTTTCAGAAGTGAGACAACAGTGAATGTCCAAGTAATATGGTAGCCAAGAAGCTGCCTCTGAACAACTCAGTGAAGGAGAGAGTCAGAACAAGAAAATATTTCCAAGAGAGAAAGAGGAGAAGAGCTAGAGAAATCCCAAAGAAGTTGAAAGTTCATAGTTGTACCTTTTTGTCAGGACCACCATCTCCACAGTAATGACACAGAGAATTATTATTAATTATAAAAGATCAGCCATAGCTTAGACTTGTTACTAACTAGCTCTTACAACTTAACACATTTCTGTTAATGTATGTATTGCCCCATGGATTGTAACTTTTCCTCCAGCATGTCTTTCTTCCTCTGCATTGCTAGCAACCCTGACTTTTTCTTCCCAGGTCCTCTGTGTCTGGCTGTACCTTCTATACCTCCTACCTAGCTAATGGCCACTTAGCTTTTTATTAAACCAGTAAGAAGGTACCTTAGCAAAGACACATCTTCATAGTGAATAAAAATGTTACTTCACAACAAAAGTTGCCTGAAAATCAAAACAGACATAAAAGGAAAATAAATAAATCCATGCATTCATATGTACATGTATACATATAGCACAGAATTTCGGCCACAGAGCACCCTGGATGGGAGAAGGGAAAGAGAAGCCACTTCCAAAAGGTAAAACAAGTGAGAAATGGGCAGTCCTCCCCTCAGGACAAGCTGACAGCTCTCATAAGCCTCAAAACCAGTTACAAAGACTGGTGAAACTTCTTCTAAATGGTTCAGCTTTCTAGTTTATATATAACAATTCCATTGTATTGCTCTGTATGACTCAGAGGGCAGCAACCAGGCACTATCTTGAAAAATAATCAATTAGTAAAAACTGAACTACCCTGTAGACCTCCAAACAGGTCAGGGAGCTTCACTGTGGCCTTCTGGAGCTCTGAGGTTAAGGAAGGTCCAGGCAAGCAGCTGTGGGGAGTAGGAGAGCAGGCTGATGAGTCAAAATGGGAAGGTTTTAGGAGTTTCAACACAGGCAGGAATAGCATAGGAAAGGTAGTCTTATCTTTGATAGCCAGTGGCAGTATTTCAGAGACTGGCAATCCAATACCTTTGAGCCTGAAGTCAGTGGGTGGATCAGCCCCTGGAGTTCCACGCTCTGAGTACCAATGCCAGAGTATCTAGCATTCAGAGCTGGGAAACACAACCATCACCATCATACTTGACAGCTACAGATGTCACAGTACATCTGCGTGTATGCTCAGGAGACCTTAAAAGCATGACAACAGATCCTCTACCGGAACAGACTGTAGAGTCGCGGGTGCTTCCTCCCACTCCAAAAACCTGAGAGAAACCGCCATGGCTGGAATGTCAACTCCACTGGGGAGTGTGACCTGAGGAATCTTGAAAGGTGAACCTATCCAGCTCACAAGCTGCAGAGATAAACGTGGCCAGCAGAGGGCTCACGTTTGCAAAGAAGGAAAAAACAAAAGTGATAACTCTTGTCAGACACCCCACCACCTGTCCAGCACAGACCCGACACTGGCATAAACAGTAAGAAAGACACCAGCTCAGAAGTTCAACAACACCCCTCCACGACCGTATGATCCATGACCGTATGACAGGCATTCTCCAGTCTTCAAGGACAGAGAAATAACATTCACTCCAGTATTTAAAGCTTTTTTTTTTCACAATTTTTTATATTAGTCAAAAGAGATAAAGCAGATATATATCACTATATATAGATATAGATAGATATATGTCTATTTAACAATTGCAAGCACACACACACACACACACATACCTAATGTTGACATACCTACTTTCATAAAAACAAACACATGGACATAAAATGTCAGATAGGTCCTGATGCAACTACAGTGGATGATTTCAATATCCAAGTCCCATTTCTTTTTTTTTTTTTTTTGTCTTTATGCTATTCTTATTTAAAAGTTCAAATAGTGTCGGAAGCACAGGTCACAGCACAGAACTGCCTCATGCTCAAGGTCTTTCGCTTGACTCTCAGTATCTCTGGGCATTAAAAAAACATATAGAGGTTAATTTTAGGGACAACTTCTTTGATTACTGGCTTTAAAGTGAGGTTCTGAGGAATAGAGAGATAGCTTGGTGATCAAAAGTCATTCATCTTTCAGAGGACTCAGTTTCAAACTCTAGAACCCACATCATGTGGTTCACAACAACTGTAACCAGCTCAGAAGTATCTGTC
>NW_026067959.1:8598673-8807681 GCF_014885135.2 Alexandromys fortis
TCACCCAAGCAGCAAGGAGATCCGAACCCCGCACCAGGAGAGACATCAGGCTTGCATCCACAACCAACCCAGAGCGGTCCTGAGGAGTTCCATCTGGACGGTAGTCCATGTTTGGGTGCTGGGGAGTTCCAGCTCAACGGGACGGTCCCTGCTTCTACACTGAAAAGATACACCCAGAGACTCATTCACAGCAAAGTCTGGACCAAGACACCAGGCCTCTCCTGGCTCCATTTGAAGGAGGAGATGGGAAGGCGCCAATGCAAGACTTCCTCCAACAACCTGAAAGGCAACATGACTTCACCAGAATCAAGGGATCCCGAAATAAGAAGAATTGTACACCCTACTCCAGAAGAATTAGAAGAAATCGACTCAAAAGTGAATTATATGAAAATAATAGAAGACCTTAAGCAGGAGGTGAAAAACTGCCATAAACAATTAGAGATTACAAACAAAAAGGTAGAGGAAATGAATAAATCGCTTAAAGATACCCAAGAAAATCAAGAGAAACATGAAAAAGCAATCAGACAGGTACGGGAAGCAGTTCAAGACTTGAAGAATGAAATGGAAGTAATGAAGAAAACACAAACCGAGGGAAGATTGGAGATGGAAAATCTGGGTAAACGAACAGGAACTACAGAGACAAGTACTACCAACAGAATACAAGAGATAGAAGAAAGAATATCAGATACTGAAGATACCATAGAGAAAATAAACACACTGATCAAAGAAAACAGCAAAACCAACAAATTCTCATCACAAAACATTCAGGAAATATGGGACACAATAAAAAGACCAAACCTAAGAATAATTGGAGTAGAAGAAGGAGAAGAGGTGCAACTCAACGGCCCAGAAAATATATTTAATAAAATTATAGAAGAAAACTTTCCCAACCTAAAGAAAGATGTCTCCAAGTCCCATTTCTATACAGGTCTTCAAATACAAAAATCATATAACTAAGAATAATAAATACTATATATATGTATGTGTGTAATATATTTAAGTATAGGTTAGAAAACTAAAAAGAGGATCATGAGAAGGAAAAAAGGACATCTTAATATTGTAATGGGAGAAAGAAAAAGTAGCACAATGCATATGACAAGAAAGTAGACAGTAGGACCAAATCGAAAAGAGGAAGGGAACCAGCCAGAGATGACACAAGAGGAGGGAATGAAGGACTTGCAGATTATAACAAAGTACAATGACCTGTAGGTGTACGAATGCCATAGTGAAATCCATTCATTGGTGGGCTAGCTTTAAAAACAATAAAGGCCTTTCCAGGTATTGTACAAATAATCATATTGTTGAGAGTTTGTAAGTGCAATATTACTGTCCCATCCATAAAGCACTATCTCACAGCCATAAAACCCCCCCCCCGACTCTCAAGCTCTTAGATCTCCCACCAAGTTCTCCACTAAAGGAGTAAGTCACAAAACAATCCCACACCAGTCTGGAATTACAATTAATAAAAGGGCTATTTATTTAAAGGGGAAAACTTACAGATCACCGTCCTAGACAACAGCCCTCTGCACAAAGAATCTGGTAGCAGGAAGAGGATTCTGAAGCAAGAGAGGGAGCGCACCATGGCTACCACTGCTTTTTCAAGCCAAATAGACCATGCCCAAGTGGGCTGGTGTCTTAAAGGCTATTGGCTGAAGGAGCGGAAGGAACTCCCACAGCACTCCACACTGTCCTCTGAACCTTAGATATATTATATAGACAGTGCATTAGGGCTGGCCTCTCTATTGTCACTAATTCTTTGCACTTTGAACAGTGTGATTCTCTGTAACAGCCTTCATCTGATACGAAAAGAAGCTTCATTAACTGAGGAGGAAGAGCTGCACCTCTCTCTGTATTTAAGGATAAGTACTTAGGGGCTGGAGAGACGGCTCAGTGGTTAAGAGCATTGCCTGCTCTTCCAAAGATCCTGAGTTCAATTCCCGGCAACCACTTGGTGGCTCACAACCATCTGTAATGAGGTCTGG
Organism: Alexandromys fortis; assembly: GCF_014885135.2. Lineage (NCBI taxonomy): Eukaryota > Metazoa > Chordata > Mammalia > Rodentia > Cricetidae > Alexandromys > Alexandromys fortis. The sequence continues at coordinate 8,600,656 of NW_026067959.1, forward strand.
TGCCCTCTTCTGGCCTGCAGACATACACACAGACAGAGTATTGTATACTAAATAAATAAATAAAATCTTTTTAAAAAAGGATAAATACTTAGAAGGCAATTAATTGGAAGCTAGATTACATTAGGTATATAATCATAGTATGTTCTCTTCTAGGTCCTATGACCTCTCTAACCATGGGCTCTAGGTGAGGTTTACAGTACCATACATGAGTTCCCTTGAACTGAATAGGCTTTAGATCCAACTAGACAAGTGTAAGTGTACTCATAATACCAATGTCAATATTGTACCACTGGGGCTATGTTGCTAGTCCATTCTTATAGTTCTCAGGCTTTACAACTGGGAAGAACTGTTGATAAGTGTTCTTAGCAATTTACATAGTGCTGTCAATAATGTTACTTCTCTCTCTCTCTCTCTCTCTCTCTCTCTCTCTCTCTCTCTCTCTCTCCTATGGAGTTCTTCTGCGCCTCTCCCTATGGTCCCCTTCTACTTTTCTGGCTTCTACAGTTACTCCAACTGATATATCCAAACAAATATTTATCTGTGTTGTAAGAATGAGAGAGAACACACTGTATCTATCTTTCTGGGCCAAGGTTATTTTACTCAGTATAATATTTCCCAGTTTCATTAATCTACCTGAAAATTGTATGATTATATTTTTCTTTATGACTTGTCAACATGGTTTGAGGAAATTTTCACAAGATGCTACCCCCTAGATGAAGAGCTACAAGCAGTCAATGGCTGCTGAGAGAAAGAGAGCCAGTTTGAAATAAATTGAAAGCATTTATTTCTAAATACACACAAGTAAGGGCAAATCTAATTAGATTTGTTAATAATGTATATAACAACCATCATTACAAAAAGGTCATGACTTTGAGAGAGGAGGCTGGGGAGACAAGAGAGAAGTGAGAGAGGGGTGTGGAAATGCTGCAAATACAGTGCATTCACATACATACGAAGGTTTCAAATAAATTATCAAAAAAGAAAATTAATAATAGTATAATAATAATAATTTATTTGTTCCTGCCCCCCAAAAAAGAAACCAAGGATGGTGGCACATGTCTTTAGTCCCAGCACTCAGAAGGCACAGGTAGGTAGGTTTCAGAGAGTTCAAGGCCAGTGTAAACTACATAGTGAGTTCCATACTAGCCAAAGTTACATAGTAGAACTCTGTCTTAAAAAATGAATAAAAGAATGAGATTATAAGAATACAATAGGTAAACATATAGTGCATAAGCATATATTGTATTAGTTTTTTGCTGTTTGGGGTTTTTGGGGGGGGTTGTTGTTGTTTTGATTTTTCAAGACAGGGTTTCTCTTTGTAGCTTTGGTGCCTGTCCTGGCAATCGCTCCATAGACCAGGCTGACCTCCCAAGTGCTGGGATTAAAGGCATGTACCACCACTGCCCGCCTCCTTTTATTAGTTTTAATTTATTTCATTTTAAAATAATTGCATAACTATCCATGGCATGAATTAGTTAGACTCTAATTAATAATTTCCTTGTTTAAGAAGATTATTTGGTTTCCTTTCCTTTGCTATTTAAAATAACACTGTTCAGTCATAATCTAAGCATCAGGGCACACGTGTATGAAGACACAAGAAAGCTACTTCCACAGAACAGTGAAGAGGGTCTGTGTATACTCACCCTCCGTCCCTATGACCCTCCCCTGAATTGGCCTCACTGTGTGAACTCAGCAATAGTTCCCTACTAGCCTGTTTCCATGTTCTTTTATTCACCGTACATCCTCTGTGCGATTCTAATAGTGAGTCATTTTCATTTTAGGTCACTTCTCAGAACCTATTCACACAGAACAGGTCATCACAGCCAACCAAGCCCTGTGCAGATAGACCACTGACAGCTCTTTGAAAGTCATCCCCTGACAGCCCATACCCATGCAGCCCCCTGACTATATTCTCTTCATTACTCTTCCTCATCAGTACTAAGAATCTTGGTTGGAAAGATGGCTCGGCAGTTAAGAGCCTTTGGATGCACTTTCAGAAGGCCCAGGTTCAACTCCCAGCAACCACATGGCAGCTAATAACCATCTGTAACTCTAGTACCATAAGATCTGATAGCCTTTTCTGATCTCCGTGCACACAGACAGAATTCCTTCTTATGCTTTATTCAAAGTCCTTCTTATTCTTTATCCATAAGCTTTATCAGCTCCTTCTAATGCTTTATCCAAACCTCTGTTTAAACGACTTATCTTCATATTTCTATGTTAAAAATCATCCTCTGGGTCTGGAAATATGACTTAGCTGTTAAGAGTTCTGACTGTGCTCACAGAGGACCCAGGTTCAAGTTCCCTGCATTTGTGTTAGGTGGCTCACAATTTTATCTTTAACTCCAGCTTTAGGGGTTCAGACACCTCTGGCCTCTGTGAGATATTATACCCATGGGCAAATTATCCACCACCCCCGCTCATACATAATGAAAATAAATCCTAGTTTTAAAAAGTTATCCCTACTCTTGGTCTATTTGTCTTTGGCACAATAAAAGTCATTGACACAATAAAAAATAATGTTACTATTTAGTTTCTTTCATTAGAATATAAATTCATAGCTTGTCCTTTAATAGTACCACCAACCACCCCTTTGGACTCTTCATTTCATGAGTAGATGCTACACAAATATATTTTGAATAAATCAATGCACAAAACAAATTCAAAATAAAAACACAGTCCATGTAGAGTTGGAGTCTTTCAAGAGAGTTCTACTTGCAGACACTTTTTTTTACCTGGATTGGCTCTGGTACACACTTCATTTTGCATTAGTCCTTTATGCTACTAAATGCTTTCCACAAGCAGACAGTTCAATTTTTTTTGAAAGCAGATAATTACATAATAGTCCTAAGGATTCTTTATGTTACTTGTACTATTTCAAAGAATCATTGGAGTTTAATTTCACTATTTGTGGTCTCCCTGGACATGAATGCACAACTCTTAGAGACCAAAGACAACCCTGGGGGAAATGTCTATGTGGTACTCATTTCACTTGTGTGCTGGGGTGTCAAAAGGAATCTTGGAGAAGTGAATGTCAGCCTACACAAATGGCTTCTTGTTTTCCTCAGTCCAAAAAAAAAAATTGAAAAAGCATCCATGCTCATTAACTCCTATTCATAAATATTTATAGCCTGCATAAAGATTTGCATTTCAGTCAGTAAAGATAGCTAATTAGTTGTCGATAATTGTTCCATGGAATGGGAAAGAGCTGGAGTCTCCATAAAGCAGAAAATTAACAAAGAGATCAGCATTAACTATTACAGCCTATAGGCTAACTTGTTGTGGTTTTACTTTATTTTCTGCTCTGGAAAGTTTCTCAGTGTCATTAAATTGAAATGGTTGTCTCCACCTCAAGCTTTGTGGAACCCCACTCCTTACCTTGTACAAAATCAAAGAAGCTCAATAGAAGATGATGATAGCTGGTCTCACCGAGGGGTGGGGTTACCTGTAATTTGCATGAGGACAGCAGGATTGTGAAGCCCTTCACTAAGACAGCAACAAGTGTAGTGAAACCTGGATCATCCCAGTATGGCTTCCTTCCTCCATCCTTAACTCAACTTAAGGCCTGGAGACCTTTGAATCTAATTTGCCCCCATAATCTCATAAAAATGTGACAATATGGGGAGATGTAGCTTTGCTTTGTTGGAAAGAAGTGTGGCACTGTGGGTGGGCTTTGAGATCTCATACATGTTCAAGTCACACCCAATGTCTCAGACCACTTCCTGTGGCCTTCAGGTCAAGAGGTAGAACTCTCAGCTCCTTCTCCAGCATCGTGTCTGCCTGCATACCACCATGTTTCACCATAAGGATGGTTGACTAAATCTCTGAACTGTACACCACCCAATTAAATGTTTTCCTTTACCAGTTGCCATGGTCATGCTGTCTCTTCACAGCAATAGAAACCCTAAGCCAAGGCCTCTTTGATGTAGATCTTAAACTACCTCTACCTTCATCAAGACATAAGAAGGACAGTAGAATGAAGCACGCACCTTTCCTTTTAATCCATTAAATGGCATAGCCTACTATTTGTCAAATATTGAACTAAACGTTTATAAATATTACCGCATTTAATGCAATAACCTTTTATCTCAGCTATGATTAATTGGTTAATTTATTTGTGTAAGTCTTATTACCAGAAATAAAGACAAGATTTAACCCTTAGCAATGTAACTTCCCTAGCTCACACTTAAATCATGACCATTTTCTTCATAAAGTAACTCATATATGATAGTGTAAGAATGAGGAATTTTCTCTGGAAGATGGAGCAATGCAATTTAGATTCCCTTAACTCTTGGACAATCTATCTGGTTTGACACATTGACATGTTCAGAACCTTCCCTGAGTAATTTGTTGTTAGCAATGCTTTCAATAAATACAAGTAACAGATTGGAAGAAAAATACTTCTTGGGGATTCAAGAGAGATTAGTTGGTAAAGTGTTGCTGCATAAATTTGTAGACCTAAGTTTTATTACCAGGATCTACATAACAAGTCAAGTGTGAGCTTCACACTGAGGAAGTAGACACAAATGGATCCCTAGAGATCAGGAACTAGACAGCCAAATTAGGCAGCCCTAGGTCCCAGTGAGTGACACTGTCCCAAATAACAAGAACAATACCCAAAGTTGACCTCTGGCATCCACACACATAATCAATCACAAACACATACACACACACACACACACACACACACACAGTATGTTTTGTACAATAACCATTAAAAATGAACTAGCAGGCAGTAACAACTCCTTTCTGTCCTAATGCAAAACTACCATGTCAGCAAAATTTAGCTCTAGGAAAAAAGACTGAGTTCAAAGAGGGAAAAAAATGGGTAAAATATTAATGCTTAATACTGTGGATTTATGTTACACCACAACTATTTACCCATGATAATTTGACTTGCATTGCTAATTTTAAAAAGAGTGTTCCAGAAAGTGTTCTACTCCAGAGAAATGCGCACTCATAAGCCTTGTAATCTGTGGTTATATTCTATAGCGTGTCAGTTAACCCAACTTGTCCAAACAAAACTAAGTTAGCTTCATACAGTGTATACATTTGATTCTATGCAATTGAGAATGCATTAGTTCAATCTTGCTATTATGCCTAATACATTTTAGCAATTTTTGGAATGCTTTGTATGCTGGGGAATTTGTTTTGTGCAGTGCACTATGAAGCTGGGATTGGAAAGGAGTGCGTGCTTTGTGGAAGGAAAATGTTAAGGAAAAACTGTTTATAGATTCCATAAACTAACAATGATGACTGGAAGAATTTCATCCAATCAGCTTTCATTCTATAATTCCACTCATCCTTGGCTCTGAGATCGCAGACAAAACTCTACATTCTTTATTCCAAAAGAGAAATGTTGGTCACCAATTACTGAGTAGTCTACGAAATGCCTAGAGCCAGTTGGGAAGAGGAAAAAAAGATTCAAATTGTCCACTTGTGATATAAATAAAGAAATGTTTCCTGTCTGATCAGAACAACAATGTACACAGTAAAGAGCTGAGCATAACACTGGGCCTTGCTCCAGAACCAAGAAGACCTAGTTATAAAGCTTGCAGAAGAGAGACAAGCAATAGCAATATGCAAAAACACAAAAACAAAATGACAAAAATAACTGAAGCTACACCAAGTTAAGGAATATCCCGTGCAAAAAGTAAAAATTGTCACATCAAAAATATAAATCATTTAGGGGGAATAAAATGCCATGCCTTTTTATGTATCAGAAGTTGTTATCAGCTTAGAATTGCCTGTTAGAACTGTGAGAATTCTTCTATAAGTATCATGAAAATCGTAAAGAAAAAAATAAATACACAAATAATAAAAAAGAGCATACCCAAAGGTTATCATTATAGAAAATGATAAAATAAAAAAATATAACCAGTGAAAAAAACCTTTGTTCTACAAAGCAATCAAAAAAGCCTGCCTCAAAATACCAAATAAATAAATAAAATGCAAAAAAGTTATAATAATTTCTTATCTATAAAACCCTGACTATGGATGCAAAAATATTCTCCAATCAAGATGGACTTAATTTAAAAAATAATATCAAAATATAAGATGTCTATCATGAAGCCGGGCGGTGGTGGCCACGCCTTTAATCCCAGCACTCAGGAGGCAGAGGCAGGCGGATCTCTGTGAGTTTGAGACCAGCCTGGTCTACAGAGCTAGTTCCAGGACAGGCTCCAAAGCCACAGAGAAACCCTGTCTCGAAAAACCAAAAAAAAAAAAAAAGATGTCTATCATGTTTAAGGAAATATATAAACTGAAAGTAAGGATGTCCAAGAACAATCCAGGGAACACATGCACCTGAGGCGAAAGGTCCTCTTCCTTCTTTCCTGGAGCCTCTCTCACAGATCCCCAAGGCATTGTTCACTATGCATCATTCTTCTGAATGTGTTCCGGTAACACTCATCCACAAAAGACCCCCTAATAGCCAAAGTAGTTCTGAAGAAGGAAAACCAAGTTGGAGACATCGCACTTCCTAATGTAATATAATATTGCAAAGCTAGAGTCATCATCAATTTTGTACCAGTTTAAAACACAGATCTAGAGACTAATATAACAGGACAGAGAGCCAAGAGAGAAAGCCAAGCATGTACAGTCAACCTAAACAGACCTATAACAAGCAAGGAGATTGAAACAGCAGTAAAAATTCTGACGATCTGAGTTCACTTCCCCAGAAAACCAACTTCTCAAAATTGCCTCCAGACCTCCACATATGTACAGTGGTATATACAGACAGACATATACACATGTAAATTAAATAATACATATTTTAATGTAATAAAATGTGAAGAATATGTTCTGTTTCTTAAAAAAAAAAAGTTTCCACCTGGAAACTAACTAAGAATATTCTACAGGAAAAAAAAGAATGCTATTAAGACATTTTAAATAATTAAATACAAATTTCCAAACACTATGTAGAGCCATTTTTAAAAACACACAGATCTTGTATCCGATTCTACTTCCACACCTTGCGCAGGTTTGCATTACACAAACAAGCTGTCTATCCTCTTGTGTCTCACACTTCCCTGGCAATAATGTGATATAGACACGCTTGTTTAGCAACACTTTGTAAAGATTAAGTGAAAACTTCACACAACACCGTCATCGAAACACATAATTATCCGATAAATACATTAGCACAATTAAATAGATTTGAGATATGAAACGTTCTATCCAATTAGGAGGGAATGCTCTTCAACGACTTTGCTACAAAACCAGAAGGAAAGAAATCAGCAAACCATTCTGAAAACTTAAACATTTTATGGATCACTTATCAATACTAACTACGTGTCTCCTTGAAGTTGTGGGAAGGTTATCCAGCTCTGCAAACAAAAGGCATAATGGCAGTACTTAAAGTGCCTTGAGTGAGGAGTGCAATCAGTGGGAACAGCCGTTTGTTATAGCCTACTTCCATTTCGTGGTGTTGGCCCATCGTCAAATCACTCCCTTCTCAACGCTCTGTACAGTTCCCATCGTTACGCCAGCCTGTGTGTGCATGGGTACCTAATCTCTAAAGTGCATCGACCTTTCTCTGTCTGGTGTGTAAATATCTGACCTCCCATTTCTTTGTTGTTGTTGTTTGCTGTTGAGATTATAGCATCATTTCCCCCTTCCCTTTCCTTCCTCCAAACTCCCCACTCTCTTTCAAATTCATGGCTTCTCTTTCTTTAATTATTGTTACAAATACATATATATAAACGTTTTATATACATATATATGTAACATATGCATATGTGGTTTCTAAATACATAAATAGAACCTGCTCAGACCATATAATGTCACTTGTATATATATGCCTTCAGGGCTGAACTTATGCTTCCATATCATGGTCCATCATTGCTATTGAATCAGTATTTGGTATTTAATAACCAATTGTGTTCTTCACCGAAAACAAAACCCAAAACTATTTTATTTCTCCCATTCTCAGTTTTCCTTGGTTGCCTGTAGTTTTTTGTCTAGGACTGAGGCCTCCAGAGCTTTCCCCCTTCCAGGTTAGCATGTCTATTGGCGTGGTCTTTTTTTGTGTCTTGTTTAGGCAGTCATGTTGGTGAAACCTCATGGGTGTAGTTTCTGACATTACTAGGAGACACAACCTCATAGCAATATCCCTGTGGCCCTTACAATCTTTCTGACCCCTGTTCCCCCAATAATCTCGAGGTACAAGAGTTATGCTGTAAATGTATCAGTCAGTACTGGGCTCCATAGCTGAGTCTGATCAGTTGTAATTTTTGTATGATCTCTTTTGCAAAGAGAAGTTTCTTTGATAAGGGATATGCCGCCTGGTTTTCTGTCAGGTTGACACCAGCATTTTGGAAGGGGTAACCTCAATTGTAAAACCGTCCCCACTAGCTTGGTCTGTCAGCAAGCTTGTGGTATAGTTTCTTGGTTAATGATTGGTTTACTGTGGAGATGCCACCCCTTAGCTGGTGATCCTGTGTGCTATAAGAAATCAGACTGAGTAAATGATGAGGAGAAAGCTATGCCTGGCTTGTTTTATTTAACATAATGATTTCTAATTTCATCCATATAGTCACAAATAAAAGAATTTCATCCCTTTCACAGTGGACTAGTATTCTATTGTGTATATTTATATACATTTCCTTTATCCATTTATCAGTGGACAGACACCTAAATTGTTTTCTTTTCTTTTTAATTGTACTGAAATAAACATAGAAATGCAGATGTTTTGCTGACATGCTGATTTTATTTCCTTTGAATATGAATAACCTGGGGTAGTATTTCTGGATCATATAGTAGTTCTGTTTTTAAATTTTTGAGAAACCGTTTTGCACAATGGTTGTACTAATTTGTATTCACACCAACCATATCCAAGGGTTCCATTTTCATGCATTCCAATGCTCCTTTTTAATATGTTGCCTTAGTCACTGGCCTATTGCTGTGAAGAGACACCACAACCAAGGCAGCTCTTAGAAGAGAAAGCCTTTAATTGAGGGGTTGTAAATTTTCACCATGGTGGGGAGCAGGGTGACAGAAAGGCGGGTGCTAAAGCAGTAGCTGAGAGACTATATCCTAATCCACAGGCATGGGCTTTTGAAACCTCAAGGCCCACCCCTAGTGACACACTTCCTCCAACACAGCCACACCTCCTAATCCTTCTAACTCTATTAGAGTTTTACTCCCTGGTGACTAACCGTCCAAATGTATGAGCCTATGGGGGCCACTCTTATTCAAACCACTACAGATGTGATAATTCTGATAGTTTAGCTTTTATCAATTACATTGTAAACTTGTTGTTCACGGAGCAAGCTAACAGTGTAGACAAACTTTGATTGACGTTCTCAGGTGAGATCGTGTGAGCCAAAATTAGCAGCACAAATAACAGCCGATGTAGCATGAAGTTCGTACATGTGCAAATAATGCCAACTAAACTATGCTAATCAATGTAGGCCAAATAACAACGTTATAAAGAAAACACCATCACTTTCTCCATTGTATAACACAGAAACTGAGATGGAAAAGTCCAAGTCTCCCTGGTGCCTGAATCACACGGCTGTGATTAATTACAAGAATTAGGATAAAAACTCTGTGTCGTGGAAACTTCTCTTCTCTCCTAATTTTGTGGCGCTGCTAGACAAATAATTTACCACTGAGCTATATTCCCATCCCAGAATGTTTTCTCTTAACAATGATTCTCTATCCTAGTCATATTTGTATCTGTATCATAATTACTATATAAGCTTTTCATTTACTTATAAAATAGTAAAACTACAAGCCCACATCTGTGAAAATCAAGAGTGAGGCGGAACAGTAGTGGCAAACACCTTTAATCCCATCACTCTGGAGACAGAGGCGCGAGGATCTCCGTGAGTTCAAGGCCAGCCTGGTCTACAGAGCAAGTTCTAGGACAGCCAAGGTTACACAACAAAATGCTGTCTCAAAAAAAAAAAAAGACAAGAATGAAGAGACAACCTACAGATTGAAGAAAATGCTTTATCAACTATATACAGATAGGTGATTGATATCTAGGATATTTTTTAAAAACTTTGATAATTAAGCATTAAAAATTCCAAATCATTCAATGATCAAATTAACAAATTAGCTAAAGCAATAGTTCTCAAAAAGAAAAAATGGAGACTGGAGAGGTGGCTCAGTTGTTACTGGCACTCACTGCTCTTACAGAAGAGCTGGGTTCTGTTTTCAAAACCTACATGCTGGTGCACAACCACCTGTAACTGCAGTTTTAAAGGATTCAAAACCCACTTCTGGTTTCTGCAGGTACCAGCCATACACATGGTATATATGCAGGCAAACATGCACACACATAAAATAAAAATAAATGTTTTTATAAAATAATAAATAAAAACTTGAGAATGTTTCCAATATCTTTAGCCATCAGGGACATGTAAATTGCTTTGAGATACCATCCCACCCCAGTTAAAATAGTTATTATCAAGTAAAAAATAATAACAAATGCTGACAAGGACATGGTGACTGAGGACCCCTTAGTAACTGTGATTGAATGCAAACTTGTGTAACCACTATGGAAATCACTATGGCAGTTCATCAAAAAACTGAAATTAGAACTACCATAGGTTCCAGATAAACAATTCTTAGGTATAGACACAAAGGACTCTAGATCAACACCCAACAGAGATGACTGCATATCCATGTTTATATTAGTACCACTCATAACAGCCAGGAAATTGCATTGGGCTGGATATCAATGAACAGATGAATGAATAAATAAAACACAAAACTGGCTTTGTTGACAGTTAGCCATGGATCTATGAGGGGCCTAAAGAACCCCAATCCTTACTGTTGAAGTGACATACTCTGGACCCACAGTGAGTCCACCAAGTTCCAACGGACAGTTCCAAATCCATGGGCATACAGACAGTCATGGTTAAACTCAGTTGGTCAAGGAAAAGAGCTTTGTAGGGCAGGAGAGTTAACAGGAGTTGAGTGGGGGGACAAGGGAGGATGGTGAAGACAGAAATCAAAATACCTTATACACACACACAATTTTCAAAGAATAAAGCCTGTGTCTTAAAAAAATAAAATATATGGCATATATACACAATGGAATTTTATGTGACTGCAATAAAAATTAAATCATAGCATCTGTAGGAAGATGGAGGCAACTGGAAATCATTATGTTAAGTGAAATAAGCCAGACTCAGAAAAATAAATACCTCACGTTCTCTCCCATTGTGGAACCTTAATTACATATAAGTGCATGTGTATTTGTGTATCCACAGTGTGCTAGAATGTGTGTGTTTGTTTATATATGTGTGTGTTTGGAATTTACAAAACTAGAAAAGGAATTATGAGAAGAGAGGGAAAGATTCTAAGGGAAATGGGAAAGAAAGAGGGAAACGGAAAACATGCAATACGATAATAAAAGGAGGAAGGACTAACTAGAGAAAGGAAGAGCATGCAGTGGAAGTGGAGAGGGCACAAGAAAAGCAATGGACGATGGGGGGAAAATGAGCGTATACTGACACATATGCTTGAAGGTGCTGTTTGCTCCTCTTCCCATGGATTCCTAGTGAAATTGTAATTCCACATAAATGCAACTTCCCAGATATCCTGTACAGAGCCTGGGTAGCTCATTTAGGATAGAAAAAAGTAAGGCACCTTGCAACAAATCTCATTTCACACTTATTTTTGGTAATCTTTTTAAAAAGTTCTTGATACCATATATCAAGTCTTTCTTTAGCTGCTCCATTCACTAAACAATGCTCTTAGAATAATTCTCACTTCAAAAACACCTCCTCGGGTGGGGTAATGGAAATGCTCCTCCATTGCTGGTGGAAGTGCAAACTTGTGCAGCCATTTTGGAAATCAGTATGATGATTTCTCAGAAAATTAGGAAACAATCTACCTCAAGACCCAGCAATATTGCTGTCGGGTATATACACAAAAGATGCTCAAACATACCACAAGGACATGTTCTCAACTATGTTCATAGCAGCATTATTTGTAATAGCCAGAACCTGGAAACAACCTAGAGGCCCCCCCAACTAAAGAATGAATAAAGAAAATGTGGTACATTTACACAATGGTAATACACAGCAGTAAAATAATAATAATAACAACAACAACATCTTGAGATTTGCGTGCAAATGGATGGATCTAGAAAAAACCATATTGAGTGAGGTAACACAGATTTAGAAAGACAAATATCATATGTACTCACTCATAAGTGACTTTTAACATAAAGCAAAAAAAAAACCCACCAACCTACAATTTAGAGTCCCAGAGAACCTAGACAGCAAAGAGAACACTAAGAGAGGCATACATGGATCTATACAGGTAAAAAAAAAAAAGGGGGGGGGGGGGGGGAGGGGGCAAGAGCTCCTGAGTAAATTGGGAGTGTGAGGGACATGGGAGAGGGTAGGAGCAGAGTGGGAGAGAGTGAGGGGAGAAGAGAAAAATGTACAGCTCAGAAAAAAAACAATAATAAAAACCTCCTCTGCCCCCTTCCTCCCACTGAGAACAGAATTTACAATAACAGTAATGTCTATATGTTTCCCACACCACTTCTACCACTCTGTATTCTGCCTTTCTGCCTACTACAAATGATGACATAATCATGGTCCTATGCAGAATCAACTCCTCCACATGGCTGGTATCTATTGTCATGTGATCAAGACTATGACCTCTACAGTTGTTACTACTATTTTCTATACTGCCAACTCCCCTCTCCTCTGAGTCAACAGTATTTTTTCACTTGAGATATTTTCTTCCCTTTTCTTAAGAGGTGCTCTCCTTTCCTGGTTCTCTTCCTATACTGGGAGATTGTTTTATCCCATTTCCCTTGCTGTTTTTTTTTTTTTATTTATTCTTCACCACTTTAAATGTAAGCGCATAAGGACCCTGCTGGTCTCTATCTATAATCTCTCTAAGTGAGCTCAAGTCTCTTGAGTTCCATTTATAGTTCCAGGATCTGCAGTCCCAATTTCTCTTCTGGACGATGTCTCTTGCACCAAACATTGGGAGTTAAAGATATATGGAAGAGGATGAGTCAAAAGAGCATGCATAGAGAAAGACCACCCAAGATAAAAATCATAGCTCAAGCACAGAAAAAGGGAGATCCAAAGTGGGAGAGAATTCAGCATGAGGGGTGAAAACCAAGACATGCCAATGAAGGACATCTATTCAATGAATAGTCTGTACAAGGTAAATAAAGCATGTGTGTGTGTGCGCGCATGCGCGCGCACACGTGTGTAGGGGGGGGATGGGTCATGAAACACAAGAAGTCAAACAGGTAGAAGATCCTTCAAAAGTGTATGGCCAAGTACACAGATCACAGCCCAGCACAACTGAAGTAAAAACATGTCTGTATTTCCACTACTGTCTAGACACTACAGTCTATCCATTGAGCAAGAGACCAAGTACAGAGAACCAAGTGAAAAAGTCAACACAAACTAGTATATGAAGGATCTCAAGACACCATCCATCCAGTGAATCTGCGCTGTGCAATCTAAATGTCATGATAATGTGTTGGAATGAGAACAGGTAGGTATGTAAACATTACCACATCTAGGTCATAAATACTGCTGTTCAGATGATAATGATCATTAATTCATGTCCCATATACAGAAAAGGGGAGCAAAGGTAATCTAGGGTGAAGCAACAGCATTGCAAAGGAAGGGAATCAGTTACACAAACATGACTTAGGGTTGAAAGTACCTAAATGAGTCTAACAGGATACTTTCAAGAGAAGAATATCAGAAGACAGAGATTCAGGACAAAAGCTTGTAGTGGTAAAGAACACGACTTACAGGCACGATATCCAATTCTGTGGTTAGATTTTCACTATCCTGTCTCATTCAGAAATCACTATTCACTTGGCTCTGAGCAAACACTTACTATTGTAAGCCTCCATTTCACCACTTCTAAAATAAGAAGTAGGTGATCTGATCTATTTCAAAAGCCATTATGAGAATTAAATTAGATCACATTATTTGATCAGTGGTTTATAATCAAAGGTAATTGCATCCTTCAAGGAGATTTAATAATGTTGAAAAATATTTCTCATTGTCTTGACTATAGAGACAGGAAGGTCACTGTTGATTTGGTAGGTAAAAATTAGGGGTGGTCTTCATATACTATTACACTCAGGACAACTTTCTAAACCAAAAAAAAAAATATTTGAACCAAAATAGGAAGAGTCTTGAGGCTCTGAAGCCCAAACTTAATCTCTGTTCTAGAGCATGAAGTTGAAAAATTCTGTCCGAGAAGAAGGTGAGGGGGAGAAAAGAAGAAGAAAAAAGTGAGAGAAGTAGAAAGAAGAAGGACGCTACACATACAGAAGTCATGAGCTTCCCTTAGCTGCTTTTTGCTCCTGTGAAGGCTGAGATGCCACACCAGGCTGTACCCTCCCTTGCAGACACTTCCTGTCCTTCTACATAAAAATTAGTTGCTAAGTGACTAGAAAATAATCACAAACTAGGAGGCTCCAAATGGGAAGTTGAACACCCAACCAAACTTCTAAAGATAGGAGGGGTGAGTCATCAAACTGTCTTCTAACTGCAGTGTGTATCCACTCTGTCCTTTTCCACAACTATCTTAGATGTGGTGGTAATAATCCATGGAGAAATAGAATATCTACGCATGAAGACTGGGAGTTCATATATCTTGGGTCTAATGAACCAGGTATGTGTTAAAAATGGGCCATTATCTTTAAAAAGGGGAGAAGGAGTTGGAGAGATGGCTCAGAAATTAAGAGCACTAACCGCTCTCCCAGAGGTCCTGAGTTCGATTTCCAGCAACCAAAATGTGGCTCACAACCATCTATAATGTGTTCCGGGGCCTTCTTCTGCCATGCAGTGCAGGCATACATGCAGGCAGAAAACTGTATACTAAATAAATAAATAAATAAATAAATAAATCTTTTTTAAAGAGGGGAGTATCATATACCTATAATCTCAGCAATCAGGAAGACGGGATTTCACAAGTCAAAAAGCAGCCTGAGCAATATAGAAAGACCTTGTTTCAAGAGGGAGAAAAGGAGGAGGTTGGAGGGAGAGAAAGGAAAGGGAAAGAGTGGGAAGGGGAAAATAAGAAAAGGGAAGGAAGGACGGACAACCAGAGGGAGAGAAGGAAGGAAAGGGGAAATGAAGAGAAAAGTAAGGGATAAAAGAAACAAGGGAGGGAGGGATAAAATAAGTGAAGGGAGAGAACAAGTAAGGAAGCAGGGAATGAGGAGGAAGAAAGGTAGAGAAAGAAGGAGAGAAGAAGGGAAGACCACAGTACACTAAAAATTTGATAGTAGTGGGGAGAGCCCCCTAAAGAGCCTGTAATCCAGAAGACAGTCTGACAAAGTCAAGAATTGCTGGGGACAAGAACCCAGAGCACCTCGGTGTGTCTACAGAATCACTGGTAGCTTAGCCTTCTTCAAAGGAAGCTTCAGTCGACCACACTTTGGCAGAACAAAACAGAAGCAAGACTCCACCAACAGAAGTTTGTGCCACAGACCAGCAAGCAATCGGCATGTATACATGATGTGGAAAGAGCTATTTGTCAGACATTGGTGTTTCCCAGCCACAGGCTCATATGTGGTGGTATCATCTTTAAATATGAATAAATTCTATAACGACCCAGAACACCAAAGAAGGATAATAACCTATGTTGACAAGTTAATGTCTAAGTAAGACAAGCCAACTAGGAAATGTGTCATTTAGGATGCTACCTATATATTTTCAGAATCAACTTGATTTTCTTGCTCGAACCGGCATCTCAGGAAAATGGATAAATGCTGGAGTGGGAGTGAGTCAGAATTGTGGTTCAACACTAGCTTCACCAAGCATGGGCTCTTCGGTCTATGAAAAGCTTTTGAACTTATCTAAACCCCAATTTCCATATTTTGACAATGGCGTGTTAAATGTCACATTGTTAAGTTGTGTAAGGATTAAAGGAGAAGATTCAGGTGGAATTCCCACCACCACATCTTGCACCAAAGTAGTGTTGGGTTAATACAGGCAGAGTGATTGTCATTGGTGCTCAGAGAAGGAATAATTTATTTTACTTTCACATATCATCCTGTCTTATTTGAAAGCAATAGACCGTAGTCCTGTCAATCATATCACGTGATAACAGGAAGGTGGGGTGCAAGGGCTCACTCTGAACAAAAACTGTGGTACACGAATTACTTGTTCATATGGGAGGTCCTTCTGTACATGTGTTGCTTTTACTGGTTAGTGAATAAAGAAACTGCTTTGAGCCTATAGCAGGGCAGAACAGAGCTAGGTGGGGGAAACTACACTGAATGCTGGGAGAAAGAAGACAGAGTCCGGGAGAAGTCATGTAGCCCCAGAGAGAGACACATACATAAGCCAAGTACCAACTCCGCACAGTGAGTTGACGCAGAGATTCGGAAACAGGTCTGGGGTTTAAACTCAAACGGTGTGGGTTCAGAAACTTCCTCTACCATTTGGGGCCCCTGGATACGAGGGAAAACACGTTGCCTAGCAGACAGCGTGAAGAATCTGGACAACAACCCAGTTCACAAACCATCTTAGGTACTGGGTCGCTCTCTGGTAGTAACTATTTAAACGTGTTTGCTTCCAGTGAATATTAATGCTGTATTGTAAGGAGAGAAAAGAGCAAAGAAATCTTTTAACTTGCTGTGTTAGGCAGCCACATCCAGAATCTGACGATAGCAATTGTCTTAATGAGTAATTTCTTTCTTCCAAGAGCTTGACATTCGTACCAGGAAAGACAATAAGGTTCTGTCCAAGTAGTTGAACTTAACTATAAAGGGCTCTCTTAAATTGTCCTAATTTTCATTGCCTTGTTTTATTTAATTCACAAATTTATCATTTCCTCTTCAGTGAACCAAACTTAATTTTTCTTCTCTTGGCCCACAACCACCATCTAGTGGCAAAACGGGATAACTGCAGGACAGTTCCGGGCGCGGGTCTTGTGTTAACAAAGCTTAAAGCAGGGCCATTTTACCATCGCTGGCAGGCCAGTCTGAAGGCAAGAGTACTATGTGTTTTGGATTTTCATTGTTTTAAGGCTGTGTAACTGGTATAAGTCTGAAAATGCCAGCTTATTATTAAAATAATCATGACTGGTCTTTCTAGTCTCCGTGACTACAGATACTCACTGACTGCAGTGCCAACATCTCAGGACGGTGCCTGGTTCTATGTCGGCCCACATTCTATTCCCCACCTTTTCCCCGTTTATCACACTGTGATATTTTTACCAGCTCTTTTAGGATTCCATACAATATGTTTCGATGATGTTCACTCCCCTCCTCAGTCTCCTCTTAGGCCCTATACACTCAACTCATCATTTAACTGAAGGTAAGATCTCCCTCAAGTCTCCTTGATGGAGACTTTGGGGAAATAGATTATGTTATGTGTAATTCTAGGCTTTAGGTAGAATTAATCATCTGTGGTCGGGAGGCACAAATGGAATGGGATGCTCTTTTGTAGCTCTGACAAGAGATGATGAAGACGTCTCGTCCTCGAGTAGACATCTTAGCTAACTCTGCTATCCACCTTGCCACATTCACTGATGATGTCCACTGTGTCCACAAAATACATTGATTTGTGCCGACTGCAGACTGAGTGCTCACAGCTAATCTGAATACCCAAGAATCTCCGTCCCTACCACCTGACATAAACACCTAACAAGAGACAGCTGAGGAGTGGGGCTAGCGGTATCTGCTTCAGCGGTAAAGCACTTTCGTAGCATGTGTACGGCTCTGTGTCCAACCATCAGCATTGCAAAGATCAAAACAAGAAGGAGGAGTCATATAATCATTGCCGTATCTATATTAATTGCACAATAGAAGTAAGTAAGACATCAACCAAAAATGGGCAAGAATTGATGTTAAGTCAAGCAGAAATTAAACAACTGTAAAAAAAAAAATGAAAGGGAAAAATCAAAGATAATTCTGCATTCAAACTAAGTTAAGGAATCTTTTAGGTTTTGCTATAATTTACAAATCTGCCTGAAAACTTTGCTAATACTTACAAATGCATTTTATGCAAAAGAGACTACAACATTTCTAAGACCTCAAACTTTTTTTTTTTTTTTTTTTTATTTTTTTTTTTTTTTTTTTTTGGTTTTTCGAGACAGGGTTTCTCTGTGGCTTTTGGAGCCTGTCCTGGAACTAGCTCTGTAGACCAAGCTGGTCTCGAACTCACAGAGATCCGCCTGCCTCTGCCTCCCAAGTGCTGAGTAACATATTTTTTTAGTGATATGGGGCCATATAAACTGAATTTTTTAAAGCAAAAATATAAAATGAGCTCAACATTGTGGAAAAATACAAACAATAAACTTGGATCTTTAATTTGTATTTAGAAAAAAATAAGAGTGTGTGAGATATATGTATTTAGAGACAAGGCCATAAAAATAAGAACAAAGTAGAAAAGTGTTCCCAAATCTCATATTCCTTTGTTTATTTAAAATGTCACTTTAAAAGCTACTCTAAAAATAGAAGACTTTAGATTGGAAAAAAATAAAACACAAGATTTTGCAAAAGACCTGCTCACCTCCAAAATGTGCTCAGAACATTCTGAGTCTGTAATCAGCCGCTGCTGGGGCACCGGGAAGAACAAGAGGATTGCCAGAGCGATGGAGATGGGAAAACATATTCCTCACCAATAATACTAAAGAAGATATGGCACAGTGATGGTCATGCTCAGCTCTGATTCTGAGCAGATTATTAAAAGCTCAGACTATGAAATATGAAAGGGAGAAGCCCGCTTAGTGTGGATCACATTTAGTTCATAAGAAAAAAGAGACTTCCAGAACTAAGTCACTTAGGTTTAGTTACTTTTCTACATCTGTATACTTTTAGAAGACATTCGGAGGGATTCTAAAGATATCTACCCGGAGGACTAGTTGGGAAGAGGAGGAGCAGTGGGAGGAGGAGAGACAAGAGGGGTAAGGGTCTTGAATATGTTTAAAATGCACATGTATGTGTGTAAAAGGTCATAATGAAATCCATTGTTATTTACAGTCAATATGTACTAATTTTTGAAAATGTATCCACTTGAAAAAAAAGGAAAGAAATGAGAATTCAGTATACTCCATTTATTCATTTATTACTGTTTCTACCTCATTGTCTGAGCACATCGAAGGCATGCTAGGAAACAGCTGCTGCCGTACATTGTTCACTTTTGCTCCAATTGCTACACAATGAGGTTGTCTTTGTGTCTTTTTAGCCTCAGCGAATGCAACAAGATGACTGACTTTACCCCTGCAGTGGACATAAAACTAAAAGGACAATCAACTCAGTGGATGTCAAACACAGGGACCTGATCTCAAAAAAAAATAGAAAATTGGCCCAAACACTCAAGATTTTGAAAATTACACAACTATCAATAGAAGCAAAATAGATTGCCAGCAACACCTGTGGAAAATAGTTTATGGTTTAAGTTCAAAATGAGAAAAAAAATATCAAAAGAGTTAATGTGCCTACAGACTGTATCTGTAAAGAAGTAATTCCTAATTCGGAGCTGTTTTTCAGAGTGTTTGATCACTGGTAATTCTTATAGGAATGTCCAAGAAGAAATCATTCTTACATTCACATTTAGGAAAAAGAGGGTCATGATGGCCTTTAAGAGTGATTTCCTTTAAATAATTAAGGTGAAAGTCAACAGTGAAAGTGTTCAAGGGCTTAAGATAACACGAGCAAAAGGCAAACCAACTCTTCGTAGTTTTGATTCATAAACAAAATAAAATAGAGAGCTGGAAAGATGGCTCAGCAGTTATGAGCACTTGTTGACTTTCTTTCTGCTCCCACTATTCAGGCTGGGTAACTCACAGCCACCTGTAACTCCAGTGCCAGGGGATCCGAGGTCTTCTTCTGGCTTCCACAGGCACACGCACGTGCACATGTGTGTGTGTGCGCACACACACACACACACACACACACAAAATTATGTGTTCACATAAATCAAAAATCAATATTTTTAAAAAATAAAATAATTTTGAGTGCAGAATGTAAATTAAAATTAGATTAATGTTATATTCTCCTGATTTAAGAACTGAGAATACCATCGTTTTTAGGAAAATCTATAATTAAACTTAAGCACTACATGCTTACTACCCTTAGACTATCATCCAGGTTCCACTATGCTCTGCTTCTAATAGTCAATAATATTTGGAACTTATTCTGATTTTATGTAAAAACCTATCAGACAATGTTTTGCAGAAAAATTTTTATCATTTCTGCATTAAAGAAACATCCTATGTAGGGAGCACGGGACAGCGTGAAGCAGAGATCAAAGAATGATGAAATACCTAGAGACCTGAAGAGGAAGAACTGGGCAGAGAAGAAAGAGATCTTAGCCAAGCCAGGTAATACTATAGGCTTTTCAATTTCCTAGTAAGCTCAGAGGTTAGCTCAAAAACAACAAAGTGCTTTTGTAGTTGAAGCGTTTGTAACTCGTTGCAGCGCTGTACATACTAATTATATAACAAGGTGAAGAATTGGCATAAAAGGAAAGGGGAGGAGGATAAAGAGGCGAGAGAGACTCAAGAACCCAAGAGCTACCTACATTTCAAAATGAGTA
The DNA here is from genome assembly GCF_014885135.2 of Alexandromys fortis. NCBI lineage: Eukaryota > Metazoa > Chordata > Mammalia > Rodentia > Cricetidae > Alexandromys > Alexandromys fortis. Next base: position 8,621,163 of record NW_026067959.1, read on the forward strand.
GCTCAGATAGATCCCAGAAAAGAAGCATGCGGGCCTGCTGACAAAGATAGACTGTATTTCTCTGAGTTATGAAGAATCTTTGGGGATGTTGGTTCAGCCACGGGCGTGCATGAAGTTAAGCAAATGTCAAACGGTCTGTGATTTGTTTCTTTGTTTAGTATCCTAGAGACTTCACACATTACAAGTAGCTCCCATCTTAGCAAGAAACTGTTTCCATAGAGAATCCGTTCTGACACCGTAGTGCCGTGGTTTCAAATGCAGCCAGATGGCCCAGGTTCAAAACCTGATTCCATCATCCGCTCAATTAATTGGACTCTTATCTGAAAACTGGGACACCTACAGAAGGATTGTGATGCTGCGGTTAACGAGCTGTAACGTGGAAACTCTCCCAAACCATGGCCAATGCTTAAGTGAATGCCCCATGATTGTTCGCTGCTGTGTTCATCAGCATCTGGGCTGGAAGACAGAAGGTGAGTGAGATCATAGGTCTAAACAGAAATAGCACGTCCCTGGGGATCAGTTCACACACACACCTCTCTATGTGAAAAAGAGGAAACTCCTCCAAGTTACTTCAAAACCATTGGAATGCCAAAGGACTCACTAAACCAAATCAAAATAGTAAAAAAAAGGAAAAAGAAGAAAGAAACGACTTCATTAACTTCAAATCCCATGATGAGATGAGAACAGGAAACTCAGGTCAACATGTATTTCCTTCTTGGTGACTCACAGACTGATCATCAACCAAGTGACTGTAAAAAGAAAAGCACACCACTTAAACCCAACATTTTCAAAACTTAAGTTACTCATAGAGGCCATTCTTTTTCTCTTACCTGCCATTAATATCACATTGTCGGGGGGGGGGGTCTTCTTTAGATTAGTCACTCCCCAGATGTTCTGAACTGAAGAACAAACAGAAACCATACCTAGGCCAGTAAAAGCAGAGGGTTTTGATTCACACTGCTCAGGAAATTATAGAAATGCTATTCACAATTTGAATATGGGTTAAGCCACGGTTGTCGTACATTCTTACCCAATCCATTCAAAGGCAGAATAGCGAAGTTAAAATAAAATCCAAAGCTCCATCGCCTCCTTTTTCCAGCTTATATTAGTAAACCCACTATAAATAATTTTGCATTTAAGCAAATTAGTACTGACTTTAATGAAGATTAATTTGAGAACTACAGAGTGTATTAAAGCACTTTAGCTCTTCCTTCACAAAGCTGAAATTATTTAATTGTAAAAGAAAGGGAAGCTTTTAACTATTATTGCATGGAAAATGGGGGTAATATTTATGGTATCCCAGTGATGCTTTTACAATGCATGCCAGTACAATGCAGGCTAACTCTTGTTACTTCTGCTTCTGGGAAGAACTGCTCATGGGCTAGAATCTCAACAGAAGAGACATTGTAGGAAAGCCCTCATGATCCCAACAAGTCTTCACGTTGGTACTTCAGCTGCAATTTCACTTCTTAAAACATCATAGGACTTTAGAACAGCAACCTTTCTTGTCCCCAGTGAAGCAGCAGGTTCAGTGTGAGAATCTCTGAAAATTTTGTGTTTATGTATGAAATTGGGGAAAAAATTTATGAATATAAAATGATTTCTAAAATAGGAAGGCAAAGGAAGGATTTAGTTGTTCATAATTTTTGTTCAAGCCTTCACTTACTCCTTTTCTGAACCTACTTACTCCTAATTCTGAACAAGTCCATGGTGAATGTACCCAACCTAAAGGAGTAGGCTCCCCCTTAGCACTTCATTCCCCATGGTTTCAGTTACACAGACTTAGGCACAGTCCAAAGTTATTAGTATATGTCCTAATGTTTCTACTTCTTCTGTTGTTATTAATTGAGGATTATTTTGTTTCATGTAGGACAGTGTCCTATAACCTAAATTTGTCTCAAACTTGCTAAGAAGTCCATGATAGCCTTGAATTTCTCATCTTCTCGCCCCTGCTACCCAGGGGCTGCAGAAACAGGTGTACACTACCAAATCAGGCTTGTCTTGACTCTTCCAATAGAGGGAGCATGAACAAATAACGTTTAATACATCATTTTAATTGTTGCATTTTATTATTAGCTTTTGTTAATAGCTTACCATACCTAATATATAAATTTAATTTTATCATACATATATGTGTTTATATGTATATATGGTATAAGACAGGGAAATATATGTATTTGTGTCTCTGGGGGGGACAGAAGGAGGGGAAACTGCAGTTGGGATGTAAAAATAATAATAATAATAATAATATGAATTTTAGAAATTAGTATTTAAAATATGAAAGAAAAGCTAAAAGTAACTAAATAAAAACAAAACACAAAACAGAAGAGCCTGGCAGTAAGAAGTCAATATACAGACAACACACTTCATGTAAATGGGGTCCTGGGTAGGTGGCTACTCTCAGTTGTTTCCTGGGAAAAGAGAGTGACCAACTGTGACTCAAAAATGCCTGACAAAGAGTGGTGTTCTGCATTTCCTTAGGTGTCTTTCAGCCATTTGAGATTCATCTGTTCAGAGTTCTCTGTTTAGGTCTGTACCCCATTTTTTATTTGATTATTTGTTCTTTTACTGTCACGTTTCTTGAGTTCTTTGCATATTTTGGAGATCGGTTCTCTGTCTGATGTGGGGTTGGTGAAGATCTTTTCTCATTCTGTAGGCTGCCATTTTGTCTTGTTTGTTTTACAGATGCTTCTCAGTTTCAGGAGGTCCCATTTATTAATTGTTGTTCTCAGTGTCTGTGCTACTAGGGTTATATTTAGGAAGTGGTCTAACCATCAGAGAAATGCAAATCAAAACAACTCTGAGATTCCATCCTACACCTGCAAGAATGGCCAAGATCAAAAACACTGATGACAACTTATGCTGGAGAGGTTGTAGGGTAAAGGGAACACTCCTGCATTGCTGGTGGGAGTGCAAACTGGTACAGCCCCTTTGGATATCAGTATGGCGATTTCTCAGAAAATTAGGAAATAATCACTGCTCCCAAGAACAGACTTTCCTAAAGATCTAGTCTCAATACACAAACAGTAATCAAATTTCTTTTTTTTTTTTTTTGTCAATACCTCATAGGCCATATAGACAAGCCCAGAATCAAAAATGAGGGATCATCATTTGTAAAAGCAAGTGTTCTTAAAATATATACACTGTCACCAAAGTGCCATTAAAAACATGCATTCTCCTTTTCTCATATCTTTAAACATGCACTCCTGTGCTCTGCCAGAGAGAGAGTAGGTGCTGTAAGTGTTGAAGTGCCCCTTGGTGTTGAATTGTTCTTTGAAAAGATCCAATTACTTCATTAGAAGTGGTTGAGATTATTAAATGTGGTGTTTTGATTATCTGTAATGTCAATGACCTGTGCCATCTCAATGGCTTATCATACGAATAACTATAAATCAGCTGGATTCTCCACTCTTAATCTGTTCTAATCAAAATAAGGCTTGAGCCAAGAATTATAAGTAATAGGAATGAAGATATTTACTAAGAATGAGAATGAGCACAATTGTGAGTATTGGTATAAGTATCTATGGAAAGTTCTCGGCTGTTCCTGGTGCTGGCTCTGCAGTGACTGCTGTAGGGCAAGACCGTCAGATGGATATTAATTCAGAAAAGCAAGGACAAACTGGAACTCTTGTCTGTCTCTCTACCTTCCTGGGACAGACACAGGGAACTCTCAGAGGCTGCGTGCCTTCCGTGGGCAGCTGTCAGTAGCCTTTGGCATAGAAAAGAGAGCTAAACAAAGATATACAGCAGAGACTTTGGAAACTATGGCCCCAGGGGCTACAGCAGGCAAACCCATAAGCCTTGAGATGAGTCACCCTGTCCAGAGCTCTGGGCATGCCCAGACAGAACTTGAGAAAACCTTACAAATTGGTAACTGCTTCACCTCATGCTCAGATCTCATACAATTTCGGTTGGAATTCAGCTAAAATTGAATGAGGAAGGAAAATTCTGACCAAACCAACCCCAAACTGCATAACGAGGCCCACTGGCAATCAGAAATGAGGCTGCTTGTTGCCTAATAGGCTGATCTTCTGAGCTCAAAGCAAGCAGGCAAACAAGACCCCAGAAGACACACAAGCTGGTACCACTGAATTGCTGATGCCTGGTTTCAATTGACTCCGTGTTTTCTTGGTAAATTGAGCAGTCTGGAAAGCAAGGAACATGATGTTCTTCCTTCACTTATGCCCTGACAAAGGTTGAGTAAAGAAGAGATTTCAAGAAATCCTGGGATTTTTTTTTTAAATCTTGCCTGAAAACAGAGTTTTAAAACAGGAGGTCAGTCAGTGTCAAAACAACAAACGAAGGCATGTAAAACACCTGAGCAGATAAAGGTACTTGGCCAACGAGCCTGACAACCCGAGATTTATCCCTGGAACCTCTGGGTGAAAGGAAAGAATCAGCTCCCATGGGTTGTCCCTCTGTCCTCCACACATGCACTCTAGCATACACGAGGATGCACACACACTCACACATGCATGCACACACTCACACATGCATGCACACACACTCACACATGCATGCACACACTCACACATGCATGCACACACACTCACACATGCATGCACACACTCACATGCATGCACACACACTCACACATGCATGCACACACACTAAAAATACAGCCAAACAAGTAAATAAATAAATGAAAATATTTTAATAAGCCTTAAGGGCATCTACTAGTTTACGAACTAATTTTTAAAATATAAAATACTGGTGCTGGAAAGAAAAATTAGCAGTTATAAGTGAATACAGATCTTGTTCTTGAAAAAGACACAAATTTAGTACCCAGCACCTATCTCAAGTGGCTCACAGCCACCTGTAACTACAGCTCCTGGGGTTCCAGTGTTCTATTTTGGACTCCAAGAGTCCTACACTCCCACATAAACACACACACACATAGAGTTTGATCATGGTACCTTGCATGGGTGGGCAATATTACTCCCAGAAGACATTATTTAAAGAAAACCTAATTGCCAGACACGGAATACCTTCCTTTAAGTTATTACTCAAGGAGGTCCCAAAACAGCACAGCTATTGCCATTTCTCTTGGTTGGTCACCGTAACTGAATGGTAAGACCCTATTGCCAAACACGCCGCACACTTTGTTTGCAGGACACCAAAAATCAATCACAAACTGATCAAGAATCTTTTGCTCTGCTGGGAGGTGCTATGCAGCCTTCTGGAGAGAAAAGACATCAGTGGTCTTATTTAGCACTGTATGCATCCACACTAGGTAAGCATTCTACTAACCAACCCATATCCCCAGCCCCAGCTTCTAGTTTGAATAGAAGCCTGCTACATCTCTTCCAAAAATGACACCCCCTTTGACATCCTCCATCCTCATCTTCAGTTCGGAAGAACTATGATGGTTTATGTTTTACTCCATCTCACAGATGTTCCCCTAGTTTCTCCTCTTATTTTCCTTCCCTAACTCATGACGCATGAAAGGTCCTTTATGTTTATCAGTGGCCACTTCACTCTCTCAACATTGGTTCAAGAATAAGGCCTCCTCGCATGCAGAATACCTACCACGCTACTTCCCTGTATCCTCCTTTCAGCCTGTCTTCTAAGGCCATACTCACATGGTATAACAAGATTAAATCATGTCAACTGTAAATATGTGTATCTTTGTTTTATTTTCTCAACTCCCTCAATTCTGGTGGGGGGGGCTGGTATTATTCCAGAGGATCAAAAGGCTTGTGCATAATATTGGAGCCTTGACATTTACAGAAATGACCAATCACTTACAATTTAAGGGAAAGATGTGACTTTTGCTTTTCTATCTGCCACAGAGTAATTACAGGATGTTTGTGGAATGTTTTGCTCCAATTTCTCTTGTGAAAATTGTAACTGGTAACATACAGAGAAATAGCTTTTTTAAAACTATCTCATGAGTAATACATCAGCAAAGAAAAGTTGGATGGCCTAGAAATGCTAACTTGTGTTCTTAAAACAAGAATAATTATCAGTAGAGCTGTGTTTTGACCTTTCTGTCTTTGTTTCATGTGTGCTCCAACTACAAATTAATGATTCTTCTCGAATTTTGGCTGTAGATGTAATACCAAATCATTGCTGATAAATGACTTGAAATTAGATGATGAGGCCCTTTTTAATCCTCAGAGGACGAAGGAAAAACCCTTCCCAAACCAGTCCAACATCTCACTACAGTTCCTAAAATATGAACTTCTGAAGCAATTCTGTTCATCTCAGCCGATGAATTAAACGGGTCTTCATTAAAATCCCTTTGCTTAAAACAATTGGATGAATTTCAGGCCAAATTATTTAAAGCGTGCCTAGTATTTTCCTCATGGGAATAGTGCTCGTAACAGTCTCATATGAAGGCCATTAAATTTTTTGCCCCTAAATATAAACTGAATATGAAAAAAAAATTCAGAATATTTTGAATTTACCATGCCTCTGCCTTGTGTAGTCTCTCTACCCCAACCCAAACTTATTTTAGTATCATATAATTTCATTATTTAAACCAAAGACAAATAGAGGGAAGGCGTCATAACATGAGAAATGACAGAACAGATCTCAAGCTGGACAGATGAAGGACCCGGACCTCTCTCACTCCACCTGAACAGTGGCAACATGTCACTGGCTTTCCCATCCCACTTTGCTTCCAATGTGCACCCAGAATACATGAGACATGGACAAGGAAAGACCCCCAGCTTAAAGTCAAATTTCTATCTCTATGGAAAATTCGTGACTCCAAAGAGGAGTTAAGTTCAGTGGTAGGAGAGTAAAAGCATATTTTGGTGCATCTGAGTTTATGGGCTGGGAGGGTCAAACATCTTCAGCAAAAAGCTGGGCTGGAATAGTTGATCCAGAAAGCTACACAGGTCTAGTCGAGCCAGGAGGTGTCATAGCGGGGTCATGTGATAGGAAACCCGGAAAGGAGGAGGTTCTGCTCTTAAAGATGAAGTGTTCTCAGGGTTCAGGCTTTGGTGTAGGAGGCAAAATGGTAGCACAGCTGGGGAGGTGTGACGGATCAGTGAGTGAAGGCACACGCCCCCAAGCCTGACGTCTTGAGTTTCCCTGCACCTCCTGAAAGTTGTCCTATGACCTGTATACACATGTGCGTGTGTGCGCACGCACACACACACACACATACACAATTAATTAATTGCCTTTAAAAATTAAAAAAAATCTATATTTTGTCTTTGATTTTTTTTTTTTTTGGTTTGGGTTTGGGTTTGATTTTTCAAGACAGGATCTCTCTATATATATAGCTCCAGCTTTCCTGGAATTCAATCTGTAGAACAGGCTGGCCTGGAACTCACAGAGATCAGCCTGCCTCTGCCTCCCAAGTGCTGGGGTTAAAGTGTGCACCACTATGCCTTTAAAAGGGTTTTCTTAAAGAGTTTTAAAGTGATAGTAGTATAGTCTTAACAAGAATGGATGAGAGCACAAATAATGGCCTTACTACCAATAACCTTCGTCACGTGAGAGAAAAGAGTGGGGACTCTGGAGAGCAACATTTTCTCATCACTTTGAGAGTACATGACATCTTTTGCCAAAAGCATGACTTGGGTTTAAAATATGTTTTTAAATAGTTTGGGGTGGCATGATTCTTCCCTTTGATGAACATCATCCTTTATTTTTGTTTCACAGAAGTCAACAGAGTGGTTAAATGGGCTTTACTGTGAGCCAGCTCTGGAGTCCTGTGGCCATGTTCAGTGACAGATGCTCTGGAACCCAGAGGAGGAAGGAACCCAAAGGATGCTGGCCAGCACTGAGTAAGTATTCATTAGCCAGCAGCAGCTATTCTTCCTTGATGAGAGGATGAGCAGAGTCTTTCTTATCCAGAATCAAAAAGAACAATAAGATGAGACTTCAGCTCGTGGGCCCTCGACAGGAATGAATGGGAAACAGGAGTCACTGTATCATCCTTCTGCTTTGGCTTCCTTCCTGATGCTGAGAATAAGACACTGAGCTAAAGCAACTTAGGGGAAGAGAGGATCTCTTTAGCTTATACATCTAGGTCATCATCCATAACTGAGGAAAGTTGGGCAAGAAAGTAAGGCAGGAATCTGGAGGCAGTATCCATGAAGGAGCTTGCTGGCTGACTATAGCTTACTCACGGGCTCTTGCTCAGCTAGTGTTCTTATACAGCCCTGTACCACCTGCCTGTGGTTGGTACTGCCTAGAGTGGGCTAGCCCTGATTCTTAATTAATAACCAAGACAATCCCCCGGAGCCATGCTCACAGGCCAATTGGATCTAGACAACTCCTCAAGTGAGGTTTTCCTCTCAGATGACATTAGGCTGCGTCAAGTTACAATAAAAACTAAGGTACCCTTTTTTTCTTCCTTACGTGGTTTTAGATACACACGTGCTGATATTTATATGAACTCAGATATAAATGCTCTCATGCTGACTTTATCAAGAGGCTAACACTCTAGAAATGAAATCGTGGCCTGAAGTGGTTCATTATGTAGAAACTACGCAACTGCCACTGCCACCCTGTGCTTCAGAACCCAGCTTCTTCGGCCTTTTATTTGGGCTGAAGGCATTGTGGCTTTTCAGGAAATTCTCGGGGCTTTCAGAGAAAGTGGGCTGGAACCACTGAGTCACCCAGACTGAGCAGCTTCTAGGCCTCTCCTGCGTGCAGACAGCCATTTTGCACTCCCCAGTCCGACTGACATAAGCTGAACCCCTTCGAAATAGATATTCACTCTGCCAGGTCTGTTCTTCTAAGCAACCCTACTACCCCATGCTTATGTTCCTACCTCTATCATAATCATTTATCCAATACCTATCCTATCTATTTTCTTCAACCACCTTATATTTGAAAGCTTCAAATAATAGTTACTTCAATTACTGTCTCCTACATCACTATCTTGCCTGTATAAATAGCTAAGCTGGTTTAGAGAGCGAAGAGAGACAGGTCTTTAGCTCAAGACACGATTTCTTTAAAGAGGAAGTTAAAGAACAAACATTTTGAGGGTTTTGAGATTCACTTGAGACCATTCTTGCTGCCTTGTTGATCTACTAGTGTTTTGAAAAGCTTTGCTAGGAAAGATTTTGTTTTCTCCTCGCCCATTAGCTGATCCCTCTTTTGGGAATCCAGTGAGCAGCTGGGCTGTGCAAGCTGCTACCACCGGAGTGAAGGACTTTGGGTTGGGATTCTTGTGTGTGGAAAGGGTACATGTGTTTCTTACCATTTCTTATATTCTGACACAATATTTGCTGGTAACACACTCAAAAATTGGCAAGAGCTAAAAAAAAAAAAAAAACTACCCAGCTTTCCAACACTAAAATGCTTTAATTCATGCAGCTTATGCCTTGGGGGACTACAAAATTTGCCTCATTTAGATGAATATATGAGTTATGAGTTACTAATTACAAGATAAAGCTCTGAGATCAGAGAAACTGGACAAACCCTAAAGCCGACTGATACCATAATATAGTCCACATTTGTGCTGGATGGGAGAATACGCTGAGCTCTGAAACGCAGGGTCGTGACTTGGGTGGAATCAGAAGACTGCAGACTCCTTTTCTAGTCAGTTTCAAATGCTTACTGATATCCCCTGGCTCTGTGAAACTCTGACACTTGCGGCATAGATGAATTGGCACTACTTGTCCTCTCTATTCCAATGCCCAGAAGAGAAAAGTCTACGGAATGGTAAAGAGTATCTACACGTAGAAACTGTCTACATGTGCAAAGACATAAACACGTACATGGGCAAAAGCTTATACAATTTTTACCTAGAAAAATAATTTTAAAACAAATGCCCAAATGAAAACAGATGTGAAAAAAAAACTAAAGATGATCAATAAGACAAACAAATCTTCAGTTATCTGGAGAGTAGAACAAATGATTGGATACAATGGGCAATGCATTATTACACACACACACACACACACACACACACACACACACACACACATTGTTAGTGTGGCTTAGATGTGATTTATCTTTTAAAGGCTCAGTCTCAAGGTACACTAAAGTCCTTCTAGGATGGATACCTAGTGAATGTGACTAAGTCCACTCTAAGAAATGGATTGTTGCTGGCCTAGGGAGTGTATCAAGTTTCCTAAGGTTAGGGTCTTATAAAACTATAAGCCTGACTTTTCCCCATTCCCTAGCTTCCTACCTCCCATTTGGGTTCCTGCTTAAGGTCAGTCACTGTGCTTCTCGGCCATTAGATGCCAGTCAAATGGTTCGAACTTTCTGGCCACCAGTATCCTGAGCTAAATACCCTTTGTCCTTTATAAAGATTTCATTCATGAGTATCTTGCTAAAGTATTTTGCTCACAAAATAGATCTCAGAGAGTTGAATAAAAAGTTATGTAAAAGTATAATACAAACTGAGTCATAACTATCAGATGTATGACTGATCAGGAATGGAGAAATGAAGCGAGGTTTTATAAAAGTCACTTTTATGGCTTTTAGATTTCGCCACAAATCATAATTCAAGACCATCAACCTTTTGGAGGTATTTTTGTTATTTGGGGAGTTGCTTTAGTTTTGTTTTTGAGACAGAGTCTTACATAGGCTGGGCTCATTTCAAACTTGCTAGATGGCTGAGCCTGGCCTTCAACTCCTGATTCTCTTGCCTCTACCTCCCCAGTACTAAAGCTGCAGACATGAGCCACTACTCCTTTTGGGGGATTGACTTAAGGAGTTAAATACTTGAAAATCTTTTAAATATCTTGTGCAATAATGTTAAGTAAAACCAACTGGAATATGAACTGGATGGCTAAGGATTGGCAGACGTGTGTGTGTGTGTGTGTGTGTGTGTGTGTGTGTGTGTGTGTTTACTATAAATAACAAGAGTAAATAAATCTTAATGTGTTTGTTTATTTGGTGTTTTTTCACGTTTTGAGACTGGTTACTAGGTATCTCAGGATACCCTAGAGCTTACAGTCCTACTGCGCAGTCTCCTAATTGCTGCTATTACGGGCACGAGCAAACACGCAGCCTGCTACTGTTTTGCTGGCACTTGCTTTCTTCATTGGGAGGCTTCCTAAGAGCTGCTGCAGCAACCAAGTGCAGTCTTAGGGCCCAGTGCTTGGCTTTAGGATGAATGCCAGATGCTGCCTTTGACTATGCCTCCCTTTCCCGTTCTACAACTAAAGGGGCTTTGCCCAAAGGAATCCTCTTCGCTCCAGTGATTCACCCCTTCCTCCTGAACATCAAGAGCCTGCAATAATAACCCAGGAGTGTATACCATGAGTCAGTTTCGCTTTCCTGACTCCTGGGTCTCTGAAGAAGTCTGCGTTATCTACAATAGCAAAGCCCTGTCCTGTGTCTCACATAGTCCCTCAGGGGACCTCTGTTTTCCCTGAAGAGGTCCACTAACCATTAACAGATTCAGGTGAAAATCGAGGGATCACTCCTGAATTACAGCTCCTCATTTGCCCCAGCTTCAGAAAAACAAAAGTCTCAGCCTTAAATTAGGCAAATATCACCCCTTTTTTTCCTCATATAAATACTATTTGCCATAAACTAAAACAGCCATGCTTTAGGTATTGGAAGTAGTACTTAAAGCACCAAGAAAGACATCAGAGTAGAGCAAACCAGGGTTTCTCAATCTTGGCACTATTGACATTTGAGAAGCAGATCACACCATATAGTACCCAGTGCGGAAGGGGTCCTGTGCATTTAGGGTGGTTACTCTGCAGCGTCCCTGACCTGTTCCCCATTGGATGACAGTAGGATCCGCCAGTACTGAAAACCAAAAATGTCTCTGGATAGATACCATCAAGAGGCATCTGGGGAAACAAGAATCTCCCCCCTCATTATTTTTAAATTTAAATTGGATTTGAGAACTGCTTTTCAAAAATTAACTTGCTACTTTCTAGAAACACCTACAGCTACTTTAAAAGAAGGAAGGGGGTATGAATAAAGATAACTGTTTAATTTCATCTGATAGAACTTTTATGATAAGCCCCAATCCTGGAGTTTCTAGTGATCTCAGATCCATTAGTAAATTGAATTTATTTCTTAGACATTTAAAAGGAATCTTTGCTGCTCTAATATCTTCCCCCACACACACACACTCACTCACTCATTTTTTATCTCAGGCACAGCAAAACAACATTCTCAACAGATCACATGCTTGATAAACTTGATAAAGATGAGAAAATTTTGCACCTGTAATCTTCAGATTAAGAGATGGTTTTGTATGAGTCAATAATTTTTTTTTGCTTGTTTTGTTTTTTCAAGCCTAGGGATTGTGCTGAGGACCTCAGACACACAAGGCAAGCACTCAACCAACGAATCCATATCCCTGGGACTTGTATGGGTTAATGATTGCTTTGAGAGACTTGGTACCAAATGGAGTGCACAGAGAGACAGAACCCAATAAAGTTCCACATTTGTCTCTTCTTAAGAACTTTTGAAATAAAGATAAAGCCACAAAGACTTCTATAAAAGACATGATTTTTACAGGTTCTTAAAGATAATGGCTTAAAGATATCTTAAAGATACTGTTGCCTGGTGTAGGAGGTCCTTCTGTTTATTTGTTGCTTTCATTGGGAAATGAATAAAGAAACTGCCTTGGCCTATTGATAGGGCAGAACTTAGGTAGGCGGAGTAGACAGAACTGAGTGCTGGGAAGAAGAGCAGAGTGGAAGACGCCATGGGTCTCCTGCCTGAGACGGACGCCGGTTACAATCTTGCCAGTAAGCCACACAGAAATGGGTTAAATTAAGATGTAAGAATTAGCCAATAAGAAGTTAGAGCTAATGGGCCAGGCAGTGTTTAAATGAATGCAGTTTCTGTGTGATTATTTCAGCTGTAAGCTAGACAGGCGGCCCGGACAAACAAAGGACCCCCTCTCTTTGCAACAGTTGCCACTTTTGAGTACAATCACATGATATATGACCTCAAAAATCACTATGGTTTTGAGAACCATTGAGTCTTCTCAACAATGAAGAGAGATTAATTATTAGGTCTTCCTTTCGTGTTTATCATGAGTAGAACTATTCACTTTCTGCTCTTTGTCACCAGAGAGAGGTCTACAGCACTTGAAAAACATGATGGACTTATTTATTAGTCATATGGCTGCATTCCATTCAAGAGCACTTAGTACAGTATCACGCATTATAAACTGATTGAAATTGGAGCAATCTCCAGTTGACAATGTGGTTTTTTTAAAAATACAACTAATTTTAAGTTTACATTTTACTGAACACATCAAGCAGATCATTTCCGGCGTCTCTGAAAGTTATATAGTCCTTTTACATATTAAAATAGAAGTGAGAAAATAGATCTTTGGAATCTAGACTCTAAAGTACAGCCTGGTAACCTGAAGCAGATTTGGTATGACTGTTTAGACTGTGGATAAAACGCAAAAGGACAGGCCAAGAGTTGATAATAAAAAAAAAAGTTTCAAATTAGTCACATTTGGTGAAAGAAAAAAAAACTAAACACAGGTGGCTGTGATGTTCACACTGTCTAATATTTTTCAGACCAAAATACATCCTGAAATCCTCAACATTCAACTTCTGAACTCATTTCTAGTGACTGAAAGGAGATTTTAAAATCCAAAGGGGTTGTATTAAATGAGGCTGTTCTTTCACTCCTTATAAAATACTTTTGCCTTTTAGCAATGGAAACTAGAAATAGGCAGATGTTGAAATAGGCAGATGTTGAGGATTTTCGAGGCTTCTTGAGGATCAGGGTTGCTGGTCCTGAAAATCTGTTGGTTTGCGGGGCTTCTTTGGGGCCTTGAGCCCTTTGCCATCCACTCGTGCTTTATTTATCTGTTCCTGCAACTGGAGACAGCAGCTTGGTCTTCTTTAACATTCACTTCTGATAGGATTCTCGGACTTTGGCCTGCAGAGCATCACATGTCTTCTTGGCATCACCCAGAAGCATAGCTGTGTTGGGTTTGTAGAAGATCGGATTGTCTACTGCAGCATAGCCAACACCCAGGGACCTCTTCATGACAATGACCTACGAACCAAAGAGAGAAGAGATTCTATTCAACAGGACATGATAGGTGCAAAGTGTTGCCTTTTCCCTGGTTTTGTTGTTGTGCTTAAGTGTATGTTACTTTTTTACTTTTATTTATTTATATGCATAGGAAAATATAAATGCACAGTTATAGGGTGCAGGTATCTCAATGCATGTGGGTATGATTCAATACTTAAGTCAGGTAAAACATGTCTACCTCCTCTGACGTTTGTCATGTATTTATTTATGGTGGGAACAATCAAACTACTCCATTCCAGCTCTGTGAAAAATACAAGACATTACTCATAGAATCTAGTTGTGCAATAGCACACAGGATTTCTTTCCCGGGTGTAAGAAAGACCTGTCCCACTATGAATTGTTCAGTACCGATTATTTTTAAATGGATGTTTATGTTACATTAATGCTCATATTTAATCATACTCTTATGCCCATTAGAAGACAGTTCTTATTAAAAGTTTATCTGTAAGTGATAAGATTACAGTGATTTTTTTTTCATCCTTGCGCTTTTCTCTACAAAGTCTATGAATAACATTTTCTAATCAGAAAAACAACACAGTGAGGTCATTCATTTTTCTATGAATAAGCTAAAGAAAACAAGCTTAGCACATAAGCTTCCATATGCAAATTCTAACATAGATATAATTGAGTGGGGAAAACGGTATGATTCTTGTCTATCACTTTAGCCTAAATCAGAAAGTTCTTGGGCAAAGACATGTCAGAGTCATTTTTCTCAAGGATGGAACTAATACAATAGAGGACATCAGCAAAGCGCCATGATGGGGCTTGGTTGGCCGAGAAACACTGACATAACACAGATATACATACTGACATTTATTAAAGATTTTTATATCATGCAAATGTCAAATTGGTTCTTAAGAAATTAAAAGCCTCTGAATGGTCTTCTGGAACATACAATCTACTCAAAACTGGAAGCAGTGAAAATGTGCTCACACATTATATGACTAAGGTACAATAATGTGATTTTGAAGTCTCTCAAGTATTGACTACTATACGATTATATATATATATATATATATATATATATATATATATATATATGCCATACTTATGTGAGCAAGAACATTTTGAATCTACTCACTCATCTCAAACAGTACATTTTAAACTCATGTATTCGCAACAAAAGAAACAAAATTAATGGGTAATATACATTGTTACTATAGTTTCATTTTAAGTTATATTTTATCTTATTTTAATTATATGTCTGTGGTGGGGTGTGCAAATGCAAACTTTAGGGTCTGGAAGGTAATGGACCCCTAGTCACAGGTGGTGGTGAGCCTCCCAGTGTGGATACTGGGAGCTGAACTCTGGCCCTCCGCAAGAGCAGTAAACACTCTTAACTGCCAAGCACCCCTCTGGCCCCGGCCTTGCTGTAATTCTTACAATATAAGCATGGCTTCGGAGCAGTAAAGCAATGTCCCTCTTCTGGGTCAGAAGAGCATTTAAGAGTGTTTGAATTCTCTAAAATCTAGCAGTGAGCTTTGCTCAGGAGCCGTGTGCATAAGCGAAGGGTCCTTTCTCGTGCCATGTTATTGTTGGGATTTTTAAATCACCTCCCTGTTAGACAGTCCATAACAACATACAAATACCCCATAAAAAATAAATTGGAAAAAATGTGCTCGTCTTGGTATAGGAAGGCGATGATACTGAATCACTGTCCCAGAGGGAAGCCATCTGCTTCACTGGACTCAATCTGGACTTCGGCCAGACACATTCCAATTGCTTACAGCCCTTTCTTCAGCTGGGGTAACAGATTTTTGCTAATCCAGCCACATAATCTCATCTGGTTCTCCTCACGATGCAGCATTCACTCGGGTTCTATGGTGGCTATAGAGACCAGAAGGAAGCTAGACATGGAGACCTGGCCCTCCCCTATGCTCGCAACCCTGAGACTCCTGAAGGGCATCCCCAATTCTCATTAACAACCTAAGAACGTTTTGCGTGTATATATTTCAAGTGACATTTGATCGTGAGAATGAACGTAAGTCTAAAGATGTACCTGTTTAGACTTCCAGACCTCAAGAACTGGCATGCCAGCAATAATAGAGTTGGGATCCTCTTGAGCTGCTGAGTTCACAGTGTCATTAGCTCCAATGACAAGAACCAAATCAGTGTCTATATTTGAAGGCAGAGAGGAGAGACAGAAATTATAAAACACGGTGGGGCATTGCACTTCTTTCTAGGCAACTTACAGTGATTTATTAACAAAAACAAAACTAAATACTTGTAAGAGGCTCACTTATGCTACACACAGCTTTACCAGAAAACGGCACCGAGCTAGAAGCCAGCAGTAGGACCTGCACAGAGCTTTCGCCTCCTGACCAAAACTTGCTCTATGATGCTTACCCTCCCATCGGAGCTACCTAATCTGACTTTATAATTGGTTTATTGTCTCCAAATTATCTTGCTAGTCACATGATTTTATAAGATCTGAATCCATTTTCAACTCTTAAAATGACCAATTAAGATGCAATCTAATGTCAAAATAAACAATGTCTAAAAGTCTGTGCTGTATTAAAGCTGTGTCCATAATTCCTGGAACTGGTTGGTTTTACACATAATTTAACAACAGTTAAATTTAAAAAGGAGCGTAAAATTAAAATGGCCTAAATTCTCTCTTTAAGGACTATAATTTAAATTACCTAAGGATGCTGCTATAATGCCATGTGCATCTAGACATACACACTGTTTCGTTGTTGTTTTCCTCTAATAAACAATGTGTGTGTGTGTGTGTGTGTGTGTGTGTGTGTGTGTGTGTGTGTGTGTAGTTTACAGTGGATTCTTGCCAGAGGGAACTGGTCTAATTTTAACAAACATGATCTTGGGCCAAACATCATCACCATTCCACATCAACACAATGACAGCTATAAAGTACAGTGTCTTATCTTATGAAGTCCCAGTACTTATAAATGAAGAGGGGAGGAGAAGAGAGGAGAGGAGAGAAAGCACACATGAGCTACTTCACTGATCAAGACTTGGTACAATAGAAAAACTAGCATTTCAGACACCAAGCACTCATCTGCAGAAGCACTTCTGGAAATGAGGAGTCTGTGGTGAGTGTGTAGTTCAAGGCTACCAGAGTAGGGCCCTGGATTCAATAGCCAGGTCTATCCAGGTTCCAGATTCACCTGTGCACTATGCCCCAGGACTTTCGGCATCCTTCAGTTCTCGTGAAAGAATACATTCAACTGTGCATTTGATAAATTTATTGCAACTCATTGAATAAAAGCCTTCGCCCATCTAACTGTGGCCTCGTGTCTATTATATGCACATTACTCTTGAATTTCTCGGTCTTCACTAACCCTACAATCCTATTCTAAATGTACTACCACTTCATGCCTAATATCTAAGGGTGTTGAAAGCATGCCATCATCTTTCTCCACTGCTTACCTGGGAAATCATTGTTGATCTCATCCATTTCCAGCACAATATCATAGGGCACTCCCGCCTCAGCAAGAAGCACGTTAAGCTGGCCAGGCATTCGGCCCGCAACTGGGTGAATTCCAAACCTGGACATGAAACAAATGAACAGCTGGCCTAACTTGATAGGCCAAGTGTGCAGAGGTTCCAGCATCCCCTCCGAATCTGCACGCCTTGTTCTTGGCACCTCTGCTTTCTCCTAGCCCTATCTGATTTCTGCAAGCAGAAGGGGGATTTGGTGAGAAATATGGTCATTTACAAATGCTGAAGTTGGAAATTCAGTGTCTTAGGACTTATAAACTATAGCTTCTTAAAACAACACAGTAACTTTGAAACCTTATTCTTCCACGTATGTCTTAGGTACCACGACCTTTCAACAGTACTAATAAATAATATCTCTTCGCATTTAAGGGCATCATATTCTCCCATGGTACTTTCTGATAGATCCTAATCTCTTAAAACAGCAAATTGGTCTGGAATTGTTTCCAATTTAAAAGTCAACATTAGTCTATCAAACATGGCCGCCATGTTCAGTTTTAGCCCCTATGATAAAAGGCGGAGAAAAAAATACTATACTCATAGTGTTGAAGGTTCTGTTTTTTCAGAGAATGATACTAAACATCACAAAAGAAATGAGATAGTGACACACTGAAGTATTTAAAGGATGAAGTACATAACACATGGAGTTCTGTAGTTAAAGCAAAGAGGCTGAAGCATCAGGCGGTTTCTTCCAACCAGACACATTGTTCTTTGTATATCAATCCTGTCTTGGCCACCATATTTATCTTTCAACACCTGGCACATAGGAAGAGTTCACAAAAAGTGAATGAATAAATTCAGAGAAGAAATGTTATTTGCAGAATCTCTTGGTAGGTATCCATCAAACCTCAGCTTTAACACAGTTGAGAGAGGATAGAGAGACGGGAAAGAGGACATGAGAAGGGAAACCATCCCCCATTCCAAACTTTGGTTGGAGCTCCTCATCAGCCCAGAGGCAGGAATTCCAGCACACCTAACCTTTGCTGTGAGGTTGCCTAGAAACAATATCCTTTTGCATGTAAATGTTGCTAATAATAATAATATTAAAGTAGCAATGAGTCATTGCTGTATATTAAGCAATGACTCATTGCTGTATATTAAGACCTAAGCATATGGATCAGCCCTCATCAGAGAAGCTTCTTCTGGCAGCAGTGGTTAATACAGAGACCCACAACTCAACAACACGGACGGAATGAGAGACTTTGAAGTATCCAGCCCTAAGTGGGCTATCTACGTCACACCCCTCTCCTCAAGGCTCAGGAATGTATGTGGAAGAGGGGGAAGAAAGAGTATAAGAGTTGGAGGTAGTGAGTGACTTCAAGGAAGAAGCATTTTCCAGGCACAAGAAGCTATTCACAATTGAGAGCTCTTGGAGAGGGAATGTCAGTCTTCTCTAAAGGACTGATGTTGAGTCTATCAGTCATGTTTCTTAGCAGGCCTCGTGCTCAGGAATAGTTGGCCAACTCAACCTAAACTCCACACGGTTATTTAGTAGTTGTTGTTGTTTTATTTTGTCTCTCTTTGCCTAGGAGAAAGAAAGAGCACGAAGTTGGGTCAGTAGGAAGGTGGGGAAGGACACTGGGGGAGGGGAAGAATACAATCTATACATGGCATGAAATCCTCAGTGAATAGACTACAACACCGGGGGGAGAAACATGCACATATACGGCCTTACTCTTTTCCTAGACACAGACCTACAATTTTTTTTAGACATGTCGCGGGAACCCCTATTCATAATAATGTTTAATAGCACCCCCTTATGCAACCTTTGTCACCTACATGTATATCTTACCAGATTAAAATCCTATGCAAATGATTACCAGAGCCTCCCTATTAATCCCACTCAGTGAAGCAGAGAGAGAGTCAAGAGAGATGGCTCTGCAGTCAAGAGCACTTGCTGCTCTTCCCAAGGACTGGAGGCACAGCTCTCAGGAGCCAAGGTTGCTAACAACCACCTATATATAGCTCCAGCTCCAGGGGATCTGCTGCCCTCTTCTGGCCTCCATACATATTGCACTCATGTGCTCATATTCCCACAGGACCTTAATGCTTACCTTGAACCAACACAAATAACCTAGGATAATTATAAGATAGCACCTAAGACTTTTAGGATTAGGACATGAATGTATGGAGGGAATGTATTGTTTAGTCAACCACAAGTAATATTAAAAGTCCATGAACTAGGGTTCTATTTTAGCTGACAACCCAATATACACACTCTGTGTTTTTCTTTTAGAACTCAATGCTTAGAAACTCTTTGGTTCCAATTTTTTATTTAATTTTAATTTAGTTTTGTTTTATTTTTAATACTGCCTTTGTTGTCTTTAAATTTCTCTGTCTACCATTTTTATGCTTTTAATAGTGATGTCTTGGACCAAGTTAAAAAAAATCAAGACTCTTGAAATATATTAGCTCTTCTTGTTCTAACATCTTGATTAGCTACAGACTGCATAAAGACAATATTTCTGTTTGGCTAGCTGTGGAGGGTAAATAAGCACAAAGCCAGCCATCATGTTACAATGGCTACCCCAAAGGGGGAATCACTTTATATATCTGTTTGCATAATAATTTATTATACTGAGCTTTAGGGCTGTATGTTTGGAGCAAACTTCATGTAAGATTATTAAAAGAGAATGCCAATGTTTTGAGAGAAATAACAGAACACATTCAAATTTGTAGAAATATATATGCACGCTGATGAGTCAACATGAATTTATAACAATTCTGGCCCATGGAGCTGGCTAATCTCCAAAGCACGTATTAAAATTAATTATATTAGACACCGGTTGGCCATAACCAGCAATTTCCATGAACGGACCGGCCAAAGCTCATCAATGCTCCGTCATCACATAAGGAATATCCAGATCCAGAATTCTAACATAGAAAGACTACCAGCCTTTGAGTTCTTCTCTTTGGGCCATTAAAACGATCCTTTATTATGCACATACTTTAAACACTAAGTCAGCTATCCCTGACCACAGCAGGATTCTACAAAGGAAAACCACTGCTAATGGAATCAAAGAGTGGTCACCCATGCACCCATAACTTTCTTCATCCCCTCCATCCCCTCCTGCACCATCATTACAAGAGGGTATCACTGTACTCTTTCCACCAGGGGCTCCTTGAGCACAAGAGCCATGTCTTACTAAGCAGTCCCCAAGGTCCCTGAAGTCCCCAAGGTCCCTGGCACTCTATTTCAGGCCCTCCATGAAAAGAAAAAGGTTTCAGACAGCATATCCCAAGAATATACACTGACTGATAAAACTTTAAATTTCTTTCTAATGAAAGAATTGGGGGTAGGGGCTGAGAGATGGCTCAGAGGGTAAGAGGTTCCAGAGGTCCTGAGTTCAATTCCCAGCAACGACATGGTGGCTCACAACCATCTGTAATAAGATCTGGTGCCCTCTTCTGGCCTGCAGGGATACATGCAGGCAGATGCTATATACATAATTAATAAATAAATCTTAAAAAAAAGAATTTGGGGCTTGGGTAGCAGTCAGAAGTTTTCATATGCACAAACATTTGGACAATTGACTTCTACACCCCTCAGTTTCCTCATGAGGGTGATGAAAGCGAAAGGAAAGCTTCTCCAGGGGATTGTGGGATTTAAATATGACAGCTAACGAAGAACTTTACCTACAAAGTGCTTTTCACCAGCACCAAACAATGGTCCCCAAGCCAGGGAGAGGTGGTACATGCCTTTAATCCCAGCACTGAGGAGGCAGAGGCAGAGGCAGGTAGAGCTCTGTGAGTTTGAGACCAGTCTTGTCTACAGAGTGAACTCCAAGACAGCCAGAACTACACACTGAGAAACCATGTCTTAAAAAAAAAAAAAAAAAAAAAAAAAAGAATGGGCCCTAGCCCCTATAGACTCATATAATTGAGCGCTTGGTCATTATGGAGTGGAGCTACTTGAGAGGGATTAGGAGGTGTGGCCTTACTGGAGGAAGTATCACTGAGGGTGGACTTGGAGGTTTCAAAAGCCCAAACCACGCCCAGTCTCTCTTTTTCTGCTGCCTGTGGATTTGTGGATTCGGATGTAGAACTCTCAACTGCTTCTTCAGCACCATGTCTGCCTGTATGCCACCATGCTCCCCACCATGATGAAAATAGACTAAGCATCTGAAATTGTAAGCAAACCCTAATTAACTGCTCTCTTTCATACGAGTTTTTGTGCTCATGATGTCTCCTCACAGCAATAGAATACTGGCTATGACAATAACCCAGCACAGCAATCAATTGCACTAGTCTGCTCAAATACACCTTAGAAATAGAAATGCTCATTGTACTCAACAATTAAGTGTATATTCTCTATGCACACATATTCCAAACCAACATGCATTTTGACCTCCAACAAATGTTAGGGTTTTTTTTTAAGTAACATTCTAGGTTGCTTTTCCAATTTTTACCTTGAAATGCTAATGTAGTATACTACATTACTATATATAGTAAATATTGATATGGTCTCCCAAGTGCTAGAAGTTCTTTGTACTTGCAACAACAACAAAAAAAAGAGAAATGATACAATCAATATAAATTAAAATTAATAATAATGAACATTAGACTCACTGAGAACTTTGTAATAACTAATATTCAGAGGCATGTCAAATTTCAGAAGTCCGCAGTTAAGCATTCAATAGATACCAGTAGACAGAAAAGTATTGCTTTATTTGACAGACACAGCAAACAACCTCACCAAAGCCAGAATAATCTCTGAAAGTATCTTCCACACTTTTTGTCATTTTCATCTTTCAACTATGAAAATTATAGTCTTTGGTGGAAACTTATATAACAAAGAAGCTTAGTACTCAGTTAGCAATTAAAAATAGGCTCAAGTCCTTTGGGGGAGAAATGGGGCAATCTACTCTAATGAAACAACCCAATCTGTTGGGTTTTAATTAGTCAAGAAAGAATAAAAACAAGTAAGAATATACACAGAACTATTCATGGACATCTAGTAATTGGATAAAATCTGGGAAGGGAGCAGTTCAAAAGTATCACTTTTTTAAAGCTTCTTTTGTATTCAACAATGATATAAACCCCATTCTTACAGCTTTTTGCAACTCTACATTAGATTTCAAATACTGCACGTTTTAAAGGAGACAAAACTCCATCTTCACGCAACAACATGAATTCCCATGATCACAGGCTTTGAAGACGATATATCCTAACCAGGGTTCACTGTAGCAGTTGGTCTTGGACACGTAGAGCTATTAAAGATTATAAAACATTCCTCCACATGGGTCCTACCACAAATGTTCAAATAAATCCTATTTTCCTTTTGACATTATGGAAATGCCTGTCTAGGTCAGCTATGAAACACGAAAAATGGATTATTGAATTGAGCATTCTAATTCAACAACTAGACAAAGAAACTAAGTCCAGTGGGGCCCCTTCCTAGTGCTTCTAGAATTTTCTCCAGCTTGTAGACTCAAAATTTCAAATACTAAAAGGCTCCGTGGGCGGTTTTGTTTGCTTTGTTCTTTGCCTCTTTTTTTTTTTAAGATGTACTTTATAACCTTCAACCACTCAGTTTTAACTCCTTATATTCACTGTGCAAAATAATTTCTATATTTAGCACCTTTGAAGGGTTAACTTCCTATACGTGATGGAATTTTCATCTTAAAAACAAATTGTAAAATGAGGGCAATGCAGATGACAATATTTTGGAATTCTGCCTTCCCAAAGCCATTGCCTCACAATTTTCTAAGTATTTTGGTGACTGGTAGATTAGTAATAAGACAGAAAGAAAAGTAAAAAGAGGATTCATTTGCTGAAAACCTATTTCTATTTTAAAACCACAGATATCTTTAAATCATTAAAACTTTTGTCATGGTTCCTAACAGTAGGAGTGGGGACCACCTCTGACTCTTTTGCTTGCTTTTGGGAACCTTTTCCTCCTACTTGGTTGCTTCTTTCGGCTGTGATATGAGGGTATGAGCCTAGTCTTCTTGTAACTTGTTAAGCCAAGTTTGGCTAACATCTCTGGGAGGCCTGTTCTTTTCTGAAAGGAGAGGGAAAAGGAGCAGATAGGGTAGAGGGGAGAAGGGGACCAGAAGAAGTGGAGGGAGAGGAATCTGCAGTCAGAATGAGAGAAGAATGAATGAATGAACGAATGAATGAATGAACTGTTATCATAAATACTTGTAGTTTTATGTCGCCCCTGTATCCATTTGGAAAACAGGGCTATTACATTCAAGAAACACAGTGTGGTTGGTTGAATGTGACTGGCCCCATAATCTCACACAGAGTGGCACTATTAGGAGGTGTGGCTTTGTTGCATTAGGTATGACCTTGTTGGAGGAAGTGTGTCACTGTGGGGGCGGCCTTTGAAATCGCCCATCCTCAAGCAAAGCTCAGTGTCACAGTTCACTTCCTGCTGCCAGCAGGTCAAGATGGAGAACTCTCAGTTCCCTCCCCACCGCCACACCTGCCTGCATGCTGCCGTGTCGGCCGTGATTGAATGGAGACGGAAACCGTAAGCCAGTGTCCACCAAATGTTTCCCTTTAGAAGAGCTGCCATGGTCACAGGGTCTCCTCACAGCACTGGGAACCCTAAGACACGCCGCTTAGTCATCCCTGACAATCTCCAGCTTCCAGCTTCCTGTTTACCCCTCCCTGAGGCCGATCCAGGTTCGGCTCTGTACGTCCGAAGCTATGCTGCAGTCTCGCTGCGGCCCATAGATTCCTGTCCACTTTGTCTAAACTCACGAAACAGGCAGAACTCCTCACAGAGAGACTGTTTGGATACTGCCTTGGACCCAGCACAGACCTGGGGTTAATGCTCATTCATTCTCTCTCTCTCTCTCTCTCTCTCTCTCTCTCTCTCTCTCTCTCTCTCTCTCTCTCTCTCTATCTCTCTATCTCTCTATCTCTATCTCTATCTCTCTCTCCTCGGCTGCTGACTGAACATGATGGTTTCCCTCTAATCTTCCCAGGTGGCCTTAATCTATGGCCTTCTTCTCTCTGGAATTTTTACGTAATGAACCGTCTCTGTGATGTCACAGAATTCATTAGACTTCCTCCTCTGTGTGACCCGGCCAACAGGCCCTCTTCACGGTAGGCTTCTCCTAGGGACTGCTCACCGTGATAGGCATTTACTGGGTATATATCAATCAAGAGACACAAGGGCAAGCAACCTGTTATGAATCACGGTCACAGACTAGGCACTCGGGCATCAGGAAACAATGTCATATGAAAGTCACACTATAAACAACCATTGTGTCGCCTACTCAGGAGCCCTGCCAGGACAGGGCTAAGATTTAAAAGCACCTTTCTAGCAGGGACACTAAAGCCAAATTAGAGGAACATCACACCTTAAGAGTGAAATTAGACCTTAAAGATCCTCCTAGGACCTTCAAGCCATTCTAGGAGAGGAAACAGTTATTTGGAGTTACACCATGTTAGAAACCCCACCGTAAATGCAAGAGATAGCCCTTCAAGGATCTCCGAATTCTATATTTGCATGTGACAATAACCTGTTCTGAGGAGGATGCATGGAAGTAATAAAAGAATTCGTTACTAGAGTTTAAATTTTACTTGTACATTTCTCCTGTGGACAACATGGCAGGTGGACGAAAAGAAAAGGCCTTGTGGTCTATCAAATACTTGTCAAAATTTTTGACTGACAGTCATAAGTCTTTTAAAAACACCAGGAGAAGGAGATGTTTAGGAGTAATTTTAGTAAATTGGTTTAAAACAAAAACCTTCTAAAATATGAGGTCAGCATAGTAAATGTTACTCAGATCATCTTCGGTCACCACTAACTGTGTGGGGCTAGTCTTTTCATCTCAAGAGAATCATGGTAATGAGATTTAAAAAAAATCTCCATGACAAGGCAGCTGCTGTCCATAAAAATCAATCACTGTAAAAGACCACGCAGTCACTGTCTCTGGTGAGGCCTCTCAGGCTAAGCACAGATACTGCACTTCTAAAATGCCGAGCATTATTAAAAGTTCAGACAAAGTCATTCATACAATTCCAAATGAAAAGAAATACTTCATTTAATTTCCTATGGCTTGCCAGCATGCGGATAATGCTTTGTGCCTTCCTTTCTTCGTTTGAGGGCAATTAAGAGCTAAACTGCTACTCTGGTTCTGAAATCTGGTATTCATCCATATTCTTTCCTTCCTCGGGGAGGAAAATATGTTATGCAAGTCAAAGAGCTTACGAAAGTGTCTCAGGGGCACAATTTTTCTAACATAGAATAATGGACCCTGTTCTGCCAGTGTGAGTGAAGAGATGCTTGACAGTCTACAGACAAGCTTTCCGGCTCTCCATGGCGCATACAGCACTGGGCTACTCAAAGACATAGCGAGTCCTCCGAGTGGACCAGGTACGAGAATCCCATCTGAATGGTAACACCGTCCTCTGTCTTTCTCACACCAAGATACAGCCTGGACTTTCTACGACTGAGCTAAATCCAGTTATCTAGCTCGGAGTGACAACCTTGCGACTACTGACCCTACTTCTGTTCCCAAAAATAATTAACAGGACCATGGATGACCATATCAGAGTGAAAATTAAACTTCCCTTTCTGACCAGTGTTCTAGAACATTACATTCTGGCATACTGTAGTGGTTTAGTTAAAAATTATACGTAATTTCATCCATTTGCCTGGATAATAATCCTGTTGAATGCTCTTGGAATGCAATAGCTAACGAGCACCGTGAAATGACAATTGGAAGCGAGATTCAGAAGAATCTGGAGATGAAATAAGAAGAGGACTTGTATTCACATGGCTCTGCCCACACGAATCTCATTGAAGGATTAGATGAACTGGGTTTATTATAACTAATCTTGAACTAGAAGTCAAAAATCACCCCATGGTCAGAAACACTGACTTCATCCGACAATGGTGCTCTTTTTCAAACTGGTGTCATTCCTGCAGGAGGAGTGGGGTGGGGTGGTGGGTCGAAGGAATAAGTCCTGGAGAAGACATTACAAAGTGCCTGAAATTCTAACTGTTACCACAGACAGTCTTCGCAACACCAATCTGGAGAGGGCGGAGGACAGGAAACCACCAAATGATCTAGAGAAAGGGCTGCCACTTCCAAAACTCTTCCCTGGCACCCCTAATCTAGGGGATGGCTGTCGGTCCTATGCAAATGGCTCAGATCTGCATGAACGCATGTACTTGCTTTGCTTCTCCTTCCTCTCTGACGCCAAAAGTTTACCCATTGGCACAGCCACACAAATAACCTCCCTCCCACCCTCTTCCTTCTGTGTTTTTCAAGAAGGCAAGCCAAGTAGCAGAAGTACTAGCTAATTTATCACTACCAGCTGTAACTAGAACTGACCCGGTGGGCTATGATGACACGCTTCTTCCTCTTTTCAGTTGGCATTTGGATTTGCGAGTTATAAATATCCCCCACTTCAGAACTGAATTCTGTAATCTATGTCCCACCCTCTCAGTGAATGCAAAGCCCTGTAGCACTGTGGTAGTTTGAACGACAATGGCCCCCAGAGGGCTTGTATGTTTGCATGCTTAGTCCCCAGTTAGTGGAACTGCTTGGGAAGCATTAGGAGGTGTAGCCTTCTTGAGGAAGTATGCAGCTGGGGATGTTTTAAAACACCCATACCAGGCCCTATCTCTATCTCTATCTCTTTATATCTCTCTCTCTCTCTTTCTCTCTCTCTCTATCTCTCTCTCCTGCCTGTAGATCAGGATTTAGGGCTCCTAGCTACTGTTCAGGCATCATGCCTATCGGCTCCCTGCCATTATGGTCATGAACTAACCTTCTAAAACTGTAAGTAATCCACCAACCAAATGCTTACTTTTGTAAGAGTTGC
The DNA here is from genome assembly GCF_014885135.2 of Alexandromys fortis. NCBI lineage: Eukaryota > Metazoa > Chordata > Mammalia > Rodentia > Cricetidae > Alexandromys > Alexandromys fortis. The sequence goes on from NW_026067959.1 coordinate 8,648,364, forward strand.
CTTGGCTGTGGTGGTTCTTCACAGACAAGCACTACGAAATCAGATGTTTTATTCACTGATCTCACCCCAGACCCAGAATAGAGCCTGGAGCACAGTACTACAAGATTGTATGTTCAGTGATTGGTCATAAATATGAATAGTCATGTCTTTAAGAAAAGAACGCAGCAGAACTATCATGAGACTGCCAGATAACGTCGCTCTACTAGGTCGTCCGCCTGGCCCGCTTCCTTTCCCTTCAGAAGCATGCGCCTCATGTGGCAGCTCTTCCTGGACCCTAAACATGACACAGCATAGGAAGCTGAACACTGCCTGTTTGATTCTAGGTCAGAGATCCAAGCTAGTCCACCTTTAAGTGTGTTGAGGAATCAATGTCTCAGAAAAAGAACACACATTTAAACCTATAGCCACACTACATAAAACTATAAAACACTAATAAACTACAAGTACCGTAGGCAACCTGATGTGTTAGATGAAGTAGTACACACACACACACACACACGCACACACACACACACACACACGCACACACACACACACACACGGGCACATACACACACATTTATTTTAAATCTAAAAACAAAAACAGTCCACGTTATTAGTACAGATAGCCGAAAATGTTCCCTGAGCAGCATCCTGCTTTATACGCCTGGATCTATTCGTTTTCCCATCACATACTAAAGGAAATTTATTCAGATATTTTTACTTTTTTTTCTTCTTAGCTTATGAGACTGGGAGCTGAGCTTTATAGTTTTATATTATCAATACCTACCAAATAAAATGTTATTGATAAGCTGTTGATAGAAACTGCTTAATATTAACATAATTTAAAAAAAACTGGAGAGATGGCTTAGCAGTTAAGAGCAGCTGCTCCTCTTCCAGAGGACCAGGGTTTGATTCCCAGGACCCACAACCATCTGCACTCCATTTCCAGGGTATCTGATGCCCTCTCCTGACCTCCACAGGCATCAGGCATGCATGTAGTGCTTAAATATACATGCAGGCAAAACGCTCATTCAAATGAAATAGAATTAAATTAAACTTAAAAGTAACATATAACATCAATTAGTCAATCAAAGAAATCGAAAAGTATTTCCACATATTCAAAAGGGCTTCTACAACAATGCAAGTGATAACACTTTAGGGGAAGAAAATCAAGTATTTATTAACTACAAATAAAAAGCATACAACTTTATCTAAGATTTACTCATTAGAACTGTGATCCCGGTCATATAATCGATCCAAAGTTTGGGAAGTAAAGCGAAAAGGAATACCTGTGCTCTTGTCCTTTAAGGTTTTTATCTTTTAAAAATCAGCATGAGTTTTCTACGCTGACTGGACAACTGAGAATCAAATGATACCTTAAGCACTAGATTTCCATGAGACTGGTGACCAAACATGAGTTCCTGTCCTGCAATGTCGTGGGCTTCGTTATAATCCCCAGCCTCTGTGGACATGTTATGACTGTGGCCAAAGTAAAAGAAACCAGCAGTGTCTCTGAACCAATCATGGGCCGTGAAGCCAGACAGACCGTATGACAGATGCAGTTTCTCTTGGGCACCACGTGGGCGTAACTAATCGACGGCAATCGTATGTCCATACTGGCACGCCTCCACAGGGGATGCGTGTGAACATATGGCCGCCGCGTCTGGATGCTCGGCATGTTGGGGTCCTAAGGCACAAAGGCTAAAGCCAGAGGCCCGCAGCTGTACTTGATGAGCACTGTGGGCGCTACGGAGTGATGGAAGGGTTAAGTTACCACAAACTGTAAATACAGACTTATTTCATTAAAATAAGAGGTAACTGCTGCAGCCACCTCCCAATCGGACAGACATGTGCCTCTCTATTAAAAAAAAAAAAGCTACAGCGTGTGTGTGTGTGTGTGTGTGTGTGTGTGTGTGTGTACACCTTGTCAATAAAACTTTCATTTTGCCTACAAAAAGATTCTAACATGCACATAAAGCAAAATCAAAGTTTACCTGATTTCCTTTAATTAAAGAAAATCCACACGGAAATTAAACTGGAAAAGTCTGACAGACCACTGTCACCGTGTTTGTAAGAACAATTCCCTTCCATTTCATTCAAAATACAAAATTCAAAAATTCAAAATTCAAAATGTCCTATCCAAAGCCTATGCTGAAAAGTCAACAAATAATAGTAAAAGGTACAATATGTCATATGTAACTCCATTTTCAATATGAAAGGCGGATGAACATAGACCGGTATTTTTTTAGAACTCACAACAAGAGAAATCAGACTGAGCAGCAATTTTATTCTGATCCTACATTATGAGTTATCAACAAATTTGATTATTTTTAACAAGGGTTTTCAAAAATTATGTAAGACTATGAAAAAGGTTTCTCTTATATCCACAAGATTGCTTCAGTAAAAGAAAATTGATAGCTTAAAATCCCCTTATGGATATATAATTAAATCTCTCATGAACCTTAAATAATTACTCTTCATATGCAGAAACCATTCTATACAGCAGTAGTTCATATGTGCCATCATGGATAAAACTCTCATTTTAACCTGATCAAAAACTAAAAGTTCGTGTGCCTGATATCATTTCAGACTTACTCATCTCTCTCATCCATTTCCCGAACTTCTTTCAAGTCACTCAACAATCACGAAGATTTTTCTCAGGTGTGTGCGTGTGCACGTGTGTGTGCAAGTGCATGTGGTAGTGTCTGTGCACATAGGTCAAAAGTCAAACGCAAGCATCAGAAACTCACCTCACAGGAACAGGGATTCCCGACTCAGCTAAGCTGGCTGGTCAGTAAGCATTAGGGATCCAGCAGTCTCTACCTCCTCAATGCTGGGCTCACAAGCACGCGCCACTGTGCCCGCCTTTTTACACAGGTGCTGAAAATCAAACTCAGGTCCTCACACTAGTGCAACAGGCACTTTGCACACTAAGCTACCTCCTCGGTCCTCGGATTATAACTTTCAACTCTGCACCCACCCCTCTAACACAGAGCTGGTTTGCTAAGCTGTCTTGTTCACCTGGGCTGATCAGTGAGCAGCCAGAGAAGAATGCCAAATTAAGGACTCCCCTGGCTGGGCTAAGGAGAGCCAAAACACGAAAGCCATCTCCCATGCGCTCTTTTATTATGATTGCCACTCACCCCCTAAACGTTCACATGGTGATGGGAGGCGTTACTAATATATTAGACTTTTTCACATGTGGGCTGAATAAAGAAAGTAGTTTCTTCATTAGGAGAATCATACAAGGCTCTTTAACACATCCTTTTCTCCTGCAGGCTTGCAAGTGCATTTAAACGGCAAGACTACGCAGTTAAAAAGAAGGAACAGCTTAAAAACTGATGTGAAAATAAGAATGAGTAACCAAAACTGAGCTCTTTCTTTACACTTTGATGAAAAACTAACGTCAATGACTTTTCTCGTCTTCAATTACTTTAGATCAGCACCAAATGTGAAAATTCTCCACGTTACAACAATGCCGGTCCCTCCCATCATAAAATAGCACTTTAACTCTTTCTGTATTTAAAAAAACACAACTATAGAATTTTAGGAAGTGATGAAGCAGGAGTGATAGAGAAAAGGGTGGAGAAAAAAAGGAAAGGAAGAAGTAAAATTCAGCTGACATTAAGACCAACGAAGTAACCTCTGATCTTACGGTCTATGCCTCTTTTATAATCATAATTATAATGGATAGGACATTCAAAGAGCAAGACGGCGTCTCCATCCAGTTTGGAACACATACTCTGACAAGTTCTAGGTTGTTCTAGGTCCCCTGTTGGGTTTATTTTCTTATCGTCTGCCCAAAGACAAAAGCGAAAGGTTGACATCTAAAAGGAATTATCCTTAACAGACATTATCAATCCGGTCAACAGACATTAACATCCTACTGAACTAACTCCATGAAATGAATTATCGTGTGTCTCTGATTTATGGTACCATGTCAAAGCAACTGCTAGTGAGCCCACAAAATGAACAGCAGTGCTCCCATGAGGGAAGACCCCCAAGAGTTCACACTGTCTTTGCTACATGCGAACAATGCCCCTTAATGGGCACTCCGAGAGGAAAGGAACATAAGCACAGCATTCAATAGCCATCGAGTTCTTCATACAAAAGCCCTGGTTTTGTGCTCCTTGAGACCGACGGGGAAGGATCTAGGCACGCCAGTCCTCCACTCCTCTGCTTAGCAAGCTCCCAAGAGCATCCGACGCTCACAAGGCAACTGAGTACAGTTTTCAAAAAGTCCACAAGCTTCGGAAGAGCATTCCAATAGTCCTTCCCTCCCAAGCAAGAGCTTCAAAGCTAGGTCAGCAATAAGCAGCCTACAGGCTTCTTTAAACAAACAAACAAACCAAAACCCTCCTTTGGAGGCCTGACATGAAAAAAAACACAAATTAGTGCACCTCACACTCTTGGCACAACCTTGCCCCCAATCAAAGCACAAAGAAACACAATTTCTAGCTATTCCGTCCATAAATGTCCTGGAATTTGGAACAGGACAAATTAGTTTCTCCTTCTAAAATGAGTCGGCCAGACGGAAGCAGCAAAAACCTAAACAGAGAGGTTTGGTGGCGCTCTGAGGACTTCATCACCTCAGGTACTTGTCTTAAAAGTCATTTTGAGAAACAGTCATCTTTTTAAAGAGCCGTCGACTCCCTTTTCTTCACATCCAAATACTTACACACAATGCTCTCACCTGACTTTCTTGCCTTGCTCCGTAAGCATCTTCACCAAATCAGCAATGGGGTACTGGGCTTTGGCTGCGCAGAGGCCATAACCTGCAAGGCAATATTAAGAACAAAAAAGAATGTGGCTTATCTTTGAAATGTTATTAATTAAAACCTCTATCTTGATAAGAACGTATTTCTATGCCAACATAGGCAGTAAACTAGACTAAATGAAAGCATCTTTATTATAAATAAGTCTTTAAAAAATTAAAAATTTAATTAGTGTATACTTTATGCTTATATTTTATATTTTATTATTATCCCTTATATGCCTTTTTTGTCTAATGAGAGACAGAACCCCGGTGGATCCAGATGGGAGGGGAGGCATAGAACAACTGGGATGAGTAGGGAAAGGAAAAACTAATCAAGATACGGGGTATGAAAAACTTCTCAATAAAAGAAATTGCACCTCAGAGTAAATCATAGCTCACCCAAGGACTTCAGCCATTGTGCTGAGTCCTGTTGGCTCAACCTGCCATCAGAGCTCCAGCAGTATCACTGTTCAAACTTAATGTCGACGGAGAAGGAGGAGGAGGAGAACTGAAAACCCTTCTTCTTCAACTCTACTCTCATATTCAAATCAATAAAAAGTAGTCCTTCCTTCCTGCGGTTTATGTAAGTATAATCAAGAATGTCAGTCAGTCATCTCTCTTTACCTTTAACGCTAAGACGAAGCCCATACCACCTAGAGTGACCCATTTCTCTTCCTTCTTTTCTAGCCTTTGTTTCCGATTGCCATCCTTCACTCTCGCTATCACGTCTGCCTTCTCCTACCCACAACATCATCTACCCTCTACGGCTCAACACAAATCCTAACTTCCCTTCAACTCTTCTTAGGTTCCTCATGAGAAAAGAAGAATTCTACATGGTTCAGTTTCGCCCCTGTCCTAACATGCTTGGCTTTATTTATCTCCCCATCTGACTTCCGCACTGGGATAGCCAGTGCCGAGAGGGAGGAGCCTATGGCCTCCATGTCTTCATGCCTCTGCACACAAGCACAGCTTCTTCATAGGGCACGCGGTTGCCTTTTAGTTAGGACAATCCACTATGCGGGCGGGTGTGTCCCATACATCACAGTGCATTTCCCCACACTAACTCAGCTCTGTCACAACCAAAGTCCACTACTCAGAAGTCTTGAAAAGTCATACATTGCATTTACATTGAAATATCAAATTTGCCTGACATTTGCTATTTTTATCATAGTATGTTCTCAACCAGTAAATTGCCCATATGTCAAGTCAGTAGTCTTTCTTCAGGAAAACCTCCTCTAATGGTATGATAGAGCTAAAATCTTAATTTGACATTCTCTGACAAGCACGAAGAACTGAGCTAAGGCTTACAGGTTAAAAACTGAAACCAAGAGAGAGTAAATGGCTTGGCCTGCATCGTGCAGACTGTTAGAGGCAAAAGTAAGTAAGTACAAAGGTGACCCAGTGGGACTCCCATGACAACTTCTTTCTAGTCTATCACTTCCAGGACGACAGCTCCAAGATGAGCTCTTTCTCCTAAGACACACTGTCCGATCTGATCAGAAACCACTTATTATACGGTTCAGTTTAGCCATTGTCGTAACACACTTGGCATTATTTTTTTGCCCAGTGTAATCCTAGCAACGATCTAAACATTTGTCCTCATGCCCACATATGACTGCGGTTCTCATCACTCATCACAGAAACTTCACTTTGCAATAGAAGGAGACCATTGCAGAAAACCACAAAGATTCGTGATGTAACTTTTAAACAAACCACTTCTGAAAAGAGACTAACACTTAACTGAGTCTGATGAATGAGCCCAACACTTCCACATGTTATACCTAATGTAATCTTACAGGACCCTAACATTGACCAGAAACAAGACTCAACAATAACTTCACATGTGCACAGAGTTCAAAAAGATGGCTACATGCTACATCAATTGATAGAATATTTATGTTATTTCTAAATATTAGCCCAAACTGAGAGTTCTTTATATTCTCACTCAATGACCATTAAGTTGCTACAGTTTCCATTATGTTTTCAAAGAGAAGAAGGTTCCTATGGCTACACAGACCATAGGCCCTAGAAGAAAATCTACTCGATAATGCTGCTAACTGGGCATAGAATTAAATTGACTCCTGCAGATTTATTTTTGTTCCCGTAGATCAATGCATCCCTCAGCCCTCAGCTGTGAAGCCTCTCCTTGCACCGTGAAGAACACAGTGACTCACAGATGGTCAAGGTGCAGAGCGTAAGACTGCAGAATGCTCAGTTAAGTAGGACTCATTTCCTATAGCCACTCTTCCCAAGACTCCTGGGGATCATGGCAGAAGGGACAGGAAGCCTCAGTCAGAGTCGGCAGTGGTGGATGGCTACAAAGGAAACATTCCCTTCTGGGCACAGCCGGGCAAGCTGCACAACACAGATTCACAGTGGTTGACCCAGCACTGCGAATGCCTATCCAGACCACATCCCGACATGAAGATGGGGGCTGAGCGTGAAACCCCACTCGTAGCGATGGAGTTATTGGCAGCTGGGAGTTGCGAAAGACAGGGCTCCTGGGGAGTTAGTCGTGCTCCAGAGGAAGACCACACATCCACTTATAACTTGGGTAACACACGTAAGAGAAAAAAAAAAAAAAAAAAAAAAAAAAAACAAAGCAAAACACAAAGTTGGGTGAGTAGAGAAGGAAGACGGATCTGGGACGAGATGTGGATGAATGTGCTCAAACCTGGGGGAAAGTCTCAAAGAACTAATACAATTTTTACTGAGGTTTCCATTTCTCTTTCCCATATTTCTCAATGTAATCAATTGCAACACCCATGCAGCGTAAATTTTCCTTTTTTTTACCTGGGGTAATAACGATGCTATTAGCTTCCCGGATCATCTCAACTGCATTGTCTAGGTTGATTTCTGTGTGTGTGCCAGAAATTTCCATCGGCTTTCCACCAGCTGTCGAAGATGTACCATAGCCTCCAAGAATCACATTAGCCAGGGAGCGATTCATCGCCTAAGGGGCAAAAACAGTCACCTATGAGAGTCTGGCTATTCTTTCAGAATACCATGAAGTTTATGTACATGAAATTCAACATCATTTTAAAGGAATGTATTCAATTATTTAAAGAATTTTAGCCATACTGGCCTCTAAAATTAGTTCAAAATTTAAATAACAGAGACATCCAAGAACCATATCAATTTTCAAACCAGGTCAATTGCACGCTAATATGGTTTCAAAAAATGTTAAGCAAATATTTTAATGCAAATTAAGTGCAAAATACAAAAATTAATGAAAATTTTAGATGTGCTATTATCATCTAGACACTGAATAAGCAATTTCTCTCTCCATATTTAAATGTACTTCACCGAAGTGAAAGAGAACCAGAGATATTTATTAATAAGAAAAATGTCCAAAAAATGACCTCATCTGTCTCTTCAGTAGATTCTGCTACTGCATACAAGCTGTCAGAAGACAACCAGAAGGAATTCCAATGGGAATGACACATTTTGTTAAAACTCCACAGTCCTTTGCACTCAAGGGGGGAAACGTGGGCGTGGACACTCTCATTTCCAAACCTATTACAGCTCATGGGATCCTGTACCTGGCCATGATAAAGCAGGTGACCCACCATTCTACGTGCTCCTCAAGGCTCTGCCTATAAAGTGGTGGGTCAGCAGGTGGTTTGCTTTCAGTTTGGGCCCACCCTTTTCACTACTAACAGAGAACGGCATCTCTTATTCCAGGTGTGCTCACTTATAACCATCCAAGAACGACCCTTACAAATGCCCCAACTGAACCATAAGATAATAGCCGGTCTCGTTTTGTGAAGAACAGCTGGAGGGGAGGTGGTAAAAGGAGAGAAACTAAATGTTTTAGGGAAGAAAAGACATTTTAAGAATTCAAATGGCCTCCTGTTTTAGTTAGGGTTCTGTTGATGTCATAAAACACCCATGACTAAAAAGCAACTTGGAGAGGAAAGGGTTTGTTTTGCTTACACGTCCACATCACAGTCCATCTCTGAGGAAGTCCAGGACAGGAACTCGGGCCAGGACTGCTTTCTTATGGCACCCAAGACCACCAGCCCTGGGGTGGCACCACCCAGAGTGAGCTGGGCCTTCCCACACCAATCATCAATCAAGAACAATGCACCACAGGTTTGCCCACTGACTAATCTGGCGGGGGCGTTCTCTCAACTGAGATTTTCTCTTTCAAAATGACTCTTGCTTATATCAAGTTAACACAAAACTAACCAGCACACACACTATTCGTGAATCAAAGTGTTTTACACGGGGGGAAAAAAACTCAAAAACCATTTAAAACCCATTTCAATGGTTATAGTTCACCCACTAGATTACTTAAAAGCTTACAGTTATTAATCTATTGCTTTGTTTCAATGGCAATACTCTATTTTAAAAGTTAAAAAAAGTATTTAGAAATCTTCGATAATACCACATCAGAAAAAATTTAGACCATCCATACAACAATAACTAGGCCAGGGACAACCTTACAGAGACAGCCAGGGAGGTCTAGCAATAGAAAGAGTGGAAGAGGAATGTGGAAAAGAGCCACGCTTTAATAAATAACGTAAATTTCAAAGATGATGGATAAGGGGATAAGAGAAAGTTTGATGTTTTGAATTAACATCCTAATCCCAGCCTGGAAGGAAATTTATAAACTCCTGAATTAAAGCTGAAATAGTCATAACTGGGACTCCCCAAACATTCAATTTTTGCTGTCTATAAATCTTTCCCAGTTTTGATTATAACATTCAGAGATTCAATTATCGAAAACTATGTTACTAAACTCTTGCCATTAAAAATTAATTTTTAAGATCTATTTTGGGGGGCGGAGAGAAGGCTCTGTGGTTAAGAGTGGTTGCTGAGCAAGCATGAAGACAGGAGTTTAGATCCTAGTTACCATGCTCACCCCCCACCCCAAAAGCTGGGCATGGTCCCACATACAACAGCAACCTCTGCACTGAGAAGCAGCCCTGAGGGGGGTTGCTAGCCTAGGCAAAACCGTGAGCTCCAGCCTCAGTGTGAAACCCTACCTGAAAGGATCAAGGCAGATAATGGGAAAGGAAGACCCTCAGTGCCCCCTCTGTTCTCCTTCCATACAGACCTATGTGACCCAACACATACCTGTGCATAGACATACATGCATACACCTCATGCATGCACACACAAAACTAGACGTCGAGGTTCCTGTTAGAAAGAACTTTTCTCCAATGAACAATGAGTCCTCATCAATTTACGACCGTGCCAACAGATCACAGAAGCTCATGGCGTGGAGAGAGATGTGTGAGGACAGGAGCCCACCATTCTGCCTTGGCCTAAGAAGAAGCATTGTTTCTCCTATGAAACGGACCGAGAGAGGAGGAAAGAATCTCTGAGGACATTTAATGAAAGTGCACTCACTCACTTGGAATGGAGAAAAAAATAGTGGCTGAACAATCAAGGTCTACTCGTTAAACGCATAAGCAAAATTATATCACCATTATGTGAATTCCATGTGGTCTCTTAAAAATTACATTACTTTTCATCTCTTAATTTACCATTGCAACATCGTGTTCACAACAAATGTTTAGGGTTTACAGCTTTGTGTTGCTCTTTTTTTCCTCCCTTATTTTATTTGCTTCCTTAAGTGATTCATGAGACCATCCTGTGGCCATTTATTCACAGATTGAGGGGTTCTCAGATTCCAAGACCAAGAAAGAAAAAAAAAATTGCCACACTGTCCGAGTCTGTTCCTTTTGAGCTAATTAGTCTTATAATGAAAGCTGTGTTCTCCATTAAAGAGATCATTAACTCACATAATTCCAGCTACACTGAAAGAAATTCATCTGAAGACAAAAGAAAGGTCATAAAATAGCCAACCCCGAAGCAATAGCATATATACCATTCAGTACTGTACCTTGTCTAAATGTTCTGTAGATACTGATTAGTCAATCACAAAGAAAAAAATAAAATAAAATTCTGTTTGGCTTGACTTTTGACTTCCTTCATTCTGTTCTATTTCCATTTGAAAGGAAAGATAGGTTTTTGTTTGGTTGGTTGGTTTTTGTCTGAAAAAAAAATGCTTTTCCAGTTTGCTAAGAGCTCCATCTCCCAGGTGATAATATAAGCAGGGAGACTACGGAATCATAAAGAGGTTGATTATTATGGCACGGCACAGAGCAAATCATGGATATGAGTTTGCTGTTTGGACAATGTCAATGTCTTTTCAGTTTTTATTATATGGCTTGTTGTGTAACCACAGCACTGGGTTCAGAGGCTACCCAGAGGAATTCATTGTCAGAAGAAAAATGTGATTTTCGAGATTGTCGGTTAGTCACTTGGGGAGCATTCTTTTTGTTCCCACATAATAAAACCACCCTGCTTTGGTTTGGACTGACATGTTTGCTTCAATAAACACTACAGAAGGTCAATGCACTGGTACCATATGGACGCTAATAGCATCTGCTAGTACACCCATAGACGGCACCAAAATAATAGGTAAACTAACAAAATAGCCCTTTAATAAATCCGTGACATGAGAAGGAAAATGACAGCTACAAGAGAAACTCAGGGAGAATAAAAAACATCTACTTTTAATGCCTTAAGATAGGGCAGACTTGCTTTCAATTTGTCTTTTATTTGTTTCTCACTGGGCTGTCATTGCGTGTGGGAGTGCACAATGCCCATCACCAAAAAGAGCTTGGGCTGGGAAGGTTCCCCGGATCCTCTCAGCAGCAGCAGAAGCCAACAAAAAGGCCCCACGCCCTCGGGCCATTTCCCTGTACTGATGCGTAGAGAGAGGAACATTGCAACCATAACAAAGTTCAAGACATTTCGTACTACGAGTTTGGATAGATAATGATAGAGCCATATTTATATACTAATGTGTAGATGCATAAAATGTATTAGTTATAAAATTAAATATTAGAATAACATAATACACTAAAAAGAGGATGAGCATGAACACGACAATCTGGAACTAGAATATCAAATGTTAACAGTTAAATGATGACTAGGAATTATGCCATTTTATTTTCCCTTAACCTTTTCTACCCAACCAAATTCCCGATATTTTGTAATTCTATAACCTTCTCTATGAAACAGGATCTTCAAAGGTACAAGCTGACCTGGAAGTCTCCATGGAATCCCAGCTGCCTGCAAAGCTCAAGGATCTTCCTACTTCAGCTTCCCCAATGTGTGCTGCTGTGCTTCTCTCGTAGGAGGTTTTTTGGATTTTGTTGGTTTGTTTTTAAACTGTGTAGCCTTGGCTGGCTTGGTACACACTATATAGACCACATTAGCCAAAACTCACAAAAATCTACCTGCCTCTGCCTCCCGTGTGCTGAGATCAAAGGCGTGCACTACCACATCTGGCCTTGGAGTAGTCTTTTTTTTTTTTTAGCTGTCCTTAAATCCAAATAAACACACACACACACACACACACACACAATTATTATTATTATTAATAGTATTAATCTGATCTCATATATTTTTGATACCAGAAAGCTATAGGAACATATTAGTATAAGATCTCAAAACATCAAACGTTTTCTTATCGCCTTATCCATCATCTTTGAAATTTATGTTATTTATTAAAGTATGGCTCTTTTCCACATTCCTTCTCCACTCTTTCGTATTGCTAGACCTCCCTGACTGTATAACTGTCTCTGTAAGGTTGTCCCTGGCCTAGTTATTGTTGTATTGTTGTATGGACGACGCTGGACTTTTTTTTTTTCTGATGTGGTTTCGTTGAAGATTTTAAATACTTTCATTAACTTTTTAAATAGGGCTCTGTCTTTTCAAAAAAAGTAATAGATTAATAACTGTAAGCTTTTAAGTGCTGTAATGAATTGACTACAACCATTAGAATAGATTTTAAATGGTTTTTGAGTTTCTTTTTCTCCCCATGAAGTATTCATCATGCAAAATGCTTTGATTCATAGGGTGTGTGCTGATTAGTTTTGTGTTAGCTTGATTTAAGCAAGAGTCATTTTGAAAGAGGGAATCTCAATTGAGAGAATGCTCCCACCAGACTGGTCAGTGGTGCATTCTTTTTGATGATTATGACAATTGGTGTGGGAGGAACCAGCTCACTATGGATGGTGCTACCCCAGGGCTGGTGGTCCTGAGTGCCATAACAAAGCAGACTGAGCTAGCCATCAGGAGAAAGCCAGTAAGTAGTTTCCCTCCATGGCCTCTGCATCAGCTCCTGCCTTGAGTTCCTGCCCTGAACTCCCTAAGTGATGGACTGTGATGTGGACGTGTAAGCAAAATAAACCCTTTCCTCCCCAAGTTGCTTTTAGTCATGGGTGTTTTATGACATCAACAGAACCCTTACTAAAACAGGAGGCCATTTGAATTCTTAAAATGTGTTCTCTTCCCTAAAATAATTAGTTTCTGTCCTTTTACCGCCCGCCCTCCAGCTGTTCTTCACAAAACTAGAACACTTATTGTCTTAGGGTCCAACTGAGGCAGTAAAAATAGAAAAGGTACAAGGACTAATAAAGCATCTAAAATATGAAAGGACAGAACAAAGGGAGAAAGAGGAGGTCGTTTTACACGAGCACACAGAAGAGCGTGTGTGTGACCGGCACCTTTTCCTGGGTTACTACAGTTACTACATCTGAGTTACTGGGGAAGTTACTGTGCAACTGTGACCACAAAAGCAAAGAGACTGGACAGGGAGGAGAAGACAAGAAGTAAGAGACACAGTTTAGAAACTTGGAATATAAACTGCTAAAATAATGATAACAATAATAACAATAATAATCTAAAGAAAACCATGAGAGAAACACGGGGTGAAAATGGGAAGGGTACTCAGGATGCCCTCTCAAGAGCTACATTTAAGTCCTTCCCCCATCCTCCTGTACTGAAAGGCCACTAGCACTGACAGAATTCAAGTCTTTTGCCAGGCGTGGTGGCACATGCCCATAATCCCAGCACACAGGAGACTGATACAGGTGGATCCTTCATTTGAGGCCAGTCTTAGCTATGTGGTGATATTCTGTCTAAAACAATTAGGCAAAAAAAAAAGTTAAAATAACTCAAATCTTGTAATTTGATTTCAAAACTCATTTTTCTGACAAATGGCCTTTAAGTAATTGTGAAGATCTGCTGCCCCCTGCTGTTCACTTGAATTTTCCAACTGAAACACAGCAAAAACGGTTTAGAAGCCCACTTTTGAAGGAAACTGTTTCTAAAGAACTAAAAGCAACTTTCCTTTAAAGGTACTTGTAACTGAAACACCACAGAGCCTGGAAGTTAATTTCTCAACAGGATATAAAGTTTCCACGTCCCAAATCTTCCGAACTACTTGGGAACTGTTACAAGCATAATAGTCAGGCTGTCTTAAACCTGGCTGCCGAGCCCTGTTTTACAAGATGAGAGCAAAAACACAAAAACTACTTTTATTACAAAAAGGTAACTTCAGTATTTTAATTAACCTGATATCTCTCAAGGCAAATAAGATGCTGAAATGTTAAAATGAAGGTATTCTGTAACCCGATGTAACCAAAGAAGCAAGGTAAGTGTAGCTCTCACCTCCTATCCTGAAAGCTCTTTTGTGTAACACATGGAGACAATTAGAGAGATCCACAAGTGGCCGAGACACAGAGACTAAGTGACCGAGGGGTGCCCAACCCCAAATGAGGGCATTTGCAGTGCAGACAGCACACCTAAGACTCAGGGGAAACAGAGGAGGAGGAGACGGAAACATTGTAACAGCCAGAGGAAGACGCTTGAGAATGCCATTGGAAGAGGATGGGGCCTGCTGCTGGACAGTCCCCTAGACGTGACAAGGGGAAGCCAACCGTGAAAGCTCGGCGAGACGGTTGCCTGAACAAGACTGGCATAATGACATCGTGAGTTGAGCGCCAATGTGGCTGGGGGAAGTTCCACCAGCTCCTGCCATCGGTGGAGAGCTGCAGGGGCCAATGGCTACTGAGAAAGAGCGAATCCAGTTCCTCCAAGGAATCCTAAGTGGTCAGTCCTGGACATATGTACATATAAGCAACACTAAGGAGACTCAGTATGCTAGCTATACATAGGCAGACCTACACTAGAGAAGAAAAGATCTGAAGTTGGGGGGAGGGCATGGGAGAAGTTGGAGAGGGGATGGAACTGTGAGTGACATAGGTATAGTGTTCATGTATAAAATTCTCAAAAATAGTCCATTTTTTTAAAAAACTAAGCGGCTGGAGTAACGGCTTAGCAGTTAAGGGCACTGGTTGCTTCCGGAGGGACCCAGATTTGAGTCCAAGCACATGGCTTCCAACCATGTCACTTTAGTTCCAGCCCTCGTCTGGCCCCTGCAGGGACCAGACAGGAAAGTCGCATACTGACATGCATGCAGACAAAACACCCACAAGCACATAAATAATCTTTTTTATTAAAATTTAATTAAGCCAGAAGTATAAAATCGTCATAAATATATTATTAAGGTGATCCACATTAAGGTTATCTGTAAACCCAAGATGTCTTTGTAAGCCTTGGGGTAGGTTTTTTTAAATGATCTTTCTTTTAATGATGTATTTATTTTTATTTTATGTGCATTGATATGTTGCCTGCATGTGTGTCTGTGTGAGAGTGTCAGATACCCTGGGTACAGAGTTACGGTCTATTATAAGCTGCCATGTGGGTGCTGGGAATTGAACCCAGGAAGAGACCTTTTTTTAATTTAAATATTTAGAGTTATACCTTACATAGACTTGGTAAAGATATAGACATTGAAAAAATACAAGTTTGGTATTTTTTTAAAGCTTGTTTGTTATAAGCCATGCAAATGGGCTTCAACAGTAATCCAAAACTATTCTGTAGAGAATAATAACTATAATTTAAGCAAGTTACTTCTTGTCAAATTTATAGATAATTATAAAAAGATACCTTTTGCCATCAAGGAGAGAATTAATTAGAAAAAAAAGAAAGGTGGGAAGTATTTATATAGCTACTCCTCTGTTCTGGTTTCTTAAAAAACAAATCACATTGACCATAAACCTTCATGACAAGCATTCTAATAGAGAACCAAGAACGAGCTGTCTAAAAACACGTGAAAAGTAAAAAAAAAAAAAAAAAAAAAAAAGAAAGAAAGAAAGAAAGAAAGAAAGAAAGAAAGAAAGAAAGAAAAGTCTCTAACAGTGAGTACATTATTTCTAAGACCTGTGTCTTGGGAGTGAAAATGGATGGCTATGAGTCATGAAGCCCCATGCCTAGCTGAGGAACTCAGGGCCTCAGGGGGGAGATGTGGTCCCAGAGAGTCTACCCATGCTCTGGCATGTCATCCTACACCATGCACATTAAGAGGACTTAGTCACAAGAGGGAAAAACAAAGCAACATGAAGTTGTGAAGGAACAGTGGTTGAAGGTGAGGGGGACATGAAGGGGAGAAGGAGAAGGGGGATGGATTATTGTTTTGTTTTGAGACAAGGTCTCACTGTGTAACCCTGGCCAGACTGGTCCCAAAGTGAGATCTGCCTACCTCTGCCTCCTCCCAAGAAGTTGGATTTAAGGCATGTGCTACCATACCCAACAGGAGGAAGGGTTGACCAAAACACAGAGAGATAGAGAGACATAGAGATAGAGGAGAGATAGGTAGGTAGGGAGGTAGATGATAGATAGATAGATAGATAGATAGATAGATAGATAGATAGATAGATGAATTTTTCAAACAACAAAACACATGAAAGATGTCAAAGATGTTACGTAAATAAAAATCTAATAACCTAAGTTGTGAAGTATTGGGAAAAATTAAATAAACTTTGTATAACCATAAGATAGATTACTACAAAGTCCTTTAAATACTATTTTAAAGGCATCTTTCATGATTAAAAATAAAAATGAAAAATAAAAATGTAGCATGTAATATTTTAAAACGTAAGTGAAAGCTAGGCACAGCGTGTTATCACGAATTCCTGTAATCCTAGCACTTGGGAGACTGAGGCAGGAGGATCTCAAATTCAAGGTCAGCCAGGGCTATGTACCAGGAACCTGTCTACAGAGAGAAAAAGAGAATTGAAAAAATACAATAAGGTCAGACAAGTGAATACACAATACTATGCAAGCAAAAAGAATGGTAAAAATAACCAAAACTAAATATCATGTATTTCCCTCAGGCAGAGAAAGGTATTCAAAGGGTTTGACTTTGAGTTTTCCTAAGTCTTTGTAGTTGAATATCTTTAAATTTTGCTCTGAAAAATCCTCATATTTCTGCTGAAAATAATTAAAACCAATAGATTTTTACTGTACACAGAATAAGGGTCAAGCACATCCATGCCTCCAGGAGATCATGTCCATTCTCTTCCACATGCGTCTCTTACCACACACATGATGTATGACAAGATGGCACCAGAGGAGCCAATGAGCGCTCCCACGATGGTTAGCAGGTTGTTGTTGAGCAGGAAGCCCTCGGCACACAAGGCCCAGCCTGAGTAGCTGTTCAGCACGGTGATGACAACAGGCATGTCAGCGCCCCCAATAGCAGCTGTCAACGTCACACCCTAGCGAGAAAACCAAAGCAAAGTCCCAAGTGAACGTACACAATCAATTCTCTAACATCTTCGTAATCACTCCAATTGTCTAGCTAACACATTTCCGAAGAAGTTCTGCTTCTGGCGATGACCAAGTCTGCCATATGACTCTCTCATAGACATAGCAACCATGAACATCTGTCACCACCACCCCCAAAATCCCCCACACAGAAGTAGTGATAAAAACTGGCAGAAACTGGAAAGGAGTCTCCACTAGGGAAAATTAAATGATACCAGATTCATGTCCCAGCTCTTGATGGCCCCTGCTGGTATCAATTGGAGGAGATAAAACTAAGGTCAGCAGTCCACAGTCTTACTGGTTGGCGATCCAGAGGACATGGTTTTGGTGACAAAGACAGCTGGAAAGTGAAAAAGAAAATCCTACAAAGGAGCAGGCTCGAAGGATTTGAAGGAGCCCCAAATACTGTGTAGAAACACTACCCAAATCTCTAGCTGATACGCAAACTCTGGGTCAAACTCCAGGCAATTCTGCTAAGGACAAAAATAACAACAGGTTTCAGACACTGTCCCAAAAGAGTCAAAATTTGAAACTTCAGTCTAACCAAATTAGCTGCCCCCAAAACAAACGTAATACAAAAAAATGGAAATTAATTTGTGAATGGTTATTGATAACTCTACATGGAGACAACAGAATCCAATGTGTCTAAAAAATTCATTAACAATGTCCATGATTCAATTCAAAGTTATTAAATATAAGAAAGTAAAAAGGCCTAGGGGGAGCAGACTTTTTACTATTCATTCCATATACCCCTCCATTTCTGTGTTTTGTTTCTATGAGGATATATAAGCCAAAGGCAATTAAAAATATCCTTTGTGTAACAGGGACATTTTAATACCGGCAATAAGTTCCTCTCAAATATATTCATCATTTCTCAAAAATAGCAATTTTTTAAAATTTTAATTTCTATGTTATAGACAGGAACTTTTGAAAACGTCTGCTTGATTAGATTAAAAATATAAGAATTATTGATTTTATTTAAAATAAAACAAAAAATCACCACCAGATAAGACAGAAGAAAACTGGATTTTAAAAGATACAAAGATAGAATTTCAAGTCCCTTTTATTGTTCTAAAGTGTCTGTGCTGATCCATGCCCCAACTCTATGATCACTCGTGAAGAAGTCCCATTTGTACACCACCGCTCTCGTGTTTCTGAATCACAGAGTCGGTATTTAATAAGAAATCACAAGATAGCCTTACTAGATGCTATGAATATTTTCTCAACTAATAATGTAAAGGCCATCTACAGAGTATAGCCAGACTAGAGGAACGTGACAGAATTCCATGTAATAGCATCCTCTACTAAGAAAATGCCAAACTGCAACAAAGACAGAATCTCTGTTTATCTCAATATATCAGATGCAAAAACCACACAGGAGAGGGAGAGAAAACCCATGGATGGATGAACTCTGCCAGTGAATACCCTGGATTTATTAACTGTAACTCATCATACATAATTATTGGATCCCACATCACATCTTCCAGGGAACGTGAGAGCAACTTACAAGCTGTGGCCACCTTACACACATTATACAAACTCAGAAGCACTATTTGTAGAACTTGTGATATGGTAGGTGTTAAAACAGAGTTTAAGTCCTTGGCTTTTAAAATTCCCGTTCACCAGCACATTGGCACAACGAAAATTTCAGAGCACTAAAGGTGTCTGATGTGACAACTTTAAATCGCAGTTAAGGGAGCATGATTTTCTTCTCGTACTTTTAAAACGTTCTATATTCTAAAATGACAGGCATGTAACTGTTAGGGGATCTTGAAGAGATGGAAACGTGGTCAGATTGTAGTCTAACGATATATCCCTGACTCTCCTCCAAGTATTTGCCTCTCCATCTCCATCAGCTTACCATGATAGTAGAAAGGGCAGACACGGAGCCCAGACAGGTAATGCCAGTGGTAAAGCTGGGGTCGGCCATAAATGGGATGAGTCCACCCGCACTAGCAGCCAGCAAGCCTGCATTGAGCACGTGCCTTCCAGGGAGCAGCAGAGGAGCTGACTTCAGGATACCTGGGCCAAAGGAGAGGTTACTCAGAACCCAGAGTGTGCCGTGGGAAACCACATACGTCACTTAATCTTAAATTACCAAAACTTAATATCAAAATGATAATGTAGTACTTCAGACATCACTTTATAGCACCAGATATGAAACATAAGACATGTTAAAAGTTCTACATGTAACACATTAGCAGAGACAAGAAAATATGGTTCAACTTAACTGTTCTTTTCCCTACTTTTTGACCACATAATTTCTTTACTCTGTCATGGAATCTTAAAAATTGACTTTTTTTCCTGTATGACCAACACAGAAGTTATTAAGTGTGGTTTTGTTTATTTACAACTACAATACGGATTTCTGGAACATTAGCATTCCCAGTGCTATCAAGGGAGAAGAACCCCTGGTAGCTATTTCTAAAGAAACAGCCTGAGACAAGAATGGGCGAGACTTGAGGTTCATTTGTGATTTTTTTTAAGTTTCATGGAAGTTTCCCCATTTAATAACTTTATTATTCAGAGGCAAAAAAAAAACATATTTTTACATCACAAACAACATTCTCCAGGGACTTGTTTGTGACCGCGCTGCACAGAGGCTCTCTGGATTTTTCCTTCTGCTTCCATTTTCGTGATTCAACATCGCAATAGTAGAATTTGCCTTGGCACAGTGCTAAGACGTGTTGTTTTTCAGAATGAGTTCCATTAACCAAACTTACTGGATAACAAGAATCTCTCTACTCTAGGAAACACAAGTTCATTTCTGCAGAACATATATAGACATCCCTAAGCAAAGGCCAGAGAGGTGCTATTTTGATTATATGTATTAAGAAATATCCCTTAGTGTCTACAAACATCTGTGTACTAATTTCTACTATTAGCTGTGTGCAGAAGAAATGGCTCTATGAAAGCTTAGAGCTCCTAAGAACTAAAATGTATTATCTTTTTGAGGGAAAATCTTTTACATGTGTCTGAGCGCTATACAAACTCACGGGCATCCTGGCCCTAAATGATGAATATTTACCTCAAAGTTAGGTCAAATCACTTACCTTGTAATTTTCCATAGGCAATAAGAGACCCACTGAAGGTGACTCCACCGATGTAAGTGCCAAGGTAGGCCACAATCTTGGTGAAATTTGATGTCGCGTCCATTGCAAAATGTGGATATTCTACAATGTACTCAGCCATGCAAGTAAGCACTGCCGCCAAGCCCACTAAACTGTGGAAAGCAGCGACCAGCTGAGGCAAGTCGGAAATCTGGATGCGCTTCGCAATCGCCAAGCCTGTCGGGACACCAAGGCCAGGGAGGAATTTAAATCTGACAGACCTCTGGAGAACGGCAACCCGAAGGATGGGGTTTGCATCACTGTCGCAGATGAGCGTTGCCTGATTCCTAGTATGGACAACCATTTTCCTTCCAGTATCTTTATTGGCACAAAAGGACCACCTTTCCTGAGGAAGTATGGAAGGCAGCCTAAAGCGAACGCTCTGCTGGGAAAGATTTACCAGCCTGCTCACAAGATGCACATACGAGTTTATATAAAGGTAAGTGCACAACCTTCAAGTAATAAAATATGCAAGTGTGAGTGTGAGTGAGTGAGTGAGTGTGTGTGCGTGCGTGAGTGCGTGCGTGCGTGCGTGCGTGCGTGTGTGTGTGTGTGTGTGCTAGGAAGTGAACTCGGGTCCTCTGGAAGAGCAGCAAGTGCTCTTGACCACTACAGTGGCTCTGATGCCCCAGCAAATGCAGCCTTCTTTATCCCAAGTTCTAAAAAGTCATTGATTTCATAGAATGACTGTGTCGATTCTGCCAAGCTCTTGTACCTGTAGCAAACCTAGAATTTTCAACTCATAAGCACACTTCCCACACACATATCAGAAAACATTTTCTTTACATTTAAAAGGGTAATTCGAGAAAAACTTCTGATTGTGGTATGAAACGTAAGATGCAAGAGAAAACTTGGCTCTGTAACAAATGTGGGGAGACGTCTTCACTAAGGATGTAACAGTTATCAAACACAGGAAGAATATTTGCTTATTTTGTGCTAATCACAATGTAAACGCCATAGTCTCATTTTAAACTTAAGTTATATTAAATTTTTCTATCATTTTGTTAGGTCTAGACAAAAAAACAATGGATTTGTATTTTGTCAATACTTTCGCCAAGAATACTTTTAACCTGTCAATGCCATGTTATCAAACAGGAAATGGGGAAGAAATTATAACAGCCTGCTGTTACATAGTGTCTCTACTGTAAGCCGACATAAATAACCTAAGAGCATCATTTAAAAGTCTAGTACATTAATTACAAAGGGGTATACTGTATTAGTAGTACCTTTGTTTCTGAAGTATTTTAAGTTTATTTTATTTTTTACTTATTTTTTCTTTATGTATATGAGGGTTTTGCCTGCATGTATGTCTATACATTATGTGAGTACCTGGTACCTTTGGAGGCCAGCCGAGGTAGTTGGTCCCCTGAAACTGTTGCTATAGATGGCTGTGAGCCACCATGTGGATGCTGGGAACTGAACCTAGTTCTCTGGGAGAACAGCCGGTGCTCTTAACCACTGAGCTGTCTCTCCATCCCCTATTTAATTTTTAATAATGGCTTTATTTTAAAAACCAGCTCACAAAATTCTGAAAATCTGACAAGAGTTCCAGCATACTACTAGAGAAAATTAAAACAGTGGTTGTTCTACCCAGTCACGTGTTATTTGAGTGTTCAGCATTTATGAACAGAGTCTACTGCTGTCTATAATCGGCAGAACAAAAGATGAGCCTACATATAAGTGTCCCAGTCCCCGATCCTGTAAGCAGTAAGTGGACATAGTCAGTAAGGGAAAATAAGAACTTCATACCACATGGGATAGTCTTTAATCCTGCTCTTTAGCTCAGTTGGGACACTTTCCCATGTTTTAAAACGTCGGTATTTGAATAAGAATTTGAATAAAAATAAGCTATGTGGTTTTCACCCAAGGAGCAATGTTCCTAACCATGCAGTCCTCAAACCATATTCCCAATATTAAAAAGTTTTTTTTTTAATTTTAAATCTCTGAACCTAACTTTCTTCAGATATATGAAGGACATGAATGTATCTGAAGGCAGAAGTCCAACAGTGCTTACCCATGGTATCACCCGTGGCCATCACACCGAAGTCCCCCAGGGCTTACCTATGGTACCACCCATGGCCATCGCGCCAGACATCTGAGCTAACAGTTGTGGATCTGGCTTCAGACCTCCAAGTGTGGCTGCCAGGCCTCCTGCAACCCCAATCATGCCCAACGCATTGCCAAGTCGAGCTGTCCCCTGAGTGGAGAGGCCGCCCAGGGCACCAACACAGCACAGGCCCGAGCCCAGGTACATGATCTGATCAGAGGAAAGAAAAGAGGCTATTAAAAACTTCAGTCTGTCGGCACAGCAAAGACCTCTCTTGTGGACCGATTCTCTAAAATGTAAATTCAGACAGTCAACAGTAGATACGCACTCTTCTGTTAGTACTTCGAAATATTTTTCCTATCCACTAGGAATGTAAATACACTACATACTTTAAATTATAATTATGCCATATATACAAGTTGGATTTGATAGTATACACAAATATACAAAAGTACCTGAACTTAAATGGGGTTGTTAGATTTTAAAACACTAAAAGTGTCCAAATGCTACAAAATAGCCAATCCATGTCATTGGTACCATGAGCTATGCCTTAATTATATATACAGTAACATTCTCATGGCAGCCATGGGAGAAAAGAACCATTATCTCCACTTTATAAAGGGGGAAGAAAAGCTTCTGGGGGTTACATGATTTATCCATGGGAAGTGCAGTAAGCTGCAAGCTTAGACTTCAGACTTGAGTCTCTCAACTCCCTGGAGTTCACCGGGGAATCTATTCCTCCCAGGATCTGCCTGTCTCCCCCTCTGCGGTGCTAAGATTACAAGCATGTACAGTACCTCACCCAGTTTTTTTTTCCACACAGGTTTTGGGGATCAAACTCACGTCTTCGTACTAGTACAACAAGCACTTCACCAGCCATGCCTCCACCCCAGCCCTACAACAGTGGTTCTCAGTAAGCTGGTCACAATGCCCTGGGGTTGGGTGGCCCTTTCACAGGGGTCCCCTAACACCATTGAAACACATTACAATTCATAGCTATCAAAAATACAGTTATAAAGTAGCAACGAAAATCGTCTTATGGTTGGGGGTCACCACAACATGAGGAACTGTACAAAAGGGTCGCAGCATTAGGAAGGTTGAGCATCACGGCCCTACAACATAAAAAAAATTAAATTCTAGGGGTCTGGAGTGGTGACTCAGTGATTAAGAGCACTGGCGGCTCCTACAGAGGACCTGGGATCGATTCCTAATACCCACACACTGGCTTTAAAGCAGTCTGCAACTCTAATAAAAGTGGCTCCAGCCCCTTCTTCTGACCTCTTGGGGCACCAGGAATGCATGTGCAGAAACATGTATGCAAGTAAAATACCCATACACAAAAAACAATAATTAAAAGACAAAATGCATCTTTAAAAAAAATGTTTAATTACTATATTTCTTAAATGCATTGTATAATGTCTTTTGTTATAAACATTTTTCGTTATAAAAACTGTGATGTATTTGTGGAGGAGAGAAGTGCAAACGTTTCCAGACTGACCACTGGTCACTTCGCTGTACCCTCACAACAATCCACAGGCTCACGAGGAAAGTACGACTGTCTTCTCAGCAGTTTCTACACGTGAAACCTTAAAACGAGTAAGTCAGCCCACACCAACTCCTGGTCCTCAGGAGATCAAAATGCTCTGTTGGAACAGGGCATTTCCAGGTTACAACTGTATCTGCTGACAGAGCTGAATGTTCTCGATAGTTTAAATTCTGTAAGCGAAATAGTCATAGAAGGGAGAACGATATGGTGGTAAAAACGAAAAAACTAGAAGGTCTCTTACCTCTTCAATGTTATAACCACCGTAGAGGGCAGCTAAATATCCACCCACAAAAGTGCCACCAGGGAGGAGATACAGGTAATTGTATTCTGGAGGATCCGTGGGTCGCTTGAACATGTCCAGCATTCTCTGAGTCACCAGAAAGCCACCTTACCGAATTAAGAGAAAGAAAAAAATGGCAAGAGGTATCACATAGGACAGCATGACCCTTTTTCATATGCTAGAATATCTTTATTAAACATATCTGTATTGCCAGCTATCACAGAGTGACAACTATTATTCCAAGTAATATTTTTTGACCCTCAAAAAAACAAAGTCATTCTATTATTAAAACCAGTTCCCTTAAGGTGGATGAAGAATGGGAAACCCTCAATCCAGTTAAGAAGAAAACTCGCTATCAACGCAGGGCCAACTGTTTCCGCATGCCTAGAAGCAAATGGCCATTTAAAAGCTTGAAAATACAAAGGAGCAAAAGTCAGTGTTTTTCTCTGATAGGCTACTCTGCTTGTCAGACTCTGTAGCAAATGATAACGGGGAAAAAAAAACTGCATCAAAAGACTCCAGGTTTCTTGGACAGAATAAGGAATTCTTAGCTCTAAAACAGCATCAAATGAGTGTCATACATGAGTGGTGTGCTAGCCTTTCAGTTATCAGGAACAAACAGAGTCGTGATAAGGCAAAAAGACTAAAATCCTATCTGCAGTTGTACTTATTCAGAGATGTCACGGTGATAGCAGAAGTCAACATAATGCAAAGCTATGCATTCCACGGTTTTCCCGTTAGCTTCTAGCACGACATCCTTACATGGCTGAAGGTATGGATGGATTGGTTCTTTATCAGTGCAGTTTCTAACCATTACAGAGAGGCAAAATATTTTACCTTCCTTCCAACGGAACATCTGTGGCCTGAGAGAAGCCATCTTTAAAGGTAAAGTCAAATGCTTAAATTCAGAAAGTCTATTTTACATGGCTTGGTATTTGCTTCCTATGTCACCCAAAACAGCCAGTCTGGGCTCTTTCTTCTTCCTCCTACCTGCGATGTTGACTGATGATATGAATGTAGCAAGAGCAGCAAGACCCTGGGAAGTCGTGGAAGGATAAAAATGTCCTCCCATCAATGCCAAACCACCGACCGCAGTCAGACCTAGAAAGAAAATATCACATGGTGAATAAGTACAGGAACCTCTCCACATTCAATGGAATAACCGAAATGCTTGCCATATCAGAATCCTATCAAAAGACAAGACAGCCTTCTTACATCTTCATCAAAATGATAAGTGCAATCTTCCCGATCAAAACTGTTGACAACATGCCTATGCACCTTTCTTACCTGAAGTACCATTGTGGGTAAAAAGTTAACAAGCCTCGCATCCATTGGCTTGAGGATATGACCTTCAACTTTCTACCAGTGATCTCATCATGGTAAGTCATCACTGTCACTAGAGCCTGGCTTATAGGGAAATGTGACAACCAAACTACAAGGAATTAATCACGATCTATAGGCATTGATCGGGTTGCCACCAATTTGAGCTTTCCGGTATGCAGCACTTTTTTAAAACTGGATGTGCTTCCTACAGAAATCCTAGGAGCTACACCTAGGACATTCCAAGAGATAATCATGTGCTCCACCATGCTGGCGACTCAGCTGGGTCTCATTCCCTCGCATCTAAGCCAATGTTGGAGGTTGAAGAGAACAGCTCCTTGAAGTTACATGTACTGCTGTAAAAACTCTCACCAAAGAAATATGTTTGATGGTACCATTCCCTAGCAAGGGGGCTCCTGCTATGGAATAAAATGCTCTTGTGCCCTGCAAAGATTTGCCACTTGTGTTGGTTTAAAAAGACACTGATTGGCCAGTAACCAGGCAGGAAGTATAGGCAGGGTGACCAGACTAAGAGAATTCTGGGAAGAGGAAAGGCAGAGATGTAATCACCAGCCAGACGCAGAGGAAGCAAGATGAGAATGCCTTACTGAGAAAAGGTACCAAGCCACATGGCTAAACATAGATAATAATTATGGGTTAATTTAAGTTGTAAGAGGTAGTTACTAATAAGCCTGAGCAACTAGCCAAATAGTTTATAATTAACATAAGCACCTGTGTGCTTATTTGGGAATTTATGGCTGTGGGACTGGGTGGGACAGAAACTTCTGTCTACAGGTTACTTATGTGTAAACAACAAGATCAACCAAAGTCATACACAGCCTACACAAACTTGGTAGATTGCTTAATTGAGTCTAAGAAAAGACCCTAAAGGGTGTGGCAACTGATTCTGTGAAACACCCTCTGGTTTTTAAATTTCATCAGTGGAATCCTTTCCTTAAAGTACCTGATAATTGGAAAAAAATATTAATGGAGCCACACTGCTGGAAATGGGGACACAGGAAGGGCTAGCACATTCTGTAGCATCCAGTTTGACAAGCCCACTCACCCTTGGGAACACCCAAGTCACTATAAAGCTGCCCTAGACACTGGTGGAGGAAGTCCTTCTGTTTATGTGTTGCTTTCATTGGTTAATCAATAAAGAAACTGCTTGGCCTGACAGGGCTGAACTTAGGTAGACGGAGAAGACAGAACTGAATTCTGGAAGAAAGAAGAGAGAAAAAGCCGCCAAGGAGACGCCAGGTCAGACAATGCTACATCTTTCCCAGTAAGCCATGACCTCATGGTGAACTTAGATTATGAGAAATGGGTTAAATCAAGATGTGAGAATTAGCCAATGAGAGGCTAGAGATAATGGGCCAAGCAGTGTTTAAATGAATACAGTTTGTGTGATTATTTCAGGTGTAAGCTAGCCGGGCAGCCAGGAGGGAACAAAGGGCCACCCTCCTAGTGCAACAAGACACCAGGAGTCATGATCTGAAAATGGACTTTATAGACCTCACCAAAACCTCCTATGACAGACAAAGAGCGAAGAACAAAAGAACAAACCTGAGATGGCATTCGTCACAGACATCAGTGGTGAGTGGAGAGCAGGGGTTACTCCCCAGACAGTGTGATAACCAATAATGCCAGCCAGGCCAAAAGTGGTCACCATCTGAGAAAAGGCGAGGTTGGGGGCCACCATGCCCAAACCCAGCATCCCAGTGAGACCTAGAGGAAGAAAGAGAACGTGAGATGGCCTGCAATGACCTCAGCAAACTTAAATGTACATGCTCATGCACACCACATATATGTGCACACACACACACACACACACACACACACACACACACACACACACTATAGAATAGTCAATGTCTTTCATTCTGTTTCCCTGCTAATAACCAGTAGATTGTTAAGACATTTGACCATTAAGATGTAAGGGAGATTATGGACGAAATCCCCCACTTCCCCCAAATGAAATGCAAAGATCTAGTAATATTTATGAGCCACCTTCAGAACACTTTACACAATTCCCTGTGCCTAACTTTGTCCCCTTCTGTTTTAACGTTTACTGGCAGTGTCCCATGTGTTTATACAAGCCTACAGAAGAACAGCAACACACTCTACTCAGGCAGGATATAACCTTTACAAGACAGGACTTTTATGAGGCCAATTTTATGTCATTCTCAGCTGTGGCTGAGCAACAGCGGCTTCCAAGACCAGGAAGGATTTCATTCACTCCAGCACCTCCCCGAAACATATGGCTTCCACCCACCCAGGACAGAAATTTTGCAATTGCTCCTGAGTCTGGACTGGACTGCTGGCCAGGGCAGTCAGCTCCAGCCTCAACACCAAGTCAGCAAACAGAGTTTTATAAAGAGAAGAAAAAAAATAACTACAAATTAAATTAAGAATGTGCAGAAACAAGCAGCCAGCTCTGAACATACATTTTTAATTATCGCCTTCCTTAATAACAACCATGTGGATAGCTGTTCTGCAACAGAAGAAAGGGTTACCTAGTGGTCAGTACAAACAGAGACACTGGGCTATGGGGGAGCTGGAAGCACCCTTTCCTGAATAAGGGTCCTTGAGTTCAGCAGGAGCTATTGCTTTGTCAGTGGCGTAGCTGAAGGAACAGCTGTGGACGTTAATTTACCTTGAAGTTGACTATTCTTAATGAAGATTTTCCTACTCATATGCAGTATTTCAAAAGTTCTAACACACGGCTTGCTAAATCTCTGGGAGAGTCAGATAAATGTTTTGGCTTTCCAGTGACTGATAAGACACTATATAGGGTTATGATTAGTCATGTTGTCTTAAGCCAGACTGTCTCATTCAAATCTTCATCCTGCTGCTTACTAGTAACTGATCTTAGACATGTCATGTACCTCTGTGTGTTTCAATGTCCTCATTCATAACATTACTAACCCTCATGTCTTTATCTTTAAAAGGAATATGGGAATATTCCCAAATCACTGAGTTGTTATAAGTGACAGATGAGCTAATATATATGAAGGTCAGAGCACAGTGCCTGGTGTTTATTAAATACTCACCTCTATTCCAATCATATTAGCCAGAAAGGACTAACTCAACAAAATCCACAGTGCCTCCCAATGGACAAAGACACAAATGATATCACATATAGGAAGGTTTTCTTATCAACACTCCAATTATCTAGCAGAAATGCCTTGCCTCGATAAACATGACAGAAATCTCAAAAACTAAATTATCCAATATGCCCTGCTCCATTTTCTTCTACACCTCAAAGAGAGATGGAAATTCACGGTCCTGCTTAGGAAACACCGCAAGAGCAATGCAATCATCTTAAATCATCTTATTTCCTTTTTTTTTCTTTAGCAAGCGAGTGCAAGTAGGGACACGGCCCCATCTCCTCACAGCGCGCACCAGCAGAAGCCTCTCGGTCGCCTTGCTGAGCCTTGCTCTTTATTCAAGGAGAGTTACACACTTAGCTTTAAAACATCTGGCCTCACATGGGAATTCGGGGAATGCTGAGCCTACAAGAATCCTGCCTGCCTTCTGCTGCTCTCTTAATTCGTTATACTTTGCTTTGGTTTTGTTTTTGCTTTGACACTAAGCAGATCTAAACTTGTTTCATTCCTTCAATGAGGAAGAAAGCAATTTCCAATCAAATGCCCACATTTTAGCTTCTCACGATACAGAGCCAGAGAGAATATGTCTCACTATTTTACAGTAATTCTTTAGTGATTTCAAAAAGATGACTCTAAAACAAAACCAAACAAAAGAACTTGTGACCCGTTATAAAGAAAAAAATCAAAATTAAAATATTAAAGTTTCTTAGGTAACTTAGAATGCTAGTCTAATATTCAAGGCTATTCCTTACCTCAAACTATTTATAATTCAAACAAGTTTTTGGTTGCTCGGTCTTACCCAGTTATACAGATCGCCACAAACTAGTGTCTTACAAAACACAAAAAGATCTTGATTTGCATACACTCAACATCAGCACACTCTGACACTCTTTCTCAACAGCTTTGATATAGGCAATATCGGTGCCCATATTGAATATGTTTTCTGTAAAATGTATTAATACCTCAGATGTGATTTCACTTGCCTTCACTCCAGTACTTAACAAAGTGACTGTGTTATTCTGAGTAATCAATACACACTCCAAGCCCAGAGAGCAGAGACAGGCAACATATGGTAAAGTCAGATGTATCAGGGATTCCAGTATAATAGAATCCAAAGAATAACAACAGTATTCCATTTATTAATCATGACAATGAGCATAGTGCATACAAAACTCAATCAGTGCTCAGTCTTAATGAATGTATTCTCACCGGCCGCATACACGGAGGCTGTGGTCAGTGTCTTCGTGTACATTGAAACGGTGCCTGCTTTCTCTGCTTCCAGTTCAGCCACCGTCTTCGGTTTTACTGGGGCTTCTTGGGGGATATTTTTTGGTGTGGGGGCTGGAAAAATCACTTTGCCATCCTAACAAATATTAGAAAATAGTATTTTTAAAGTCAAGTTGGAAGTTCAAAATGACTTACAGAAGACAGTTCACACTGAAAAACTTTGGTATAAATATAATTGTAATGTATATTAATGTATATATATATATTTAATGTTAATGTAAATTCATATAATTTACAAAGTAAGTACATAAGTGTCTAGCATTAGTGCTATACATATATAATTTTTATATGTCTGGGGCATATATCTAAGAATACTAATTGAACCCTGAAAAGTAAGTACAAGAGAGAATAATTCATTTTTACTGATTAAATTTCTACTTCTGGTTTTCAAAAGAGTTGTATATTTTTAGTGCTCATACTTGAATTTATGATATACTTTCTTTAAATCATTCTCTATTTTTAAACAATTTCCATTGCATGTCAATGCTTTATTATAATATATCTTTATTCCAAAAGGGGGCTCTTCTGTGACCCTGAATCCAAGCTACGCTAGGAGCACAGGAGGAGAGGAGCACCTACCTTCATCACCACAGTTCCCCGGATGACATGACTCATGGTACCAAAGTCAAAATCATCCTTCACTTCAAAATGAAAGTTATCCTTGTCAGGGCTGATGGCCTTCAGGAGTTTGGTGATGTTGTTGGAGTACAGCGTACTGGCCTGAGTGGCCATGCGGCTGGGGAGGTCCGTGTAGCCAATATGAGTAATTCCCTAAAGGAAAAAGCATATCGTCACGAAAGTCAGGCCCCTACCCCTGCATTCTCTTGGACAGTTCTCATGCATGGCTGAAGCTCAGTTTAGTGAGTACATATCTTTGTACATAGACATATACATATACACTTATAAACATAAATACACATTTATGTCCATTTTCTAAATCTTTTCCCAAGCTTTCATGGATTTTTTTTTAACTTTCCATCTTCAGTTTCTACAAATACTTCAAAGGGATCAATAGCTCTTAGGGAGGACTTGGGCTGCCGCTCTGGGGAAGAGCTAACAGTGTGCCTAGTGTGCTTTACTTGTGTTAGGCCCTGGGTTTGATCCCCAGCACCATAAAGAAATTTAAAAGAGGGACAAGTAAAGCCCTCAGTTAGGACCTGGGGATAGGACTTAGGAAGGCCAATTCAATCTACTGTATTTATGTATTAAATTCTCAAAGAATTAGTAAAAATTATTTTTTAAACCACACAAGTCACTGGATATCACAGGATATAGAGGCAAGAAGACACTTTCTTGGTATACCTTATGAACGTAAAGTTCTCCTGGCTTGGTGGTTTCAAAGTTTCCGCCAGCCTCAGCAGCTAAATCCACAACAACCGAACCTTCCTTCATTGATTCAATCATTTCCTTACTAAATAAAACGGGAGCTTTTTTACCTGATAAAATCAAAACACAGAACAAATTAGGACATTCTTCTAATTGGCTGTCTGCATTCAAGGCTTCACGATGTGAAAAGTCAATTCTTTATAAGATATTCCGAAGACAAGGGCATAAACGAGACCAGCCATTCACTTCGGGCAAAGACGTGTCTGGGCTGCAGAGTGGGCCACCATTCAGCCGGCAAGCGAGCCTCACCGTATGGTTGGCCTGAGCGATCTTGGACATGCTCTCCCCAGCTGGCTTACATCTAGGACCATTTACGGAGAGATTTTTATTTGTTTAAAAAGAAGACGTAAAATAAGCCATTATGGAAACTATGTTCACCCAAACTGAACAATTCACAAAGGTCACACATGTCAAGAGTACATTCAGTGCTAATTTATGAATTACGAAATAGAATAGTTCCATTCCTTTTAGCAAATGTCACCAGATTTTCCGATTCATTACCCACCTTAATCAAACAGAGGATAACAACTAGAAGAGACTGGAAAGTGCCATGAAATAAACACTGCAGCACTGCACGGCTCCAAGGGGCCGGGAAGCACTCGTGTGCTTGTATTCCCAACTATTGATCCTCTGCCTATGAAGTCAATCCAATCTCTACCTGGTCCTGGGAGTGCAGAAGGATACAAACAGCAGTGTTCCCTGTTCTCATGGGATACATTCTGCTCATGTGCTAATTCACAGTCTAAATTCACAAGGTGTTTTAGGAGGCTCACTAGTTCCTATATAGGATAAGTCCCCAACAGATACCTGAGCCAAGAGAGAAAGCAAACAGACTTGTATGGTTGGTAGAAAGAAAGCTGAGCACCGATAGCCTCATTTCTATCCCTTTTTTTAATTTTATATTTACAGGCTTTTAGTAAAAACACTTTTATATACTGACATCAATTAAATATTACATTTGTACTAAAATCATCTCATTATCAAATCACTTGACAGAGATACATATGATTCCAAAAGGAAAAATAATATAAATGTAAACTAAAATAATTTAGCTGTAGTACATATGAAAACAATTATAAAGATATATCTGGGTGTTCAGGGTTACCTCAATCTTTTTGGTACAAACTTCATACAAGATAAAGTCCAAATCCTTACTCCCAAAGGCTTTTTCCCCCTGGGTGAACAGTTCTTTCTAGCATCCCCACTTTCTTTCCTTCTGGGCCATCCACTACAGCAATGCTGGACTAGCTACCAAAAGATCCCTTAATGGCAGGGTTCTCTTTTCTGAGTTCCCATAAACGAACAAGAATCAAAAGGCATTTTCTCCCAGTCTGGTAGCTACAGAGGTTTTCCAAACTCCTCGGCAATATTCCTTTCCCCTTCTCTCCCCAAGTAGAAAATTGAATATTTTCCTGAGCCTTGAGAATCGGAGAAAGCAACACATATATATCCAGGACTTTTCCCATAAGAAAGCCCATGCTTCTCAGCTCCCCAGAGACTGGTCACCAAGCCGTGGTAGCTGCGTCCACACAATCTAAAGTGCTGGCCTAGACTTTCCAGATGTGTTACTGTCATCGCCATCCCACCCTCATATGCAGGGCTGCTGTTTGAAGCGGCCACCTTCTTGTTACAGCTTTTACTCCCACCTTATTTATGCCCTCCAGACTTGGGCTCACAGGCCTAAAACAAACATTTCAGATGCAGAATGGTCCTCTCTGGCTTCTGATTAACACAAGCTGTGGCTACTGGTGCCACAAATCTTATTTGGCATCTAACTAATTTGTTTTGCTATAGTAATGTTCGTCTATATCTGATGAAAAAAATTAAGTGTTAATGTGTATGGCGGTGGGGAGTATTTGAGTGCCAAGGTATACAAGTGGGGGTCTGAGGACAACTGTGGAAGTCGGGTCTCTCTTTCAATTGTGAGAGTCCCAGGGATCAAACTCAGGTCATCAGATTTGGTGGCAAGTGCTCTTAACCCCTTGAGACATCTCACCAATTCTGCTATGTGCTTTTGACTTGCAAGTATTTCTTGTCTTTTAATTTATTTGGTTTTTTTTTTTTGTTTGGTAGGTTTTGGATGCTTGAGTTGAATCCATGGCCTCAGGCATACCAAACAACTGATTGGCCTCTGTATCTATACTTCTAATACAAAGTTCACCTTTTAAAAATATACCTCTATTATATTTTGGAGGACGTGATCTGGGAGAGGGTCTCCTATAGCCCAGGCTGATCTAAAAGGCACTATGTGACTAGAGCTGGCCTTAAACCTCTGGTCCTGCTACCTCTACTGCACAGTACTTGGATTTCAGGCCTGTGTCTCCATCCCTATCTAGACTTTCAGATGGTTCTAGTGATACTCTATGGTCTTTACACTAAGTAAGTATTCAGTGGGAAATAATATACTATTGTCTCAAAAGTGATTGAATTTCAGAATAATAATAAAAACCATACAATATAAGTTATATCAGGACACCAATGTGCAAAGGTGTTTTTTAAGGCTGCATCAGCTATTGCCAAATTTAATATGTAAAGGGTGACTAAATAAAATTAGAGATGAAAGATTGTACCCTTCATGTTTTCTAAGAAGTCCTAAAGTTTAGGCCACATGATGCCTTGCTCAGTGGTAGCTTTCAAGTTTAGTCACTAATTGTATCTTTAAAGCACATAATAGAATATGTAATCTAAACTACATATACCTACTTATATGTGCATATGTAAGTCACCCATAGTCTATATAACTCGTAATAAGTTCCATCATAGCATTCACCAATATCAGAGCATACTTGGGTGGTTAGACTAATATATTTTCTTCTCTGTACTTTTGCTTATCTCCCAAATGTCCTAATTTTAAAATGAAGAAATCTCAATAAGGTCTGCGGGGAGGGAGGGTCACAACGAAGGACAGAACAACACAGCTGCCTGCAAGCACTCACATGTGGATTAACTTTTTTTTTATTCTGGAAACTGAAGAAATGAAAATTGAAAACAGAAGGGTAAAAATATAGCCAAAAGAGAAGCAGGATCGTGAACAGCGTTCCAAATGAGCAGATCCTGAAAAGAATAGGTCAGGAGGGAGAAAGACTAGGACGGTGATTGCAACAGAGTATCTTAGTATAACAG
Source organism: Alexandromys fortis (assembly GCF_014885135.2). Lineage (NCBI taxonomy): Eukaryota > Metazoa > Chordata > Mammalia > Rodentia > Cricetidae > Alexandromys > Alexandromys fortis. The sequence goes on from NW_026067959.1 coordinate 8,682,788, forward strand.
TCCAATGGGATGAAAATGTAACTGCATGATAAACACGGTATCCAAAATAAAGGAAAGAAGGGACAACAAGAGGTCTAGGTTTGGGGGGAAGTTTTCTATTCAAACCGAACATCATATTTTTAACTAAGATCCACGTAGATTATATATAATTGTAAGAGAACTAACTGGCCCAGACAGAAAAGGAGGAAAGCAAAAACACTTTAGAATCTTTCTCTAGTTTGTGGACTTAAAAAAAATTCCTACATTTAAACAATAAGAAAAAAATACAAAATAAACACAAGGCGACTTAAATAATTCCAACTCCAGGAGATCAAACTCCCTCTCTGGCTTAAGTGAGCATCTGGATGCCTGTATACACACATACACACACACACACACACAATTTTAAAGGCCAGCCTGGTCCACACAGAGAATTACAGGTGAGCAAGGTGTATACAGTGAGATCCATTCTCAGATAAATAAATCTTTGGAGAAAACCAAAAAATAAAAAATATTTTAATTCACAGAAATTAAAATTAAAAAAAGCAAAAATATTAAGATCTTACTAGAGGACTGAAGAGATGACTCAGTGCTTAAGAGCACATACTATTCTTGCAGAGGACCTGAGTTTGATTCCCAGCACCCACATCAGGTAGCTCACAATTGCCTATAACTTTAGTACCAAAGGATCCAATGAGGAGGAGAATGTGATCAAAATACATTATATGCACTTATTGAAATGCACAGCTTTTACAAGCTAATAAAGGAAAATTATTATACTTTATGTTTAAATGAAACAATTAACTGGACCATCTCTTCATGAGATTATGAACAACAAAATCTTTCAGGAAAGTCGTTTGTTGGGTGTTTGTAAATTGGCAGAAAGGAGCCAGGAAGTCGCCCCCCCCCCATTAGTTTCCCCTTTTATTTTAGAGAAGTAAATGAAAACGCAGACATAGGAATAATGCTGAAAAATGTTATCAGAATATTGTTTTTAACTAACAATCAAGTTTCAACTCTGGGTAAGCAGCAAAATCATATGAATTTGAAAAAGAAAATTCCATAGAAACATTAAGGTAGGGGCTGGAGAGATGGCTCAAAGGTTAAGAGCACTGACTGCTCTTCCAGAGGTCCTGAGTTCAATTCCCAGCAACCACACGATGGCTCACAACCATCTGTAATGAGATCTGGTGCCCTCTTCTGGCCTGCAAGTATACATGCAAGCAGAACACCGCATATGTAATAAATTAATAAATCTTTTAAAAAAAAAACCATTAAGACAGATTGACAGGGTTCTTAATGACCATCACATTGCATCAAATACCTACAGAATACTGAATGGTGAGAAAGTGTGCAACCTCTTGATCCCAGCATTGTTAAGATGTATTGAACAGAGGCAGAAAGAAAGGAATAAAAATGTAAATAGTATTTCTAGCCAAACCAAGAGGCCACCTCTTATTTTTATTTCCTACTATGTGTTTTATTTCATGCCTAGCAAGAGTCATATAGCCTTTTTATTGTGTGTGATCTATGCATGTGTATGTGCTCATGGCTGCACATGGAGTAGGGTGTTGCACATGCTTGCATGCAGATGGCAGAGGTCAACATTTGATGTCTTCCCATATTGATCTCCACTTTTTTTTTAAGCTAGGGTCACTCACTGAACCTGGAGCTCATTGACTGGGTCTGCTGACTCGTCAACAGGCCCTGGAAACCAATACCCCATTTCCTCCCCACCAGCACTGGGGTTGTACCTGCACGTGCTACCAGGCTGTCTCTTTACATGAGTGTTGAGGATCTGAAATCTCTAGTCTTTATGCTTGCTTGTGTTGTCTCTCCAATGCCATATACTATTCTTGTTTTAAAAAACAAAAGTAAGGTATTCCTGGATAATCACAGCCAATTCTTCCTGTAAGTTAAGAACACGGTTTGATTTTTATTACTAGAAATATTAGAATAACTCATGGAGTGACCTATTTACTTACGTTACCAACCCAAAAACTGTGGCCTGACCTACAGAGCTGTGCTTAGGACAACCTGACAGAAGACAGACAATGACAGAGAATGGGAAAGTACATAGACTTTTCACACTGTGTCACAGTGTCGTCCAACATCCACTGCAAAGTCTCTCGAATGTAAAGATAAAACAAAATGAGGATAAAAGGCAAAAGGAGAATTTCATATTTTCTCTGATGCAAATGCAGAAGAAAGCAGAGGGGCTGACATGGGTAAGAGGTCTGGGGGATGGTGTGGGGGCTCTTGCTTTTCAAGGTACAGTTGGGCTTTCCTGTTCTAAAGCCCAGTGTTAATAATTTAGTCCTGTGGTACATTTACACAAAGGAGTACTACACAGCAGAAAAAAATAAAGACATCTTGAAATTTGCAAGCAAATGGATGGATCTAGAACACATCATATTGAATGAGGTAGTCCAGACCCAGAAAGACAATTATCACATGTACTCACTTATAAGAGGCTTTTAGACATAAAGCAAAGAAAAACCAGCCTACAATTCACAATCCCAGAGAACCTAGACAACAATGAGACCCTAAGAGAGACATTCATAGATCTAATCTACATGGGAAGTAGAAAAAGACAAGATCTCCTGAGTAAATTGGGAGCATGGGGACCATGGGAGAGGGTAGAAGGGGAGGGGACAGGAAGAGAGGGGAGTAGAGAAAAACAATAAAATAAAAAAATCTAGTCCTTTATCTTAAAAAAAAAAGTAGCATTTACAGACAGGACTGTTACAATTCCATACACCACCCGTCTAAAAAATAAATAAACAAATATAAAAAATTAACAAAGAGAGAAAACCATTTACATACTTCCTGGCAAGATATGAAATGAGTGAAAGATTTGACATAATCTGCATGCAATTTGGTTTTTGGCCCTTCCTGGTTCATGGACACTGAGTTCCTCTGTTACTCTAAGTTACTGAGTTCCTCCCCATTTGGGAGTGATTTCTATTCTTCGGCAGAGGCAATTGGTAAGACAACGACACTCACGGCCACCACTCATCTTTCCTCCACAGCTCTTTCTCTGTTAGAAAAGCAGCAGGGTTCTAAAGGCTCTCACCTGGATGGGGTGAAGAGGAGATGGGGATGGGGGGAACGGACAGACTGTAGCTCAGAGGTAGAGCAGTTGCCTAGAATGCACGAGGCCCTGGGTTCAATCCTCAGTCCCTAGTGCCCATATAAATAAATAATTCTCAGAAAATTCTAACTATGTCATTTTCTGTTGAATCAACTGTTGTGTGAGATAAATGAGAGCGTGTCGGGTTAGCGCACAGCTTCCTGGAATCCCTGCGCTGCACCATAAACGTAACCTGTATTCTGTTGTAAGCACGTGTGGTTGTAACTCATCTCAACTGTGCTCGAGTCACCGCCTCGTGGTGCTCAGGCTGGACTCAAACTTGTTATGCAGTCAACGATGACATTGAACTGGCAATCCTCCTGCCTCTGTTCTCCGAGTGCTGGGGTTTGCAGACATGAGACTATGAGACTATGCTCATCTTAGATTTACTCTGGAATATTAATGAACTTACAGAGTATTTTCATAATCATGTTGTCCTCAATAAATTTCTACTGGGCATGCAGTTTAAAAGCACTGGAATTAGAAGCTGCTAGAAAAGTTGCTCATTTCTGAAAACAGCTCCAACAGCTTACTGACATATAAGCAAAGGAATACATCCTTGGCTCCTCGGCAGTACTAAATTCAAAAAGAGTGGCTTCAGTTAAACTAAATAACAAAGAATAACTATTTCCAGGAAAATCTTGTAATGTACCTCTCGCAATAAATCAAGACTAACATGGTCATCTGAAATCAATAAATTCTCAGAGTCTGTCATGGAGAAAAGAATCCAATCCTCACAGGCAACTGATCAAGGGAGAAGCGGGAGAGAAGAAAGGTGGGAAAGGGGAAGGGAGGAGAAAGCAGGGAAGGGGAGAGGGGAGGGGAGAGGGGAAGAAGAGGGAAGGGGAGAGGAGAGAAATTAAAAAGAAGCCACTAAAACTATTAAGAACAAAAAGACACCAAGATGAAATGGATTAACCACAAGTTTTTATAATGATTCCAAAAAGCAGAGAGAATTATTTACTGGAATTACTCAATGACATGTAATCATAGGGAAATTCCTAACTTCCTGGCCTGTAAAGCATCAAATTAGAGGCTCAAGAAAAACTTTCTGCCTTCACACAGCGTGATAAATTTAATTCCATACTCACAGATGCATAATTTAAATCATAGAACCTGTTTATCTAAAACTGAAACGTATCTCTCACCAACAAGTACTACAAAGGACAGTCTTAAATATAATGCGATACTGGATGTATAACTGGAAAGCAGTAAAGAAAATAGTTCGAACATCAATCAGTGTCTTACATATGAAGAATTTCATTATTAATTGGGTGTGGGGGCATATGCCTGGAGTCTTAGCACTTGGGAGAGCAAGGCAGGGGGATCAGGAATTCAACCTAGACACCTGCTAGGGAGTAAGGTCAAGGTCAGCCAGCAGTATATGAGACCCCATCAGCAGAGGAGGAGGAAGAAAGACCTAGTATAACAAGAATTTTGCACCGTTATGGTTTGAATATGAACTATCCTCCCATAGCCTTGTATAGTTGGGGTTTGATTGCTAATGAGATTTGGGGAAATGACTGGATCCTGAGGGCACTGATCCAATAAATAGATCAATCCCTTGGGAGATTCACGCTATGATGACATTTTTGGAATTTTGGAAAGAAGAGATGGAGGCCTTCTTGGAGAAAAGAGATCACTGAGGACAAGCCTGCAGAGATAGCATCCTCTGTCTGCAGAGATAGCATCCTCCATCTACAGAGATAGCATCCTCCGTCTGCTGAGATAGCATCCTCCATCTGCAGAGATAGCATCCTCCATCTGCAGAGAGAGTATCCTCCTTCTGCAGAGATAGCATACTCCATCTGCAGAGATAGCATCCTCCGTCTGCAGAGATAGCATTCTCTGTCTGCAGAGATAGCATCCTCCTTCTGCAGAGAGAGCATCCTCCATCTGCAGACATAGCATCCTCCTTCTGCAGAGAGAGCATCCTCCATCTCATTTCCCTCACTTCTGTCCTCCTCACTGCCTTCCTGCCCATCATGACCTAAGATGCCACAGTTGCTGAGGGATGCATTAGTATCTTCTTTTAGAATTTGTATGTTGATTCCTAAGCCCCAGCATGCAACTGACTGGATTTGGAGATGGGGTTGTTAAAGATGTAATTGAATTAACTGTGGGCCTGAGCCAACTTTATTGGTATCCTTAAAGGGGAAGAAATTAAATGTCAAAAGTAATACCAGGGAAGCATTGCGCAGAAAAACAGAGGCCTGAGAAAGATGGCCATCTTCAACCAAGGAAAGCAGTCTCAGAGAGACTAATCCTGCCAACAACTTGGTCATAAATTTATAGACCCCCAAAGGGTGAGAAGATTAAGTTTCTGTTGTTTACGTTCTCCCGTCAGTTGTACTTTGCTTTGGAAGCTTTAACAAACTAATATAATGTGACCTTATTCCTGGGCACACGGCTAGACATGAACTCCTAGCTTCCTTCACAGATGGCTCTGACCATGTGACTGGTCTTAGCAAAAAAGGGGGGGTGGCGAAATGGCTCAGTGGTTAAGAGCATTGCCTGCTCTTCCAAAGGTTCTGAGTTCAATTCCCAGCAACCACATGGTGGCTCACAACCATCTGTAATGACGTCTGGTGCCCTCTTCTGGCCTGCAGACATACACACAGACAGAATATTGTATATATAAATAAATAAATAAATAAATAAATAAATAAATATAAAAAAGTGGAAATATGAGTGATATGTGACCCTCGCAGTGACACAGCATACACTTGATGTGTGACACCTCCCGTGCACACTCCTCAAAACAGTGCCCAGAGTGACCTTCAAAGCTTCATTGTGGTGTAAGAGACACTTAGTCTGAATCCCACCTGTCAATGTTAAGTAGGCAGAAAGTAGATTTCTACCATAACCAGTTTTACACACTTGGACTAATGTGTTACAGCAATAATTGCAGATTGAGGGCCAGATCCCTAACAAGAAATAATGGGGCAGATAGAAGGGACTGGGGATTCAGAACTGCTGGTCATAGGATGAGACATTAATAGTCGCCCTATCCTAGGAGCGGTCTCACCTCCCAAGCCTCAGCTCGGGGACAGGCAGGGAGAGGAAAGAAAGACTTCTCCATCTTGCAATACACTGTTGGAGAAATAGCAGACCAAACCAGAAGATAACTTTGTGGCCTAAATTTTCCTAACAGAACATTTGTCGAACGTGGTTCAGCAATTCATGAAGTGTGTCATACACACCCTAAGAAATCAAGACTGACAAACAGCAACAGAAAACTCCAGAATTCTGGCAGCCTCCATCTGATGACAAGTGACCCTATCTGTGTTGAAAGCTACCCAGAGGTATGTAGACAGCCTGTGGTTACTAATCCTTGATGTTGTAACATAGAAGTATTCCTCTCTGTCTTTCAAAATTCCCAAGAATGAGTGGTAGTGTGGAAGCAATATTTTAAAATTCCATAGAGTCCTAAAATACACGGAAGGGAGGGGAGCATGAAATATGAATCAGACAGTCAGGAAGAAGCAATATGCTCTCCAAAACGTTGGGAGTCACTGACCTACATGGTGTGGTTTTGACTCCTAAAATCATAGTGTGCTCTGAGAAGAAGAGACGCTGCACGATAAACTCTTCTAACATTTGAAAACGGTACAGTTGTCAAAATGAAAATTATCTCAGTGGAATTCCATGGCAAGTGTCAGTTATTGTTGTAATATTCTCCTGCCTAAAATCCCAGGTCCGAAAGCCATCTCGTTGGACTATCCGGGTCTATAAATGATGCTTTAATAAATATATATATATATATTGGCAGCATCAGATGCAGACTGGATGTAGACTTTCCAAAAGGCTGCAACATCTTAGGTTGAGTCCCATCAGAGGAGAACAACTCCTTCCCAACTCTTCTCCAGTCGTGAAGGAGGTATGTACCCTGTGACAAGGACATTTTATAGACCTTACCCAGGGTAAACACAAAAAAATACTACTACCTAATTGGGATTAAGTCTAAAAACAAATCCAAGCATACATGGCCTAAGACATTACAATCTATAATCAGTGACTATCTTCCTTCCTGACAAGACACTTCACAATCCTGAATGCACCCTCCACTACTTCCTGGTTCCAGTGCCTGAGAGGTCTAGCTAGCCGCTTCAAATTGCAGACTGGGCATGTGTCTTAGTTTTGAATAATTTTAAAAAGCTAAGTTTCCCGTCTTAAATTAACTTCCACAATGTTCCTACAAAAAAAAAATTGAGCCAACAGTGTTCTGTCCAGCTTGCTTCAGATAGCTTGAAAAGTGACCATGCCAATCAAGACCTAACGAAGATATCCAGAACTATGAGCTGAGCAATATTTGATGAGCCACTATTGTGTATGAAGCACTGAGCCAAGCACTGGCCATGACAGAATTATGGGACACTTGTCCTGTGCTCACAGGAAAACAGGACAATGAAGGGCAGATGGGACTAAACACTGCCGTGACGTGACGTACTGGCAAGGTGCTACGAGCGCAGAGAAGTTCGTATCTACTCCTTGGTAAGTTGTGGCAGGCACTGTGGGAGAGGTGGCAACTGAATGAGGTGGGGCTTCGGAAGGCAAGAAAGAACAGGGATGGTGCGTCCAAGTGACAAAGCAATGCGTGAGAAGTCATGAAAGTATCTTAGATTATTAGAGGTGATAACCGGCCAAAGGGACCGAGAGCAGACACAAGTTAGACATAAGTCTAGCATGAAACCCAAAAGCTAAATTTGGACCAAAAAAAAATGTAAATGGAAGGCAATATGCACATCACCAAGGATATAAACTTTAGAACATGGGTGATTGGGAGCAGGGAGCTATGATCTAACCCTGGCCCGACTAGATGCCTAACGGTGTGGGGAACTTGAGTAGACCAAGATACCGTCACCATTATTAAATAAAATCTTAAACTTTCCGGGAGCTATGGGCCATTAAATTGAAAAGAGCAAGACCTAATACAGGGAATGCAGAGCAGGAAAGCTATATAATCACAGTCTTCATGAATTTTTATTATTGTGTGGTGTGGTGTTTGCATGTTCATGAACATATGTGCTGTATACAAACATATGTGAATGTGCGCCTGTAGGTGCATGCACCCAGGCATGGGAGGAGGCCGTACATGGAGACCAGGGGTCAACATCAGGTGTCTTTCTCTACTGCTCTCCACCTCACTTTAATCTTTTGAGACAGGGTCTCTCACTATCTGGAGCCGCGTTTAGCTGGACTAATTTGCCAGTAACCCTCCAGGATACACCTCTGTCTGACCTTCCACTTCAGCGCTGAAAATACGTGAATATGTCACCACGCCTGGGCTTGTACGCCAGTGTCCGGAATCCAGACTCAGGTCCTCACACCTGCATGGCAGGCATTTCTCCTGCTAAGCAATCTCCACAGCCCTGGTCACAAAGTTTAAATTGGGTTATCACCAGGAATGATTTTCAATGTAAAAGAAGTAGTTTCTGCCACAGTAAACCTGGCAAGGAGCTTGGCTACTTTCTCCTGTGCACTCAGCACCACTGACACTGTAAGTAGCCTATCCCAAAGCTATTAGCATCAAGTAAAACTCACACCTTTATCCATCACCTACCCCAGTAGAGGAAGCACAACAATTACCTCATTCCACAACTATTTCAGTCTATAAACAATAAATACTAATTATGTGCTCTCTCTCTCTCTCTCTCTCTCTCTCTCTCTCTCTCTCTCCCTCTCCCTCTCCCTCTCTCTGATTTGCAGGAATTAAAACCGCCAGCTCTTTGAGGGTAGGTTCTGGGACAATGTACTAACCACAAACTTCCTACAAGTTTCATGGCTTCAGAAATGCAGTAGAAAATGCAATGAGCCGGGCAGTGGTGGCACATGCCTTTAATCCCAGCACTTGGGTGGCAGATGCAGGCGGGTCTCTGTGAGTTCGAGGCCAGCCTGATCTACAAGAGCTAGTTCCAGGATAGGCTCCAAAGCCACAGAGAAACCCTGTCTCAAAAAAAAAAAGAAAAGAAAAAAGCAACAAAACAGAGTAACAACACCTCCTTAGCTAGTATTCAAGATTATCACACAATTGACCTCATACTCAAATACACTGTAGAAGCCACTGGTAAATAAACAATGGCCGTGGATAATCTTGTTGTCCCGGCACTTAGGAGGCTGAAGCAGGAGGATCACAAATTCAAGGCCTATCTGGCCTCTACAGCAAGACCCTGTCTCAAAACAAGCTGGGCAGGTAGGCCTGAAGATCAGTATGCTTACCTAAGAGTTGTGTATCACTCATGGTTTTATAACCAATAACAAAGCTATGAGCTATGTCAAAATTACAGTCGTTTCTTTATTAGGAGTTTGAGTTGATTAATGCTAGCTAGCTTCCTGTCTAAATCATTCACTCAATGAGTAAATGTTTTAGCGCCCTCTACTGGCCACTTGTTATATACTAGTCAGTTCCTTCTTTCTCCAATATATTCGTCAGTTCCTAATACTGCCTTCTTTCTCCGGAGTGCAGGAGCTCCTAAGACAGATAATGGCCACAGCACGGGTCCTCTAATTTCGCCTTAGGAGTCACCGTCACAAAGAGGGGATCCTGAGGTGCTCTCCTGACACTGCTTGTGTGTGACTCCCATCCTCGATGACAGATTCCACGCACACTATCCTGATGGCTTCTGATCCGCATCCGTGACGCATACTCAAACATCAGCCTCATTTCTACACTCAGAGATGCGCCCACGGCTGAGGCCATATCACCCTCCTGCCTATCGGCTCACATAACAGCACTCTGGTGGGATGGTAGCATCTGGAGAAACCACCTCACCTATCCTTTGTATAAACAGAAGTCATTAAAAAATAGTAATATAAATGAGTTTTGGCTTGGGACAAGAAAACAACTTCCAGCAGTTCCTGAACAGTCCTAAACAAACTTTTGCCATTTTCCACTATGCACTATGTATGCAAAGGCATATTCTCAGAACTGATGATCACGAAATGAAAATATCAATCAACTATGAAAAACTACTGAAAATGCTCTAGGCTCCGTGGTGTGGAATATTCAGCCCAACTAGCATTCGATATGTAAAATAAACAAGCATATCCAGCTCATTAGTATGTAAACTTGCCTTCATCTTTTAAAACGCTAAAATTACATAGACGCAAAAATTGCTTAAACATAAATTTCTTTCTGCTCTATTACCAGTAAATGTTTGGTCCGTATACTTATATACCTAGGTTCATTAGGAGAAAAATTTAAGTGCTGATATAAATAAGAGAGGTCCCTGAGCAGAATCAAACACTAGCAACTTTGTACTCTTTAAGTTCTCTTTGGTACATTTTCCTTTGGGAGGCAGAAAAAAAAAATTAAAGGCAACATGGTATTTATTGTTCAAGAGCAGAAACAAAGGATGGGGAAAGATGTAAGAAAACACAAGATGAAAAAGAGCTTCACTCTATCACCTACCCATACCAAACTATTTATTGATCAATAAGTGCTCATTGGTTTGACATTATGAATTCAGCACAGACGGTCCAGGGCAGCTTATATAGGGTCTCCTTGACTAATGGCCACACCCTAACTCTCAGCGGCAAGCCCACCAGAAACCACTCCCCTGCCATCAGGCACGCCTGCGGATCTCGTGCTCAGAGCAGCTGCAAAACAAGCTGTTTGCTCGGAGCAGCACAAGCATAGGAAAACAAGCTGTTTACTTTGGCAGGCAGGGGGTCACAGGACATTCAGGGTCTGGGGGTCCACAGTCCCCAACATGTATACACATAAACACCTTCTCATATGGAAACATTATCATCAAAATCAGAGTCATGATGATCTCTGATGGAATTTCTGACTTGTTTTTAATTCTTTTGATTTTTTTTTAGTGCTTTCTGACAACAAAAACATGTCTTAAAGAGAACAGAAACAAATTAACACTTTATCAAAAACTTAGTAAAGACACAACTTAAAAATAGAATGCTGTTGGGGCTGGAGAGATGGCTCAGAGGTTAAGAGCATTGCCTGCTCTTCCAAGGGTCCTGAGTTCGATTCCCAGCAACCACATGGTGGCTCACAACCATCTGTAATGAGGTCTGGTGCCCTCTTCTGGCCTGCAGGCATATACACAGACAGAATATTGTATACATAATAAATAAATAAACAAATAAATAAATAAATATTAAAAAAACAGAATGCTGTACATAGAAAATAACCTATGATATGAACACAATTATATGAGAATACATTGGAAGAAATCATGTGATGTTATTAATGACTTCTGTACCTAAGGGCTACCATGAGTTTTGTATGTGCTTTTTCGTTTATCTAGTACTTTTATTACACACAAAAAAAAAGAAAGAAAAGAAAATCTTCCCTTAAAGCCAAATGCGCGCAACGGTGTGTGACTTTCTCTACCTGAAATCACTGTAAAACAGTGAAATTGACCTCCTTACCCCTGAGTCACTTCTGTAACTGCTTCTTAGTGGCTGCTGTATGTTCCGGGGGGCCAATACAGTTCCCACCTTGCAGAGAACAAGAAGGCTCAGTTGGTGGCGATTGGCCACAACATAGACCCTATTGAGTTGGTACCCTGTGTTGCAAGATGTTGATCTCCTACTGCATCATCAAAGGCAAGATGGGGCTGTGGAGGCTGGTCCACAAGAAGACATGGACGTGCACCACTGTTTCCTTCACTCAGGTTGACTTGGAAGACAAGGGTGCTCTGGCTAAGCTGGTGGAAGCTATTAGGTCCAATTACAACAACAGATGGGAGGAGACCCACTGCCGCTGGGGAGAGGCAACATCCTGGGTCCTTGTTGTGGGAAAATCTTTTTGTACACTGTGAAGATGTGTCATTGTGATTGGGTTAGTAAAATGTCTAATGGCCAAAACCTAGGCAGGAGAGACTAGGCGGGATGTCCGGGCAGAGAGGACTCTGGGAAGAAGAAAGACAAGACGCCAGCAAGATTTCCTTGAAGAAGTTGGGCAAATGGTACAGAGCAGAGGTAACCGTGCCATATGGCAAAATGTAGATTAATAGAGACAGGTTAATGTAAGTTATAAAAGCTAGCTTGGGAAAAGCCTAAGCTATGGTCAAGCTTTCATAATTAATAATAAGTCTCTGAGTCAATATTTGCAGGCTGGCGGTCTCAACAAAAAAGCACTACTGCCGGTACTAAAGCTGTGACTCGCATTGCCAAGCTGGAAGAGGGCAAAGGCCTCACCACTAAACTAGGTTAAACGTTCACTGCTGAGTTTTCTGTTCATAAACATTATTACAAAGTTATCTTCCATCTTAAAAAAAAATATTTTTAAAAAAGAAAAGAAAAAAATTCAAACTCTAAACATTTATTCATCCTTGAACTGGTTGGTTTCGTTTGTGTGCAATGTGTATGTGGGTATGGTGTGTTTTATCAACTTGATACAAGCTGGAGTTATCTGAGAAGAGGGAAACCATAATTAAGAAAATGCCTCCATGAGATGGTGGCGCACGCCTTTTAATCCCACCACTTGGGAGGCAGAGGAAGGCAGATTGCTGTGAGTTCGAGGTCAACCTGGTCTACATAGTGAGTTCCAGGACAGCTACAGCTGTTACACAGAGAAGCCCTGTCTCAAAAGTTTAAAAAAAAAAAAAAAATAGTGATTTGTGTGGGAGGGCCCAGCTGATTGTGGGTGGTGCCACCCCTGAGAATGTGGTCCTGTGTTTCACACAAAAGCAGGCTAGCAATCTTGAAGAACAAGCCAGTAAGCAGAACTCCTCAGTGGCCTCTGCTTCAGTGCCTGCCTGTGGGTTCCTACCCTGAATTCAATCTGTGAGTGTCGCCTTAAACCCTTTCCTCCCCAAGTTGCTTTTGGTCATGGCATTTCATCACAGCAATAGAAACCTAACAGCCCTCATTTTAATTTTCAAAATAGCATTTGTAAAAGCACCTTACAGACAGCCATTTACCCAGCAGCATACCTGGGATCAGCGCTGTGCTGATAAGGATGTCCACTTCCTTGCACTGCTGAGCAAAGAGCTTCATTTCGGCTTCAATGAACTCTTTGGACATCTCTTTCGCATAGCCTCCTTGGCCCTCACCAGATTCCTTCAAGTCCACCTCCAAGGGCTCAGCACCAAGAGACTTGAACTGTTCCAGAGCTGCAGCTCTGGAGTGTTGAAGGGGAAACAGCAATTAATCAGACCCTGATCCATACATCAAAACCCTCATTTACATAGACACTTTAAGTCAGTGGTTCTCACCCTTCCTGATGCTGCGATCCTCTAATACAGTTCCTCATGTGGTGACCCATAACCATAAAATTATTTCATTGCTACATCATAACTTTAATTGTGCTATTGTTATAATTCATAATGTAAATATTTTTGGAAATAAGAGTTTTGCCAAGGGGGTCATGACCCACAAGTTGAAAACCAGTGCTTTGAGTAAACCCTACAGAGTCAAAAGTTTATTTTGCTATCTCTGGCTTGACTGTTTCAATGACTTTTTAGACATAGGCAATTCTTACATATTTTTTCTTAGGGGGGGCAAAGAAGAATCCCAACTTCTATTTAAACTAAAAGAAGAATGTCAGTATTGTTAATATCAGTTATGTCATATGTTATGGTCCTTTTGGTCCCGGTATTGACGATGATATGATATTTGATATACATTCAGATATGGCATCACTCACATCAGACAAGTTGAGGCTTTTCATTATTTACAAATGTCCTGAGTTTGTTCTCATTGTGAGATTGTCCCACATAAGTGATTTTTATTAGAAATACTTTACAATGTGATTTTGTGGGTCTCAGTCCTCATAAATTCATAAACTTATTTTTTAAAAGCAAACAGATGTAGAGGTGCATGCCTGTAATTCCAGAATTAGAAGAAGGAAGCAGGAGGAGGATTAGGGCCTCAAAGAAAGTCTAAACTATAGGAATGAGACGGTGTCTCAAAAGGAAATTATTAATGGTAAAATGTGAAGAGCCAACATATTTAAATTTTGCAAAATATATTCAAATTAAAATAAATAAATGCCATGCTATCACTACATTCTGGTTGGAAAATGAAAGTGAAGACTTCAGTGGTGGAAATCAACCACAATAAATCTCACACCTCTCTCATAGCAGCAATCACCAGAGGTGCTTACTATAACTACAAATACAATCATTAAAATATTTTATATAAAGAAATCTATTAACCAGGTGTGGTGGTTTGAAGGAAAATGCCCCCACATAATGCTCAGTTTCCTGTGCCAACCACCATGCCACCACTCTGTCCTAAAGGACTCTCATCCCTATGGAACCGTCAGCCCAATTAAACTCTTTCTTTCCTAAGTTGCTTTGGTCATGGTGTTTTAGCACAGCGACAATACCTAAGACACTAGTACTGGTGGTACACACACACACACACACACACACACACAGACGACACGCTGATGCACAATGAACTCGCACAGACTGTGGCAGCATGCCCTGAACCTGCAGCAGTTCCAAACCAGACAGGGTCCCCGCACTGAGATGCAGAAGTAGACAAGAGCTCTCATCCCCCACTAAGAAGTTCTCTCTAATTAGGGAACTCCCACAGTGAAGCCTTAGTGGTCATACAGACCACACTCAAGGGCAGGCAGTAGATGCTAAAACAAAATGAACTCAAAGGTATTTTTTAAGATGTTTTGGCTCGTATTGTTTTGTTTGGGCATTTCCTACCTTATTAGTCTTTTTTTGCATGTGTATTAGGGCTTCTGATTTTGTGTTTTTATGGTGTGTGTGTGTCTGTCTGTCTGTCTGTCTATGTGCAATTCTCATGCTCTTTCTTTGTTTCTTTTTTATTATTTTCTTTTGTGTAGGAGGAGTTATTCAGTTTGTTTTATTCTTGTTTGTTTGTCATTTTGATTTGCCTGTTTGTTTTCTTGAGGGGGGGGGGCATGAAGTTGATAGCATGCGTAGTTGGAGAGGATCTGAAAAGAGATGAGGGAGAGAAACCACAATCTGAATATATGTATGAAAAACATTCGTTCTCAATTAAAAACTGAAATCATTAAATCTGCAGGAAAACAGACAAATTTGGGATGTATACTATTAAGTAAGGACAGCGAATCTCATGAAGAAAAAAATTAATAACCTTATGTTCTCCCTCACATTCAGACCGTAGCCTATAATGAACACATGAATATGAATATACGCAAACAAATGGACACAATGGTATAGAATCACGCTTAGAAAAGAGAACAAGAATGAGCAGTACTAGGTGATGAGGAAAGGTAGGAAGCAGGCAAAGGACACACACATGAAAAAGGATGTAAAGCTAATTGTTTCTAGGCTTAACTCAATCGTGGTTTCTTTTTTTATTATGCACAAGAAAATGTAATTGATAATAAAGTTGCACAGCTTCAGAATGGCCATTCTGGTTGTTGTATAAAGATTCAATGAGATGAACGGAGTTTGGGTCGGGGTAAGTGTTTACTCAGGTGCCAACATTAATCTAAGGTGCATGTTTATATTACATTACAGTGTAATTCATTACATTATGGTGATTTTTACATTGCATAAATAAATCACAAATCAAAGTAGAATCTTAGTTACTTTTCAGTTGCTGTGATAAGACACTATGGCCAAAGCAACTCATAAAGAATGCATTTCCTCTGGAGCTCACAGCTGCAGAGGGGTGGAGGCCATGACCACCATGGCCGGGAGCATGGCAGCAGGCGGGCAAGCCTGACACTGGAGCAGTAGCCGAGAGCTGACCTCTCGGTGCACACGCATGGCGCAGAGAGACTGCTAACCAGGAACAGTGTGGGCTTTCCAAACCTCAGAACATGCCCCGAGGAACACGCCTCCTCCAAAAGGCCACGCCTCCTAATCCTTCCCAAACACGTCCACCAACTGGGGATCAAGTATTCAAACACATGAACCTAGAAGAATCATTCACATTCAAACCACCTGAGCATACACAAGGCCTGATCTCCGGCACTGAAAAACAAACAAAGAAGATTGGCAGTAGTGTTACTATGCCAGTGCCCTCATTGATGATACACACCTATGTGTTTTGAACTGCACCCCCAGAAATGGAACAACAAAATGATCGTTGGACTTAATAAGCATTTAATAAATGCTGGGTATCTGGCGTCTTTCGCTATGAAGAAGAACTGTCATTAAACTTCCCTTTGCAAACAACCTAGGAAAAGGTTTTATGGACTGTTTTCAAGAAATACAGTGCACACAGAAAAGTAGTTTCTCCTACATGTCCTATAATCTTCAGAAGAAAATAGTCAGCTCTCTCTTTACACCCAAAGCAGATGCCTTAGCCTAAATACTACAAGTACAGTTCATGTGCCCCTATTCCTAGGTAAGAAGTGATTTGAAGGCCCAGTCTATAGCTCAGTGGCAGAGCATTTACCCAGCATGTATGAGGACTGGGTACAATACCCAATCTCACCAAATAAAAAAGCATTTGGAGGTTGTCACCAGACAGTTCTAGTTACTTCCATGCAGTCAACACTAGGCATAGTCTCCTCCCAATGTACAGATTAGCTTTGGGCACACCACAAGCTGCAAGCTCACCAGAGACAACTCTGGCCCCATTGCCAATGCACACAAAGAACTTTATCACTTTATTATTTCTGCTCTACTGAGGCAAAGCACGTCCAATTTTTTTTCCAGTAAATAATAAATTTTTCATCGAGCCAACTTTTAAAAAATCAAAAAGAAAATTCAATTGGAAAGAGGAACTAGAAAAGCTTCCGTGAGCTATTCTTATCTCTAATGTAATAGGCCCCATTTGAAACAAGCGTTTTCAGTTAAACATTAATTATTAGTTGAGTGCTCACCTTGTATCAAATCCTCGGACAACGGCACCCATCGCCTTTGCTGCACCTGCAGAAGCGAGCCCAGCAACGCCACCGCCAACTATCAGGATCTGAGAAAAAAAGAACAAGGAATGCCTTTCATTTTGATTTGCCTTGGCTTTTGTTGCTGTTGTTGTTGTCACTGCTGTTATTGTTGCTGCTGCTGTTTGGTTTTTTTTTTTTTTTTCAAGACAGGGCTTTTCTGTGTAGTCCTAGCTCTCCTGGACCTTGCTGGGTAGACCAGGCTGGCCTCAAACTCACAGAGATCCACCTGCCTCTGCCTCCCGAGTGCTGGGACTAAAGGTGTACACCACCAAGGCTTGTCATGGAATGTTTTAAAATTTGTTACCAGATGATGGTGGAAGATCACCAGCTGGCAACTCCTGGTGCCTGGTACAGTTAGCATTCAATCAGTGGTGCCGGTCACCACATGGATGGAGTAAAGGGTCTATCCTTCAGCTAAATCACTGGGGTTTTTTAAATTGATCAAAGAAATGGTCTTTTCCAGCAGCCAATAACCTTCCCTAAAAATGTCCTGGCAGTCAGAACCTCAGAGCAAGCACAATCAATGCCACACATGTTGAAGACTAACAAGTTCATTCTCACTGTACAGAAGCTACCACCAGAATGCCAGGATGGTATTCCAACTCCCTCTCCCTCTCCAAAGTTAAGACTTTCCTGGGTTCATAAAACACTGAAAAACATGTCAATGATGGGCACAATTTTGACAAAATGTTCATACCAACGGCTATTTTGAGTTAAAATGCTTCTGAAGGCTTGGTAACCAAATACAGAACTGACAAACATCTTGAATGACACATATCTGAAATCTGATGTGATATAAGTGAATCTCCCTAACCACAGGAGGATTAGAGCTGAGAGAACCCAAGAATCCCACAGAAACTTCCGCCTCCCTGACCTGCACAGAAACACAGTGAAAACTGTGATGCTTCTAGCCTTAACTGGGCTTTCCTGAGAAAAGAAGGCTTGTGTATCCCATAAATGGCTAGATGAAGGCAACTCCCTGTTCCTGTAGTAACAAAAAATGTTACCCAGAGAAATAGGGAAGTCTGTAAATTCTCACTCACCCATCAGGCCCACGGCTCCTTCTGCTTTTTAAGAAGTCAACACAAGCAAAACTGTGTGCTCCAGTGACCTCCTAGGCAGTGCCTCAGAAGCCATGCCAACGGATGTTGATGATGGTGGTTTGTTCAGAAGAAGAGAAAGTCCACCTCAGCAAACAAACATCAGGGTCTAAGCTCCAAAGCCCCATCCCTGTTCTACACAAAAGTTCCAGTAACACTTGAAAGAAAATATTAGTACCAAACAAGAATTTATAAAGTACAGGACTAGGCCAATTCTCCTGTCAAGAAATAGTTCATATGCATGAAATCACTCTAACCATATTCTTAAAAAATGGGAGGGGTTAAAGGGCCAGCATGAGCTACAGAACAAAACAGTCTCTCAAAAACGAAAAGAATTGGGGCTGGAGAGATGGCTCAGTGGTTAAGAGCACTGTCTGCTCTTCCAGAGGTCCTGAGTTCAATTCCCAGCAACCACATGGTGGCTCCAAACCATCTGTGATGAGATCTGGCGCCCTCCTCTGGCATATGGGTATAAATGGAGGCAGAAAGTTGTGTGCGTAACAAATAAATAAATCTTTAAAAAAAAAAGAAAAGAAAAGAATTAAAAAGACACATGATTATAGTTGGGGGGGGAGAAATCAAGAGATTTATTATACAGCAAGATAACTAATAGTTAGGCTAGAAGATGGCTCGGTGCTTTCTGTACAATCACAAGGACCTGAGTTCAGATCTGCAGCTCCCATGTAAAGAGCCAGGCACAGGGAGGCACATCTGTCTGACCTGCAATAAGAGAGCCTGTAGGGGTGGCCAGGCATCACCCAGTCAGACCTGTGTTTTCCACATCTTCTTGGATCATGCTCCACCTTGCTCATCATCACCCTCCAAAGCCTTCTTTCCCTAGAACATGCAAAATTCTTCTCCATTTCAGTATCTTTTATATGGTGTTTCCTTTGGCCAGCATCTTAAATCCCTAGTTTCAGAAGACGGGGGAGGCTTTCCTATCCCCTAGCTTAGGAAGTTAGCATGTTCTCATTACACATCATCCCATCATCTGGTTCCTGTTTATAACTATATTTCTATCAAATGTTTATCTGGGTTTTCCCATCCTCATCGTGCCCTGAACTGGAATGCAATTTCCATGCAGTAGGGACGGCGTTTATCTTGTTCAAGCTTGTCCCTCACACCTAAACTGGGTACTCAACACATCAGATGCATCAAAGTGATTTTAGTTCCTTCTAGACAAGTTAAAAAAAAAAAAAACTCTATGTTTAAAAATAAATTTAAAATATTCAACATGATAAGCCTCACAGGATCTAACCCTTCAATTTTAGAAAATTACTTCGTACATCAAACCAAAGTTACTTCAGCTGAATTTATTTCTTAGTGAGAGTTTATTCATTTGTGTGCAAGGGGTGGGAAAGGGGGAAAGCATACCACAGTACACATGCGAAGGTCAGAGGACAACTCACAGTTGTTGATTTTTCTTTTCCTTCTACCAGTGGGTCCCAGGAATTGAACTCGGGTCAACAGGCTTGCAGGCAGAAGCTTTACCCCTGCCTGGGTCACTGAATTCAAACACTAGTAGACACAGTTACCTTTCTACCTTGTAATAACTTACTAGCTCTTCTGTTAAGCCTCTTGGGTTTTGTCTCACAGTTTTAATCCCTTCTTCCAAGTTTCCTCTAAACTTCCACACCTTTCTACAAAGATTCTAATAAAAACTAAGTTGCTGGCATGCACTTCGATGCATTCAGCCAGCTTAAGAACAGCATCAAGTTTCTGGCCAGCTTGAATGCCAGACATTTCCTTGTGATCTTACGCAATAAGATAAAGTTTCATAGTACAAATATAGAAAGCCTAGTGTCTCATGTACCATACATCTATGGCGTTCACGTATACATTCTTCCTGAACACCCTGGCCTTCACCTCATGGACTTGCTTTTCTTTCCATGATCTATTTTCTCAAGGGTGCTTGGTGTTTTGCTTCTTTGTTTATTTTTTCTTCGTAGATTTATTAGTAGAACAATTCTGAGTTTGTAAAACGAGTTTTAAGAACAGAAAGCAGCCAGATGGATTACAACATTTCCAAGTCCTGTTTCTTATTCCTCAACTCAGGGTTTTTATTTAGTGGACTCTATAAAAGGATCACAGCATAATCTCCTATGCTTGTACCCCCCATCCTGCTTGCCATTAGCCACTCTCTTTCTCTCTGTGTTGGCAGTCTGGATTCAGGGAGACGCACCCTTCCACGGTGCTTTGATTCATCTTCCATTATTTCCTCTTGACGCCCTCCGCACGCATGGCAAGAGTAAAGACATCAAAGTGTTTTCTACAAACGGTGTTTCAGTAATCAAGAATCACAGATTTACTGACTAAAACCTTGAAGCGTTTTAAAAGGTTGTAGGAAATTGGCCCACAGGGCAACCTAGCCAAAATCCATTTAGGAATTGAAATAAACAAAAACTGGAAAAGAAAAAGAAAAAGAAAAAAAAGACTAGCGCTTCTAAGACAAGCAAAAGGCTCAAAGTTCCTCTTTCAAGCAGTGTTAAATGTTCAGCCCCATGGCTTTACTTTAGATTTCTAAGCGTAAAAGCATCAGCGACGCTAACACACAGCGACACCTTTGAAAATAACTCTTTTATGACACCTTCGATTCACCTCATGAAGAGACACTGGAAGCTGTACGCACCTTAGCTGGGGGGACTTTTCCAGCAGCTGTGATCTGACCGGTGAAAAACCTTCCAAAATGATTCGCTGCTAAAACAACAGCCTTATAGCTGAAAAAGTAAACAGAGACCTCTATAAGCTAAAAGGCAAGGGACCATACATTATTATAACCTGACAGTTACATATCTATAAGCTATTATAACCTGAGAGTTACATATCTATAAGCTAAAAGGCAAGGGACTATACATTATTATAACCTGACAGTTACATATCTGCAGAAACATCGTGTTTGGATGTTACGCTATGCCAAGATTATTTCTAAGCAATGTGTATATACTTACCCCTCCAGCCTTCACAATCAGCCTCTGAACAGGTACGATTACTACATCTACTTCATAGACACAGACACAAAGGTGGAAACACTTGCCCATGGGCCCCCAGCTAGTCGGCAGAACAAGAAGTCTGAGCTGAGCAACACGGCTGTGGATGCAGACCCTCATCCAAGGAGCCAGCCAGGCCCTTCCTAACAAAGACTGCAGACTTGACAAAATAGAAACAAGCAAAGACGCAAGAAGTTCGAGAGTGCTTTTCTTCCCGGGTAGAGGCTCCACATCTTCAAACCACACTTTTAATTTTAGTATGTTGTTCAAATTTTCTTTAATGGCTATGAGTAGTTATATCACACTAAGGGGAGGTTTAGATTATCTGTGACGCATGAGGGGAAAAGAAAACTACCTTTGCTATACAGTGGAAGAAAGCTTGGGCTCCTGGGACAGACCAATTGATCAGATTTAAGACCCTGAGCAAAGTCAGTCCTTACTTTCCTATATATACAATATGTTGTATATGTTTATACAATATGCATACACTATATATTCCAAATAAATATAAAGAAACAGTATATATTTAGACAAACTATGTATGTTTATATGTTTCCCATATAAACAATATATCTATATAATAGAGTCAAGAAGTGCATCAATTTCTTGAGAGTCATTGTGAGGACTAAATATGTTAATGCATGCAAAATACTAAGTGTGATTCTTGTCATATGACAATGCTCAGTAAATATAATTCAGCTATAGAAGCAAGTTACCCAATAAAAACTAACAGCGAGCCTCATCTTTTCTTACTAGGATGTTTGGGATGCACGACACTAATCTCGTTCCCATGCTAGCTTTACTTAATTAAATGCAACTATTTAATACTAAGACTCATGCGCTGACTTGCAGCAAGCCCTCTCCCTCATAGTTTAATATTACTTAGTAAAACAATTAATACAAAAGCATGCTGTCATCACTGCCATTATTGTAACTCAAGCATACTGGAACAGGAAGAATATTTTCAAGATAGAGACTAGGTGTTTCTGAACACTCTGCCCCGTCTAAATGTAACCTATAGTCCTCAGCACTAATTAGACCTATTTACATTGTCTCATAATACTTCGTTTGCTCCAGAGATTCTGCAGCTAAACACACTGTTCCAGAGCTGATTTTGATACTCTCCCACCAACATGTGTCTTACGTGACAGAATCTTTAAAACTCTGCATGAAACATTTTAAGCCCCACATTGTGTAACAATCACTCTCCCAGCCACTAAATATGGCAGCAATTCCTTTTGGCCCCTGGCAGACTTTATTCCACAAACAATTTTTTCAACAAATCATTTGCTACCTTATATTAAGGACAGCAAAAATGCATTTCTATTTATTATTTGGGTGGGTGCTGGCGTATGTATTCTTATTGGTGGTACACATGTTGGGGGACAAAACTTGTAGCAATCAGAAGCCAATCTCAGGTGTTGCTCCTTAGGAGCTTTGAACCTTTTTTTTTTTCTAAGACAGGGTCTCACTGGGCAGTGGTGGTGCATGCCTTTAATCCCAACACTGCTTTCTAAGTCAGCCTGGTTACACAGAGAAACCCTATCTTGACGAACCAAAAGGGGTAGGGGGAAGATGATCTCTCATTGGGACCTTGAGTTTGGTAATTAGACTAGGCTGGCTAGTAAGATCCATCTGGCCAACACTGGCAGTACGAACTTGTGCCACCTCCCCTAGACCACATGGGTACTAGGGATTGAACTCCGGTTCTTCAAGCTTGTGCACCATGCATTATATTGACTGAGCTACCGCCGCAGCCCCTAAAATACTGCTAACTTGTTTTAACATACATACGAATGGGGTAAACGGCTGAAACACAAAGTAGATTCTGCGGCGTATTTGATCCATGGCACAGTTTAAATGTCACATCTAAAACATAAAACTTGGGCCAGTGAGATGACTCAGAAGATAAAAGCGCTTGCCACGCGAGCCTGACAGACTGAGCTGGGTCCCAGGAACCCACGTTTTCAAAGCTGAACGGGGGCACAGATGTGTAATCCTAGCACGACTCTAGCATGAGGGGAGGTGATGACAGGAGAATCACCTTGAAGACGATGTGAGCCTGCGGGGCTGCGGGCCTGCGGGGCTGCAATCCTGCAAGCCTGGAGCATACGGCTCAGTACAAACAAGAGATCCTTCCTAATAAGGCAGAAAAGTATATTCCTGAAAGCTGTCCTCTGACCACCATGTATGCAAGCCCATACTTACCATCCACACACAGAGAGAATGAGAGACTTAAAAAACAAAAACTTAAGAACCTTCCAGTTCACGCAAGATTCTGTAAAAGGCTTTATTTATATTGGGTTTTTTTTTACATGCTCCGTTTTCCCTTCTAATACTTTTATTGGTGCCTCATTCACATTAGTTTAAAATTTAATTTAATTAGTTTCTTTGAGAAGCTGTTTTCCTAAGCATTACCCTGGCTCCGGATTGTTGCTACCCTTACAGGAAGTGGGTGCTCATTCCTGTCCCTCACGACACCGCAGGCTTAATTATGGGCGTACTCCTGCAAGCAAAGTGGATCTTAGAAAGCTTTTCTGTGTAACATGCCGCAGAAGACACTTGGAATCGTTCCCATTCTGTTCCCATTGCCTCTTCCTTTGATTAACAGCTTCCTTTCCAGTACAGAAGCTTTCTCATTTCATGGGGTTCCACTTGTTGATTGTGGGTCCTCCTATTTCCTGAGTGACTGAGATCCTATTTGTAAAGTCCTCCCTCAGCTTAGACCCTGATTGTACTTCCTCTTAACTCTTAGAGATTCAGGGGCTGGAGAGATGGCTCAGAGGTTAAGAGCATTGCCTGCTCTTCCCGAGGTCCTGAGTTCAATTCCGAGCAACCACATGGTGGCTCACAGTCATCTATAATGAGATCTGGTGCCCTCTTCTGGCATATAAACATACATGAAATGAGTGTTGTATACATAATAAATAAATAAATCTTTTAAAAAAAAAACTCTTAGAGATTCAGATCTAACAGTGAGGTCTTTGGTCTGCTTGGAACTGATTTGAGTTCAGGGTAAGAGGTTAAGGATCAAGTTTCTTCTACCAGACTCTATTCTATTGATCGGTATGCCTATATTTATCCCGGCACCATGTAGTTTTACCATGGATCTGTAGTATAATTTGAAATCAAGAATGGTGATGCCTCCAACAATGTTTTAATTGCTAAGGATGTTTGGGAAAGCCATATGGAAATCTACTACTTTTTTTTTTTGGGGGGGGGGGTTTAGTTCAACACAGTGTTTCTATGTGAAACAGTCCTGGCTGTCCTGGAACTCACTCTGTAGACCAGGCTGGCCTCAAACTCACAGAGATCCATCCGCCTCTACCTCCCATGTGCTGGGATTAAAGGCTTGCACCACCAATACCCAAAACCAATCTTAAGCATACTTCAAGGCTGAGGTTATCCCAAAAATTGACCGGGTGGTGCACGCCTTTAATCCCAACACTCTGGAGGCAGAGGCAGGCAGATCTCTGTGAATTCAAGACCAGCCTGGTCTATAAGAGCTAGTTCCAGGACAGGCTCCAAAGCTACAGAGAAACCCTGTCTCAAAAATCAAAAACAAAAAAAAAATTCTGAAAAACCCTTCTGAAATGCACCATTTCATGTACAAATATTCCAAAACATATTTACAAACTACCTGTGTGTATAAAATACATGTGAAATATAAATAAATTCTATGTGCATACTTGGATCACATACACAAGATAATTCATTATATAAACATTCCAAATCTGTAAAAAGCCTAAAATCTGATAAGCTTCTGGTCGTAAATTCTCAGGGCTTTTCAAACTGTATTACCTTACAACATGTAAAAGAGCTAGTATCCAACTATGTGTGACCTATAAAAGCAACCATTTCAATCTAATGAGTGTATGTACAACCTATAAATAAATACAGCTTCCTCATGCAAACACCAGCAGCTATTTCCTTTGGTACAAATATTTGCTTCTAACTACAAAGATAAGACGTGTAACACATATTACTGTGATTATTGTGACAAATAAAATGAATCATAAAAGCTAACATACATATAAAAAGCTCAGCCCTCAGCAGCTCTGACAAGGTAAAACTCTAGGAGACCTGCAGCATGAACCCCCTCCCTGTGCTTTTGTTCAACTGAAAGGAGAAAGAATATACCTACCCAGAAATGTTGGCCATGGAGCTGAGAGCGTCATACCCCTGAGCAATTGTGACTCTTGGAACCTGGTCCATTGCCAGAACTGTGGTCTTTCTTTCGGAAAGTTTATTTAGCAAGTCTGGATTCTGGGCGGGGTAAATGAAGCTAATGAGAGTTCCTGACGGCTTCAAGAAGTCAGCTTCATGAGCGCCTAACGCTGGATTAACCATGGGTGCTCTCACCTGAAACGAAAGTCAAACAAGCCACAGATTAAAACCGTCGGCACCTTCGTCGTGTCTTTTAAATAAACAGGACAGTTTTTGTAAGGCACTATTGTCTAAATAATACTTCTGAGGTATATCTTCCATCAATCAATGTCTGCCTGTGCTTTACCACATGAAGATGTGTCCTACCTACCCTGTGACTAGAGAGACCTGTGTGAACTGTTCTGAGGAAAAAGCACAGCCTCTGGGCAGAGCACCAGATCAGGCGTGACAACTGCAGAACACTGAAATATTAGCCTGCTGGCAGTGGTGGTGCACACCATTAATCCCAGCACTTGGGAGGCAGAGGCAGGCGGATCTCTGTGAGCCCATCTGGTCTACAGAGCTGGTTCCAGGACAGTTAGAGCTGTTACTCAAAGAAACTCTATCTCAAAAGATTTTTACAATGAACCTGGTCTCCTCAAACTTACTCTATTAAAAAATTAAGACATATTAGGGGAAAGGAACCAAAAAAAAAAAAACATTTGTTTTGTGTTCAAAGACTCAATCCTAGAACTGAGTGGTAGTGGGCATACTTGATCAGATCTCTGTGAATAGGAGAGCAGCCTAGTCTACAAATCCAGAAGCCAGCAAGGGCTACATAGTGAAACCCTGTCTGAAAGAAAAGAAAAGAAGAAAAGAAAGAAATTTCTGCTGTCTGGTATCTCAGGACCTTTCTTTCTTAATTTGTTCTTCTGTGTGCTGGTGTTTTGCTGGTGTGTGTGCTTATGTAAGGGGTCAGAAACTGTACATTCCAGACAGCTGCCATGTGGGTGCTGGGAACTGAACCCGGGTCCTCCGGAAGAGCAACAGTGCTCTTCACCTCTGAGCCATAGGCCAGCTCAAGACCTTTCAAAGTCAGTTAGCCTATTGGTCACTCAGCCTAACGCTACCTTGTCCAGGATGGCCGTGCTGTTTCTAGAACAGCACTATGTCCCTGTAAATAGCGAACTGCCTTCGGGCATCAGATGCTGCACATGGCATCCCGGGCTGGATTCAGTATCTTCTTTTCATCCTAGCAGTACATAACAACCAGCAGGAAGTCTACATACACATGGATCATATAGCGAAATTTTCCGTAGTCAATCAAAAGAAAGTTCCACCCAGGGAATATAAAAATGAAGATCTCCATTTCCCTTCCAGGGTTAAAAAAAAAAAAAGGTTACATTTCCTGGTACATAAAGAATATTCATAATACACACTCATTTCATCGAGAAAAAGAGCATGACTTTAAAATAGGAAAAGCTGAAATGGGTAATGCTTACTATAGTAGATATGCAAACTGTTCTGATTTGGCCATTGCATATACATGTTAATATCACAGTGCATGGATACGGACAATTATTGTATGCCAATTAAAAAACAAAAAGAAGAGCACTAAGAAAACTGGAAAAGCCAAGTGTGGTAGCTCTAATCCCAGCACCGGGGAGGCAGTCCTCTGTGGGTCCCAGGCCAGCCAGGGCTACACAATGAGACCCTGTCTCAAAAAGGAAAACAAAACTAGAAACGGAAGAGAGAAAGGGGTGATTACTTTGACCACCAGATCAGAAGCCAGAACTTCCTTCGTCCCTTGGATTTGGGCCCCCACTGCTCTGTAGAGATCGTCTGGGAACCTGGAAGCTTCGCCTGCTCCTGACTCCACCACGACATTAAAGCCCTGCTTGACCAAGGCCTGAACACCGGCAGGAGACAAGGCTACTCGTTTCTCATTCTGGAAAATCTCCTTGGGGACCCCAACTGTCAGCTGCTTATATGGAATTCCTAGAAACAAACAAAACCAAAGTTTAGAAAAAGCGGAAGAGGGGACATCAGGACAAGGAAATGGGACGTCTGTTCTTCAAAACACACCTTGCACAAGTCGTTACTGAAAATAACAATTCACAATCATGATCCATTTACCTTTTTTGAGAGTGATAAATTTTTGTACATGCCATCCTGAATGCATGAGATATTTTGTTTAATTGAATACCTCTCTCTAAGGCACAGGATAAGCTTGCTCTAGTCCTAAGAGAAAAAAATCCCTGAGTTGAGAAATCACACAGCATGCCAGCCTCCCTCCGCCCTCTGGGGTTACAGTCTTCCTATCCTGACCTTTAATAAAGACAGAAAGAAAATGTTGAAGAATAGCTCTACAATCGTTCCTTTAAAGGCTACCATGTCTCAGGTCGCTTTCCTGGCAATTTAGCCAGAGGAAGCTTCCATAGATCTCCAAGCGCTGGATCTTGAGACTCTAGCAGCAACTGATTAGGCAAGAGGCCAGCAGCCAGGTCAAAGATAAACATCTTACAAGCCAGACCTGAGAGAAGCCAGCAGCCCCTGCCTATGACAAGACTTACAGAGGAATTGTGGGTTCTATGACAGTCTATGTTAGCCAGTGATTGTTGGCTGGTTTTATGTCAACTTGACACAAGATAGAACGTTTGGGAAGAAAAATTGGAGAAAATGCCTCCGTAAGATTTGCCTGTGCACAAGGCTGCAGAGCATTTTCTTAATTAATGATTGATATGGATGGGCCCAGCTCACTGGGGGCAGTACCAGTCCTGAGCAGGTCATCCTGCATGGTATGAAAAGGCAGGCAGAGCAGCCACAAGGAGCAGCCAACAGGCAGCGTTCAACCATGACCTCTCCATGCTTCAGCTCCTGCCTCCGAGTCCTTACCTTGAACTCCTACCCTGACTTCTCTCAGTAATGGAAAGTGGCCTGAACGTTGTAAGCCGAAATAAACCCTTTCCTCCCCAAGCTGCTCTTGGATGTGATGTTTTATCACAGAAACCTAAAAGGAACTGAAGTTTCTACCCAATCATGCTCTCTCCTAGAGAGGGTTAAACAGAGAAGTTACAGATAGAGACCAGGAGCGTGGATGTATGTTGGTTATTTCTCAATGCAGCCATGACACAAACATCAAAGAGAAGCCCGGGGTAACACTGGCAGACATAGTAATCATGACTATTTAGAGAATGACAAGCCATAACTGGGAAACCCAGAATGCATTCTACTTCTCCAAGATGGTGAGAGGTATCTTGGCCCCCCCCCCTTTTATCTGAGAATCCATCAAGTAAACCCTCAACACAAGATAGAAGCTGATTGTGATTCTGTTCCGTACAGCCTAAAAGAAAGCATGTAATACAAACATCTTTGTGCAGAGTTCAAGGTAGCTTTACCTATAGGACATTCGTATCTTCTCATGCTCTAATCAATATGAAACCATTAACACTTTGGCAGGAAGAGGGTAAGACAGGATTTCTTTGTGTAACCCTGGCTGTCCTGGAACTCATCCTGTAAGCCAGGCTGGCTTCAAACTCACAGAAATCCTTCTGTCCCTACCTCCTGAGTGCTAAGATTAAAGGTATGTGCCACCATGCCCAGTCAGTAACACATTTTTTAACAGTATGTTTCTGTATAGATTTTACTATAGTTCAAAAATTCCATTCTTGCCACTGAATATATAATTAAAACTGAATCAAATTATAAATAATACTCTTATAAATAAGAATAACTTATTGAGACTTTTGACAGAATAAGGCACCCTGAAAATACTCGCATTTGAGCATAGTCTTATATTCCCATACTATTTATACTCTAATAATTTACAGTATAGTAGAGGCAGATCAATATGTATTTCCTACCTGAAAAGGGATAAGCATAGAAGGATGGCAAATATTTAGATCCATGTGTAAAATTAAGTCAAATATGTACTTCTCTGGAGTTTACTTCTCATCTGATAGCCTCAAATCTAAGCCCCACATTTGAAAAGCCAGGGCCAGCTACTAAAGATAGCAGAATTGAGCCAGAAGTACTTAGGAGAGCGATGTGACGGTGTGCTCCTCTAATTCAGCACTCCAGAGGCAGAGGTAGGTAGACCTTTATGAGTTCAAGACCAGCTTGATCTACATAGCAAGTTCAAAACCAGCCAGGGCTACATAGTGAGAACCTGTCTCAAAAAAGGAAAAAAAAAATGGTACAAGAGCCAACCTGAAATGGCTTCCATTAGCAAATGTGGTAACTTGAGAATCAAAAGGAATTAATGGGGACTGGAAAGATACTCAGGCTGCTCTCCTAGATGACCAGGGTTCAACACCCAACATCTACATGGTGGATCGCAGCTGTCTATAACTCCAGTTCCAGGAGGTTTTCTTCTAGCCTCCCTAAGCACCAGAAACACATGTGTGCGCAGCCATACGTGTCAGCAAAGACAACCATAAAATAAAAGGAAAACTTTTAAAGAATAATGGTGTGGTGCACTTCTAAAGGTATTATAATCCATGAATTCACGTTGATTATCAAAAAAAGTACTTAGAATTTTAAATGGTATTGCTCAACTTAGAATATACAACGGATGGGCAGAATAACAGCTTCCCAAGGATATCCCCATCCTGATCCCTACCACCTCTGAATACATTATACTTGACACAGGAGAATTATGATGCCAGATGAACTTAAGATTGCTGATCATTTGGCCTACAGCAGGAAGAATAATCTGGAGCGCTATGATGTAATCACAGAGTGCTTACATGTGGAGGAGGGAAGCCAAAGAGTCCTAGTCAAGGAATGATGAGAAGATGCCACACTGAGGCTATCAAGATGAGACAGGGCCACAGCCTGATCAACACAGGAGCTCCTCAGAAGCTGGAAGAGTAGAGGAGACAGTTCTCCCCAACGGTTCCCAGGACGCGGGCAGAATCGCCAACTTTTGGACAGAGGCCCAGTGACAACTCCTTTGGACTTTGTCTCCCAGAGGTTAAAAAGCCAGTAGGCTCATGATCATTTGTTACAGCGGGAATAGGAAATCGATACACAAGGGAACCAACCGATTGTTAGCAGAACTAATAAGGCATGGGAAAGAGCATTTATTCATGGGGATGGCAAGAAACTGTGCTTCCTTTATAGAAAAAATCTAGATGATAAATGAAGAATGACGGAGTCTCGCCATTTCTAAAGTCCTAATAAAATCACGAATTTAGCTAAGGACCATCAATCAAAGCATCTGAAAGTATCTGAAGGAAAGAAAGCTGATGGGAACTTCATATCAGACAGATCACAAGGACAGCACCTACACTGACCAAAGGGTCTTCCTGATGAAAAACAATAATATATAATACTACCAGTGTTCCTGTCAGAAATGTATCCTCAAGTTGACAGAGCCTCTGGGTCTAGTTAAATGTTAGCCAAAAAAAAAAAAAATATGAGGAAAAGAAACCGACTCAGTCAAACCAATCAAGGGAACGCCGCCTGTCAAATTTAGAGCACTGGGGATTCTACCGAATAAGAACGGCATCTTCAACAAGTAAAGAGAAGAAAAGTAGGGAAGAGGGGCTGACAATATAGCCAAGTGGTCACGTACCTGGCCAGCCTGTTTGAAGGCCTAGGTCTGATCTCCAGTAATGAAAAAGTCTCTTATATGTCAAAAAAAGCCCTAAGAAAAACACCAAGCAAATGTACTCTGGACCATTCTTTGAACAAGCCTACTGCTAAAAATAGAAGCAGGGACTTTGTTGACTCCCAAGGGAGGCCTTACCTCCTCTGAGGAGTGGGTGGGAGGTGGGATGGGTGGAGGTGGGAGAGCCATGAAAAGGGGAGGGGAGGAACTGGGGCTAGTATTAAAATTAAAAATATTCCAAATAAGAAAAAATAGAAGCTAGGTACGGTGGCACACATCTTTAATCCAAGTACTAGAGAAGCAGAGCCAGAACAGCCTGGTCTACACAGAGTCCAAGGAGAGCCAGGATTACATTGAGAGATACCCTACCTCAAAAAGGGAGGGGTAAGAAAGAAAAGGAATACTGACTGGGATTACTTTTCACGTGTTTCAGTGTGGTAATTAAATTAATTTGTTGTTGTTGCTGCTGTTTTTCGAGACAGGGTTTCTCTGTAGCTTTGGAGCCTAGAAATTAATATTTTATTATAGAAAAAGAATAATTTTTTAAATAGCTGTGAAAAATAAAATTTAAAAGTTAAACATGGTAATGCAGAGATCTTAATGTCTATAGATTTACTTACAAGGACAACCCTCATGTCCTGAACATGGTCATTTGCTTCTATCTTTTCAATTTTACCACTAGGTGATCTGGCTTTCCAGAGCAGACCAAAGATAAACTTGGGAAAGATACGATGCCAACAGTGATTTGTCACCCAAGAACATGGAAAGTGGCCATGAAATCCATTCAAGGAAACAGAGCTGCTCGGTGACTAGAAATCAGTCCAGCAAGTCTTAAGAGGGAGAAGAAATGTCCCTGCTGTTCTTTCACCTTCGGAACTAAATGCCATTTTTAGCAGGGCATAACGCCATCTGGAATAAAAACTAAATGTCTAAGTCTTCCTGACAAATGCCCACATGCTTAGGGCTGGACAGTGAGTGACCCTGTGCCTGGATGGTCCTTGGGAAGGTGCTAAAAGAGGGGTGACTCAGCTGAGAAGGTGACCCCCTGAGTCTCTTCTCCTCCTGGCTTGTACCTAGAACAGAAGCAAGTGAGACTTCTCCTATCAGAGAAGACCTGACAGGCCACGGGAAGCCTTCACTATTGTTCTGTAAGTGCTAAGAAGACAGCAGCGATTTTGAAGAAAGAACGTTGCTTTTTACTAAATCAAGGAACATTATTGTAGAATCAGTTAATAGACTTCATCCCAGTACCTTGTAGGAACAAAGGAAGGCTGCCAGGAGAAACGGTTACTATGAGAAAAAGGCTCCCAAATACAACCAGCTAAGCTTTTCTCTTCCCATTATTTTTATCTCCTCTGTTAACAATGGCAGTCTGGAAATTCTATAAGTGGGAAATATGAAGAAAAAATGCTCATTTTGTTTTGTTTATGACCATCACTCACAAATACCAGGTCATGGAATTTCATGAGTTTTCTTGCATGTATCACCAAGGGCTTGAAGCACAGCACAAGGAGGAGTAAATTTTTACCTGGCTTTCCGGGTGACTGACACCACAGTGCCCGATGAGTATGAAGTGCTCGCAAAAGGTCTTTCTTCCCAGGTAGACCCTTTCGGGGCCCCAAGTTGCTAAGGAAGGGACATGAGGCACCAGTCACCGCCGTTTTCAGCAGGTGTGCCATGCTGCCTCGTGCTCCCAGCTTTCCGAGCCCCTGATTCCTTGAAGGTGGATTACTAAAAAGGAAGAAAAGAAAACGTTTATATGCCAAGAAGAAAGCTGCCTTGTCATTTGAGCAGGAAATCTATGTGCTACTTAAAATTGGGATTATAATCTCAGCATCAAATTCCAGGCCTGAGTCACACAAGTGTGTGTGTGTGTGTGTGTGTGTGTGTGTGTGTGTTGGAGAGTTTGAAGGACCTCCCGCAACAGTGCATATATACAAACTCTAAAATGCCTTCAACGCACACCTAAAGAGCTAAGCCACATCTTACACCAAAGTTACCTTGTAAGTCAACATATTTTCCCAAAAGTTACATATAATCAAACTTATATTTGAATTTCCCTTAAGTTATCTAAAAAAAAAAAAAAGATGTGTTTGCTAATCATACAAAACACATCACCATCCTATCTACTGAAGTAAAATGCTTAACTCTGCCAGTGGAATCTCATGACCCATGCCTAAATGAACATGAGATTCATGTTTCCCACCCAAGAAAATAAATATGCAGGGATAAGACTCAAAAGAAAAGAAAAGAAAAAATCCATAATATCTTTACTACCTCAGGCTGTACCTACAGATGTACATAGAGCTGTGGATTCTTTTGAAAGGGGTTCTCAACAGTGGCCAATTTTTGTTTCACAGGTTTCTTTTTTTTCCCAGAGGTTTCTTTCTTTTTTTAAATATTTATTTATTATGTATACAATATTCAATCTGTGTGTGTTTGCAGAGCAGAAGAGGATAGCAGACCTCATCACAGATGGTTGTGAGCCACCATGTGGTTGCCAGGAATTGAACTCAGGACCTTTGGAAGAGTAGGCAATGCTCTTAACCACTGAGCCATCCCTCCAGCCCCCTCAGAGGTTTCTTATAATAAAGTTTATTGAAGCAAAACGTGGCCACTTATTTATTACCAATCCTAACAGCGCTAGCTGAAGTTTCTCTTGGTTGTACCTTCAGCCACCTTTGCCCTGTTTGGCAGATCTCAGGGCTCACACAGAAGGCATTCACCATGTGCCTCTCCATTTCCCTTTGCTTCGAGAATGAGAAGAAGCAGAGGGTCTAAAGTCTATCAGTCAAACCTGGCTAACATTACCCACTATGCTGATCCGTGCCACGGACTCTCACAGAGCCGAGCACCCAACCTAAGCCGGCTCTATGCGGCTCTATGCACACTCTCCCACCCATCAGAGAAGTATTTAGCTTGTTTTACATTTCAGAGCTGTTACCACAACATCCTAAAAAAAAAGTCTTTAAAACACGGAGAGGGAACCCTGGTGACAGAAATTATCAGTCCCAAGGTTGCTTACTAAGTCAATGCCCTCTAATTCAACCAATGTGGCCCAAGGGCAGACTCTCAGAGACCCTTTCTCCCGTCCTCTACTTGAGTCATCCCATCTCCCTGCTACCACTGTTCTCTGGTGTGTTGGCAAAACTTCCCCAGACTTCATCAGCAACTCAGTGAAACTAGCCCTGCATTGCCCAAGTCTGCCACTTCCTGATTCTTTAACCTGAACTACTTCGAGACTCAGTCCACTAACCAATAAAAGTGGTAGAAAATGGCAGTTTCCTAAGGTCCTTTTAACTCTAGAAAATCCATGATTATCTTGCCTACTTGGAAAATAATAATTTGGTATTGAACGGTTTCCTAATGGGATGCCTTTTTTTCGGGGGGAGGGTTTCAAGACAGGGCTTCTCTGTGTAATAATAGCCCTAGCTGTTCTAGAATTAGCTCTAGAGGCCAGAATAGCCTCGAACTCACAGAGATCCACCTGTCTCTGCCTCCCGAGTGCTGAGATTAAAGGTGTGCGCCACCACTACCTGGCACCAGGAACCCAATCTCTGAGGAGGAAAAAACACTTTATTCAGGTCTTAAACATTTAAAGCAATGATCAGGAGGTTGTCTATTGGCAAGAAAAGTCCACTACACTTGCCCTAATTTAAATAGACAGTTCTGAAAGCGATTCAGAAAATATCTGAACCATCTTAGCATTGGCTAGGCCACATTTACTCCAAAAGAGTCATATCTTCCCCTTTTCTTGACTTCAAAATCCTTGATTACCTGATCTTCCATGTATGTCTCACGCCTTGACTCAATATTGGCATAATTTTGCAACTCAAAGTTTAGGATAATAAAATACCTGCTTTCCTAAGGCATTCATGAAGCTTCCTAACGGAGGAAAACTGCCTCCACAGTAGATGTGGGGGGAGGGTGTGTGTGTGTGTGTGTGTGTGTTTGCGTGCATGTGTGCGTGTGTATTTGTGTACATGCATGTGTGTATGCGCGTGCATGTGTGTGTGCATGTGTTTGCGTGCGTGCATGTGTGTATACATGTGTGCGTGTCTTTGCATGCATGTATGTGTATGTGTGTGCACGTGTGCATGTGTGTGTTTGTGTACGTGCATGTGTGAGTGTGTGCGGGCGCCTGCGTGTGTGCCTGTGTGGTGCCGAGGACAGAACCCAGGACCTCACACTCTTTACGAAGGTACTCCTCCACTGAGCTACATCCTCAGCCTTCACCAAACAAATGTTAAAACCCTCTAGAGTCTAGGGCAAGCACCTGACCTAGCAAAAGAAGACAGCATCAAGAGTACAAATATGAACTCTGGGTTGGAAGCCCCTTCTGCAATTTATTAGAGGTGTGACCTTCTCGAATCACCCAGTTTCTCTCTACCTGATGTCCTCATTTTAAGTTCAGAACGATAGTAAAAACCTACCTCATAGAGTTGTGAGGATTAAAGCAAAATGCCCTGATCATAGGGTCGTGGAGAGGACTTAAAGAATCCAAGATCCTGATTGGCTGTTCCTCTCAGTTATACTCCTTGGCCCAGTGCCTTGCACTAAACAGAGTAAGTCAACTAATATTTTTGACTGAGAACTTAAGTAACTAGGGCTGAGTATCCTGGAGCCATTTTGCAACAGATTTCTGAAACAAAAGTTTCAGAACTTTTTCCTTTGAAAACAAAATGTTTGTGTAGACTTGTAAAAAGCTGATCCTATAAGCGAAGACAAACTACTTGCTGATACTAGAATAATTCTAAACTGTCCTTTCAATAAATAAGAAAGAAAGAAAATGGGTGGAACAGGGGTGGTGGCTCATAGTTGTAAATGCCATCTCTGGGGAAGCTAACGCAGAAAAATCAACTCAAGTTCAAAGCCAGCCTTGGGCTAGACATAGAGTTTTAAGCCAATCAAACCTACAGACTGAGATCGTCCTCGTCTCAAATTTAAAAAATATATTAAGAATACTAAGCTAAGAATGAAAAAATAACTGAAATTGGCCCAAACAATGGGGTGCAGTGGGCACATAAGCCCCATTCCCGTAGCCAGTTTCCTAATGACTGCACACCACCGCAGGACGAATAAAGGACACCTGCAAGCATAAACAAAGTCATGCTTTTAAAAGCTAGGCATACCAACAAGGACACAATACCCTACCCTGGCAGGCAGCATGACCTCGCCCCAAGCCACTGGTGCCATAGCCCCTGTCACAGGTGCTGCCCCTCCCTCAGCAACCAAACTGCCACCCGCTGGCACGTGCAACTGGTCGGCTATTTATAGCCTCCTGTGGAAGCCCATTGGCTCTGGCTACACAGTAGTCATTGTGCCTCTCAAGTTTGAACCAGCTCTGCCCAGGCCTGCACCCCCCCCACCCCACTCTCCTGCCTCGCCAGTCCAAGCTCCTCTCCTCACTCTTGGAGAAACCGGCACCCACTACCACCTTTAAGCCCTGACCTACACTCACACCTTTTCCTCTGTACACCCTGCGTGAACACTCTCGAGGTTCAAATACAACTTAGGGGAGTCCAGCTGCCATTCTTCTAAGTCCGCCACCCATGAAAGTCCTCTATGACCTCTCTTCCGAACCCTCTTAGGGCCAAAACAAACATATACAACTTTTGCAGATCTTGCCTCCACCCCCACCCCAGGCTTCAAGATCTGCACCTGCACAGCTGTCACTTTGTTCCTTGCCCTCCACCGGGACCTTGTTCCTACATCCACCTTCCCATTGCCTTTCACGCCACTCTAGCCGAATACACACACATAAAAGGGCACCCCCAGGCACAGTATTCTCCGCTTGTCTTCTGCAGGAGCCTTTGCACCTCATTTGCTAGACACTGCCGACCCCG
This sequence comes from Alexandromys fortis, assembly GCF_014885135.2. Classification (NCBI taxonomy): domain Eukaryota; kingdom Metazoa; phylum Chordata; class Mammalia; order Rodentia; family Cricetidae; genus Alexandromys; species Alexandromys fortis. The sequence continues at coordinate 8,719,406 of NW_026067959.1, forward strand.
CCCCACTTCTGCTCACTGACAGGTCCCCCTCGCCGCAGGACCTTGGGGTTAGCGCTGGCTGCCCGCCTTCTCCTGCAGCCCCCAGGAGCCGCAGGGCCGGTTGGCTCACCCGGGCTGGCAGGCGGGACAGCTGGCGACCCTGAGCTGCTAGCAAACGCTACGCCGCCGCGCTGGCAGACCCGGGCTCGGCCCGCGGCGCTGCGCCTCCAACCCGGAAGAACAGCCCCAACCCTGAGGCTGCAGCGACGACCACGTGACATGGCACTGCCCCCACCCGGACCCGTACCCCCTTTCCGTACTCCCTCTCCACCTCCCACTGCCTCCTGCCAAGCCCGCTTCGCCCGATCGCCCTCCCACTCCGCAAAGGAGACAGAGACTCCACCAAATGCACCCTTAGAGCGCAGCAGCCGGTAAGGGTCCTTCCTCTCCGGGTGACCGCTGACGCCCCTTTGTCTCAACCGGGGCCCCCGGCCCGCAGCTCCGCCTCCTTGCTCTTGCTCAGTCGGTCTCTGTCAATCAAACCTGGTGCCAAGCACTGCAATTCAAGTTTTTAGGAATTCTTTCCTCTTCTTCCCCTGGAGACTAAGTTACAAACTGTGATTTCCTCACCCGGGTCCCAGCAGAACAAATAAGCGGATCCTATAACTTTTCTCTTGGTCCCGGACTTTCGGCTAGCTCTCTAGGAAAAAAAAAAAAAAAAAAATCCCAACTTCTGTAACTGGAGAGGACTTATGAGGGAGGTAGCGGAGGGCGGGAATGGGGGCGTTGTTTTTCCATTCTGGACGGGAGGTGGGGTTAAATTCCTCACAAGCGAAGTCAAGGCCTGAAAATGAACACACATGTTCGTATTTGGCTTGCAGCAGTGAAGCCAGCCAAAAGGAAACCCTGTGTTACTTGTTAACATAGGTAGCGACTGGAGTGTACCCGTAGTTGACTCTCTCCACGTTCCTAATTAAGAGAATTCAAAATATAATGACCTAGTCAGTAGTTAGTGATTAGGTTCTGTTACTTGTTCTGCAGGTGCATTCCTATTAAACTTATTCAACGCTGAATCGACAGGAAATGTCAGTCTGTGTGGTGTTTTGTTTTGTTTTTTAATTTAACGGAAATATTAAACAGGCAGAAGAAACAGGTATTTGGTATCTTTAGAAAAAAAAAACTGAACCCCAGAGACTGTCTTGTATGTATGTATACAGTACAAAAGGGTCATTGAGCTAATGGAGTCCCGACTGCAATCCAAAGTCAGCTTGTCCAGTGATGGCAGAACTAGAAGGCAGGAGAGGATTCAGCCCTGTGTTTTAAAATAATAGTCATAAGTCATTGGGTGGAGATACTTCGGGTACAATGAGGCAAGAGCATAAAACTTTAAAACTCTTTTGTACTGGGAGACTGTAGTCGAGTGGTAGGGTGTTCACATGCAAGGCTGTGTTACAGCCAGCAAGTCTAGCCTCGAAAGGCTTCTGCCTTCATGCCCCCGTTTATGTTTTTTTTAATGCTCTCTTTCTTAGTGTTTCCTTTTCCCCCACACTCCTTTCCATCATTTTGAGTAGCACTCCCCTGCCCTGTTCCTTCCTCCATCCCCCATCTCGCTCTTGGCACTGTTCCACAAGCAGTTATTTCCCCCACCTTCGTTTGACAAAACCTTCTATCATCCCTCCTCCCTATGGCAGCTCCCCAGCCCACTGGCCCTTTTCTGCTCTCCTTGGCTCCGTGAGGTTCTCCAAGTTAAATACCTGAAACTAAAGACTCTGCATATGAGAGAAAACACATCGTTTGCCTTTCTGGGCCCCAGGTTACCTTGCTCAGCGCAGGATTTTCAGTTTCACCTATTTCACTGCAAATTCTATGATTTCATTTTCCTTAACAGCTGAATAAAATGACACTCTGGGCATGTACCACGTTTTCATTATCTGTTCATCAGTTGATGAACATGGAGGCTGATCCCACTTCCCGGCTACTGTGTATACTGCAGCAATGAACATGGGCATACAAGTGTCCCTGGTGTCCTTGTAGGAGGATATAGATTCCTTAGACAGATTCTATTGCTGTGAACAGTCACCATGGCCTTATAAGAGAAAGCATGTAATTGGGGCTTGCTTACAGTTTCAGAGAGTTAGTCCATGATCATCATGGCGGGGAGCATGGCGGCTGACAGGCAGAAGTAGCTGAGAGTTCTACATCCAGATCAGCAGGCAGCAGGAAGAGTCAGACACTGGGCCTGGTTTGAGTCTTTGACACCCCCAAAGCTGAGAAGATGTGCTATTAAACATTGAACTCTAAGGCCAGCCTGGGATGCATGAGATCCTGTCTGGACACAAAAAAAAAAAAAAACTGTTTAAATTAATAAATACTGACTGAACTCCAATGATGACTTGTTATCAAGACCTGAATTCTAGTTAAAGCCAGACCAGAAAATAGCTAGTTTAATATATTTTCATTTTCATCACAGTTATTATGTTTTGTCATCAGTTTGATTTCAAGTTTCCCTTTTATGAATATAATGGTTAAACTGGGTAGCCATAGTTCACACCTACAAACCCAGGCACTTGGGAGGCTGAGGCAAGAGGATTGCCCAAAGTTAGCTTGGGCTATATAGTAAGTACTGAGTCTGCCAGCAAGACTTGTCCAAAAAAAAAAAAGGCAGTGATTATTTTTCTTGGCTAATTGAAAGGCTCCATGAGATAAGATTCTTAGTTGGTGATATCTAACAATCACACACTTGACAGCTTTAAAAAGAACCATCATTGGAGCTGGGAATGTAGTTCAAAGATAAAGCACTTGCCAAAAGAGGCAATATGTTGAGATTAACTCAATTTTAGGAAACCAATCAAGAGTGATCACTCTCCTGAAATAAATATATTAATGAGGTAAGTGAATCAATGCTAAAATCAATATTAATTGGAAGGAAATTGACACCAAACAGCCAACACAATGCCAACTGACAGTTTGATCTATTTAAGTAAAAGCAGTTGCATTGGGAATCACTGTGAGCATCCACAAACCTAAGTTTTGCTGGTTATTGTGGCGTCAGCTCCTGGGGAGTCTGAGACAAGGAAACACTGAGAGCCTAAGAGTTGGAGACCAGCCAGAGCAACATATCATGGTTGGGCCTCTTAAAATAAAAAACTAGTTTAGCTTAGTATACTTGTGTGGTAAATGCTAATTATAAAAATCTTTGCCAGGTAGTAATGGCACACATCTTTAATCCCAGCACTCGAAGGCAGTGAAAGGTAGATCTCTGTGAGTTCGAGGCCAGCCTGGTCTACAAAAGTGCATTCCAACAAGAGCCATCATAGAAACCCTGTCTTGAAAAACAAAAACAAACGAAAAAAAAAAAAAAGATGAATGCTATCTTTAGGAGCCTGGGAAAACAATAAAGGATAGCAGCTCTATTAGCATCCTAGGACAGCAGTAACAAATTGCCATGAAGGAGCTCAAGCAAGGTAATACTAAAATACTTCATTTACATATCTAAAGATTACTCTTCAGAGAGACTACAGACAGAGAAGTAACTAAAGGCTACTCCTCCTGGGATAGCTTGAGTCTAGTCAGAGTAAATGGGAGATGCATAAAGGCCTTCCCTGAGCACCATATACCAACCAAAGACCTTTTCCTAAGAGGAAGAAACTGGGGATCTGACACTAGCTCGGACAGGGACTGACAAATGTGGCCTTCTGAAGACAGACAACAAGTTACCTTGGAGACTTCATCCCTGATAACATGACCTTTGGTTGGGTGCATTTTCTGCCTTAGCTCAAAATGCTATTTAAACTTGCTTCTCCTACCTTCCTTTGAGTTTCATTCAAACTCATAGCATATGCCTTCAAAACTATAACAACGCCTTTCAAAAGCAAAGATTCCCAGGCTGGGCATGGTGACCTCACACCTGAAATCCAAGCACTCAGGAGGCTGCAGCATAAAGAGTCCCATGAGTTCAAAGCAAGTTTGGGGCTAAATACTGAGTTCCAGGCCAGTCTAAGTAACAGCATAACCCCCCCTCTCTCTATATATGTGTGTGTGTGTGTGTGTGTGTGTGTGTGTGTGTGTGATTTCAAAGGTATGGTTTGAATAGGAATGGCTCCATAGACTCATGCTTGAATGCTTGGCCCCTAGGGAGTAGCACTCTTAGGAGGTGGGCATTGTTGAAGTAGGTGTGTCTTGTTGGAAGAAGTGTACCATTGTGGGGGTAAGCTCTGAGATATTATGTGCTCAAGCCAGGCCTAGTATGGCAGTCATCTTCTCTTGCCTGTGGATCAAGATGTAGAACTCTCATCTCCTTAAAAGGCTTATGCGTGTTGCAGGCCTGTTCCTCAGACAGGTGCCTTATTGAAAGGCATGGGTCATTACTGAATGAGGCAAGGCCTGCTGGGAGGAGGTGGCTCATTTGGAGGCATGTCCTTGAAAGCTATGACTTGTCCCTGGGCCCTTTGTGTCTTTCTCTTTGCTTTGCAAGGACCATGAGATAAGAAGCTCTGCTCTTGAAGATCCTTTCTGCCACATCATGGTGCAGAAACAACAGAGTCAAGAGCCCACAGTCTGAGACCTCTAGAACTATAATCCAAAATAAATCTGTCCTCCTTTGATGTTTTCATGTATCTTTGACAGTAATGAAAATCTGGTCAACTTAGGCATGCCATAGGACAGAAAAATAACAGCAATATGATGCTTAAAAGTTTACAAAACAATGTGACATGTATTACCATTTTAGTGACTTTTCTTTTGCTAGGAAGAGACACCATGACCAAGGCAACTTATAGAAGAGTTTATTTTGTGGCTTGCTGTTTTAGAGGGTGAGTCCATGACCATCATGACTGGGAGCATGACGGCAGGCAGACAGGAAGGCATGGTGCCAGAGCAGTAGCTGAGAACGTAAAACCTTACCCTCAAGTAGGAGGCAGAGAGAGCACACTGGGAATGGCTGGGCCTTTGAAACATCAAAGCCCATTCCTAGTGGCACACCTCCTCCAACAAGACCACACCTCCTAATCCTTCCCAAGCATTCCCACCTACTAGGAAGCATTCAAAATATATGATCCTATGGGGGCCATTCTCATTCAACCCACCACAATTACCTCATTTGATTATTTCAGTGACTATAAAATGGGTACTGCTATTTCTACTTTAAGGTAAAGAAATGTTGACCTGATGCATCTAAAACTAGATGAGACTTGAATGGAGGTCTTTAGTTCCAAGTTTAATGATTCCTGGTGGGCAAGTCTATCTCCAGAAGGGTATTGAAGTTTGAATGAGAAATGGTTCTCATAAGCTAATGTATTTGAGCACTTGCTGGGGCTGTTTGGGAAGGTTCTAGGATCTTTAGGAGACGTAGGCTTGCTGGAAGAGGTACTTCACTGGAGGAGGGTAGCTCTCACCCCCACTTTTAGTGCTCACTGTTTTCTATATGCAAACAAACTGTGATCACCAGCTTGCAGCTTCTTCTGCCTTGCCACCCCCACTATTGTGGACTCCGAGCTAGAAGCCAAAATAAACTCCTCTGTTACTTCTGGTCCTGGTATTTTATCACAGCAACACAAAAATAACTAACATGGAGAGCATGGTGGGGCTAAGATGACTGCCCTGTGTGACTGGTAGGGCTAAGAGACACGTGGAGAACAGAAGTGCCTTCAGAGAAAGAGAAACAGAGGCAGACCAAGAATGGCCCCAGTAATGGCCCATGAAGAGATGCTCTCAGGTCCTCTTTCTCATTCATTTGCCCAGACTGTAAGTATCAACCCATCATTTTATAAGGCTTTCTCACATGAGACTTTATAAGCCACTCGAGGTTCAGGTAGGTGTCTTCCCCTGGAATCCAAATTTCGCTATTATTTTCATGCTTCTAACTCTTTATCTTATCTCAATCCAACTGCTAAAGCAAAATAACAGCTGGGCGGTTTATAAGCAACGGAAATTAATGTCTCACAGCTGTGCAGGCTGAGAGGTCCAAGGTCAAGGCACAGGTAGATTTGTTTGGTGCCCGATGAGGGAACGTGTGTTTCCTCATAGAGAGCTGTAATCTCGCATGGCAGGAGCAAAAAGTCTCTTTTTGTCTCTTTTATAAGGGCGACAATCCCATTCATGCGCCCTTCTGACGTAATCACCTCCCCTAGGTACCATTCTTTAACACTATCCTCCTGAGAGTTAATATTTCAATACAGGTAGGTAGTATCTGTATAAATCCTTAGCATCTAATCTCAGCTTGGCCTCGGCAACAGCCAGGTCTCTTTTATAAGCACTTCCTTTCCTAATCAGCTTCCTTTCTCCGAGCAGCTTTTCCGACCTCAGTCCTCACTGCGAACATTACCGGCTTCATTTATCATCGCTCCATTCATGTTCACCCATGCATCCCTTTGTACTTGGCCTCTACGACTTCCACTGTCCTGTACCTGTAGCTCGTCTCAACTCTGCAGCTAAACCCAACCCTGCGAGCCCGCATCCTCTGCTGCTCAGTACCTCCAGCAGCTCTCCAGCTGGGTTTATGAACATCTGAACCTTGCAGAGACTCTCTGAATCCCTCTCAGCTCTCTGCTTCCTCCAACAAGGCCACTGACCTCCTCCAACATGGCTGTGGCCAATGGCCAGCCATTGAGAGAAATCAAGAATGTTTTGCAAATTGCAGTCAACAAAAGCAATGTAGCATGCGGATTTATTGTTATTTAATAAATGTTACTGTGGTAAGATATAAACATGTCTGTCACTGTTTCTGACATAGTGCAGGAGGGGCATAAACATTCACTCTGCCCTGCATTATCATTGCCTATCTGTCTGATTTCTGCACTTACCCATAAGTTCCTCAAGGGCTTGCATTTTGCCTTACTCATTGACAGGCTATCCACACCTAAAAGAATGTCTGCCTTCCTTACGCAGTCAGCAAATGCTTCTTAAAACTAAGAAAACGTGTGAGCATATTATAGTAGTTAAGATAGAAGGAAGAGGGGCTAGATTTGCGTCTCTGCAGTTAAGAGCACTGGCTGCTCTTTTCAAAGGACCAGAGCTCAATTCCCAGCAACCACATGGAGGCTCCCAGTCTGTTGCTCCCTCCTGTTCCTGAAGTCCCAACCTAGCTTAGGGCCTCTGCCAGCACTGGCATGCAAGTGGTACCCATACACTTTTTTTTTTAATTCTCGAGACAGGGTTTCTCTCCGTAGCTTTTCGTTCCTGTCCTGGAACTAGCTCTTGTAGACCAGGGCTGGCCTCGAACTCACAGAGATCCGCCTGCCTCTGCCTCCCGAGTGCTGGGATTAAAGGCGTGTGCCACCACCGCCCGGCTCCATACACATTTAAAAAAAAATTAAATAGAATACACTGACCACATGTCAATTAAAAGCTAAGTGAGTAGACTGGGCTAGAGATATATGCAAACAGAATACACCAGGAGCAAAGGACCTCATGCTGATATTTATGTATTAGACATTAATATTCCACTTCCTTTGATGCAAAACTTGGATGCTGTTCATCATCTGATTAATGAGTAGTCCCAGCTATTACATTACCTACTGCTGGCCAGCAAGCACTCAGTTCAATTAGCTGACCTGTGTAATTAGAATACTGAATATTGTAATTATTCATTCAGAATGTCCTCTAAGATTTTCTGCTCTTATAGTTCAGGCTCTTGATGAGGACAGCCTTGTTAACCAATAATCTTTAAGAGATGGGTCTTGGTTAAGACGTGGCTTCGCTGGGACCCAGGTAAAAGTGTGCACCTGCGTGTGCGTGCTCTCTGCACCGTTTCTCCCTGGGACATTGCTGTGCTTGGATCTTTCATTTTCTGTTTTGTGACTTTTTCTCCTTATAATAAATAAAATATAATTGTTTTATCCTTAGCTAGCCTGGTTATTTCAATACGTGGTGCCCAACCATTGGATATAGAATTCCTGTTCCTGAGTGCGCATCTGGCTCAGCATGTGTCCTCCCTCAGCCCGCCTCAGCCGCGGCCTGTGCGCAGAGCCAGCAGTTCACTTGGATATATAATTTTCCACAATGGTCTTTCTTGCTACAGATTGGCCACGGTTCTTTATATTTTCACATTGCACTCCTCAGAGCACCAAGTCTCAGTGCGGTCTCCCTGGGGCCTATGCCCCACCGCCACGCACCAAGGAATCTCAGACAGGACACAGGCTTTTCCAGGTGCCTCTGTTATCTTGTTATTCCTGTGATTGTGCGGCTGGTGACCAATCAGGGCCCACCACGGAGCCACAGTGTGTGATTTATATTAAATAACTGTTTTAAATCTGAGCATATCTTTTAGCATTTAACTCTAAAATCAGATTCAGTCCAGCCACATGGCTCCAACTACACTGCGACACCTACTGGCAGGTAACAGTTATTGCACCTACTTCAGCTAACTGAACCACACAGGTAAGAAGATTTCACATAATTAAAAGGGGCAAGATTATGGGCAATTTAACCTTTCAAGGTTTCAATAGCCTCTTTACTTACACCATGTCTGAGATTTTACAAGACTTATATGATTTCCCTCCTACATCACTATTTCTAATTCTGGGGATTAATCTTGTCCTCAATATTTTTTCCTTAAAAATATGGTTTGATAATATTGCCAAAAATGAGACACCATTAAAAATGGTACAGTCTTTACAGACTGAGACCAATCGGCTAAAAGGAGAATTCAGAACTCTGAAAAAGGATACGAACAATTTACTGAACAAAACTCAGTCAACTGAGCTACTTTTAGAAATGGTACAGTCTTTACAGGCTGATACCGATCTTCTGAAAGGACAATTTGAAAATCTGAAGAAGGTTACAATCAATTTAACTAACAAAACTCAGTCAAATGAGGTACTTTCAGAAATGGTACAGACTGATAGTAATTTACTAAAAGGAAAATTCACCACTCTGGAGAAGGAAAGAGCCAATTTGACGCATAAAACCCAGTTGATGACAGAGGGTCATCAACTGACAAATTGTCTGAGAGAATTCGCACTGTTGAGTGTATTAATTGGACTCTGTCGAAGGGGTATGACAGACTGGTTGATAGACTGTCTCTCTAGGAAGATAATAAGCATGCTATAAAGACTATGTCCAGGGATGAGACATTATCTCTACTGGACAGACTTCACACCTTGGAATCCTCAATGAGGGCATTAGAACAGAACACTGGACAGGAGATCCAGACTTTACAAAAGGCAGTGGTAAATATATTTGAAAAGATTGAGGAACTTATCGAATTTGATGACCAGGGACAAAAGGTACATAGACAAAATTTAATCTCATCAGTACATAAAAATCTCCAGGATAGCTTCCCCAGAGTTCTGCCTGCCTTTCTGGTGATAACATCAGAAAGAGTATCTGGTGCCAAACACCCTAAGGTAGACTGGTTTGGGGGTACCAGCTGCTAAAGTGGTGCACCTTCTCATGACGTTCAGAACTCCAAATAAGAACTTTGGGGGGGGGGGGGTAAAAAAAAAACCTATCGACTGCTCGGAAATCTTTTGCAACTATACTAGAAAGTAATTTTAAAACTTAACCATCACTTTACTTTTGCAGGATCCCATAAAGAAAATATCGCCCCCATAACAGTGGAAAGCAATTCTGGAGGACAATGTCCCCTCTCCCAAAAAAGTTTGTCCTTAGGGTTGGGAACACCGTTTAGGGGTTGTTGATTGTTACGTGTATCTGGTAGAGGGTTGGGGTGGAAACTATACCTGTTAAAACAAAAGCAAAAACAAAAATTAAACTAAAACAAAAAAAGGATAATAATAGTGGGTAATAGAATGAATTTGTGAGCTATTATTGGATCATTTCCATTGGTATAGTTTTTATGTATTGATACAAGTTCAAATTATATTTGTTATTTCTGTTTACAATATTTGTGCATCTATACAAAGTTATTCTGTCAGATTGTATACATGCATGTTTCTACCTCTGTTTAGGACATTTTGTATATTGATACAACCTATAGGATATATTTTCATATTGTATTATATATTATTCTTACCTCTAAACAAGATACTTATACATTGTTTACATTTTGAGGTCATTGTCCTCATTTGCTGCTCATTTGTTTACAGATTATTTAATATTCTAACATGAAGTCTTAGTCTTTAATTTATACAAGTATTGAGTCAATAGTTGTTCATGTTTGTTATATATACATTCAGATTAATTAGGTTCTTCAGATACATAGAGATTGTATTTTGTCTACATAGATAATCTTCAATTGTTTCAAGGATCTGTAGAACATGGCATTGAAAGAACTTAGGGTTCTGTTGACATGAGACATGATTGCTCCTGACAGCACCAATCATTTCATGTCCTAAGAGAATGTTGAGCACCAAAGACACTCCACTCGGAGTTTGTTTTCTTCTTGGCACATTTGGCCTTTGGGCAAGGAACTGCCCATGCCTCAACCACTGACAAAGTACATGGTATCCGGAAATGGATAAATAGGACACAAGGAAAAAGACTGTCAAACCTTGCCAAAACAGGGCAAGACGGTTCTAAAAAATTTCCTGCTTCTGAAAATGTTCAGTCAGTTATGCTAGGCCTTAGCCAAAGTTGGTTGCTTCAGTGTTGCAGATGAGACTTTGGGTGACTGCTCAGGTAGCCAATTGTCTCCGTCATATATTGCTCACTTTGGAAGCTGCTTGTTTGCACTTCCTGCCTGCTCAAGTAATATTAGCTCCCTTCTCAGGCCTTCGACGGGGTTGGAGATTAGATCATCATATAGCTACATTCCTCTTATGATTTTGCCAAACTTATTTCTGATACAAGATTTAGACTCTTTGGAATAGAACATTTATTAACACCCTTGTCATGTGTTCCTTGCTTAATAATTGTTCATGTTGTTTGTAATTTTATACTTAATATCTGTTCCTATTGTATATAGTTTTGTATTGGGTTTGGATTGATCTTGTTTAGACAAAAGGGGGAGATGATGAGGAAAACCTTGTTAACCAATAATCTTTAAGAGGTGGGTCTTAGTTAAGGCGTAGTAGCTTCGCTGGGACCAAGGTAAAAGGTGTGCACCTCCATATGCGCACTCTCTCCGTGGGACATTACTGTGCTTGGATCTCTCATTTCCCGTTTCGTGAGTTTTTCCCCTTATAACAAATAAAATATAATTGTTTTATCCTTGGCTGTAACACCCGGTTTTGGTGTTACACCCTCGGTACAGTTCACGCGCAGCTGTACCGAATGCGAGTCCGGGCAAGGGCCTGGAGATTGAACACAAGAGACAGAGACCAGGGTCATTCGATAGGAGATCAAGCGAATGCCGTTTATTCAGACTTGGGGAAGCCCTTTTCTACCTAACTGCAGCACAAAGATCTCTCCACCCAGGGAGGTGGGAAATTACCATATTAACAATGGAGAAGATTGCCTGCAGCTAAATCACCAGGTGGGGCAGGGATAGCACGGAAACACACAGGAAGCTTAGTTAACTGATAACAAACTGTCCCTGCCAATGCACCCCAGGAGTAAGGGAGACCAGGGCCCTACACTTGGCTAACCTGGTTATTCCAACAGGCTCTGTCTACCTCTTTATTTCCAGGTTCCTTATTTCTGACTTTTGATCCCCACTTTTTCTTCTATCACCTGCCTTTGTTTCTTAACCCTTCTCAGTCTAGCCTCAGCCACGATCAGTTCGCAGCTCCTTCCGCCTTAGCTGCCTAATGCAGCTGCGTTCTATTCCCACTAATGGGCTTTTCAATTCATCAGGCAGTCAGGGGATGACTTGGAGAGTCTTGGTTTGGTATCAGCAGCAGCCGTCAGGTCTCCTAAGGGCATGTCCCTTCCCAAGCAGCCTCCTCTCCCAGAGCAGCTGTTACAGCCATTGCCACTTTCCTCCAGCGCCCTGTTTACTATGCTCAATCTCAGCAGAAGTTTCCTCCTTTCTACTGAGGATAAGGAGGCCATTCCCGCGCTACGCACGTCTGTTTCTTAGTGTTCACTTCCCATCCCTTCTGATTATGCTTGTAGCCTGGTCTCTGGAGACCTGTCACCTCCTTCTAATCTTTCACTTCTTCGATGCTGACCCTTTTCCCTGTGGGCTCCTTTGCTTCATTTGTCTTTAGCTGGCATACTCATGTCTGTGTTTCATTTTCTTAATTCTATCCTTTCCTTTGATTTAATTAAGATTTTTAAAAACCTGTCTACATTCTCTGTATTTCCTAATACTAAAAATTACTTGCCACCAAATTACTCACAAATCTATATTATTCTGATTTCTATTAGAATATCATTGAGTTGCCTCCTTTATAGGGATTTATAGGGAGAAATAGGCCTCAATGAGACTAAGATGTTTGTGTCACTGTGGTCCATTTATCCTGGAGATCTTGTGTAGCATTTAGACTCGTAACTTCTACCTAGAACAGGAACGACCACTAAGTACGGATCTTGAGCAGTGTTTATTTAGTTTTCTCATCACTGTGACCAAATACCTGGCAGAAGCAATTTAGGGGAGGAAGAATCATATCTTGTATATAATTAGCATATGGTTAGATCCTTGATTGGAGAAAGCACCATAGCAGAGAAAGGATAGCAGTGTTCAGGGTAGTGGGAGCATGCGACCCAGCTCAACAATCCGGTACGAGCCCCTGGGCCAGAAGTAGGGCTGGATATAACACTCAAAGTCCAAACCTAGTCCCCAAGGTCCACCGCTAGGCACCGGCTGATGATCAAATATTCAAACACACAAGCCTATGGGGGGGACATTTCACGCTCAAAGCTTTACAGTCTATATTTTTATATATAGAATGGAATATAGTACCTATTTTATAGGGTTGTTTTGAAGACTAAGTGAGATCTAATCCATGCAAAGTATTTACTTGAAACATAAGCACTCTATAAGCATATAAAAATTAGCCATAATTATTGCTTTTAAGTTAATCATAGTAAAATTGCATGTGCATCAGATTCTCAAAGGCAGTTGCTTATTCCATTGCTTAATGATGTCAGGTAAGAGACCTCCAGTGTAGGTACTGGAGTGCTCGATCCCAGGCAAGGGGCATAGTCATAGATCATCCAATTATTCACCATCTCCGCAACAACTGGTATTCTTTCACCTTCTGATTTATGTTAGCGTCTCTCGATTCCAGTTCCATGTAAATAAAGAAAACAAAATCTCCTTCTAGAAGCTGTTAAATTTGACGTCTCTTTTCTTTTCCTCCTTTACACACTTGTCATGCAATCTCATTTGTTCTTGTGACTCTAGCCATCAATTTCTTCACCCACACAACAGTCCTCGGGGCTCTAACACTGAACAATTCTGTGTGGGCACTTCAGGTGTCAAAGAGAAACGTCCAAATGGAATAAAAGTTCGCGTGTCCCTGAACCTGCACCCTGCTGGTATTCCAGCTTTGCCTGGGGCACCAATCCAGAATTCTGGAAGTTATGCTCATCTGTGACCTCGCACTAGTGCACGATACATTGTTGAAATAGGAGCAGCGGGGCTGCGTCCCCAACACCCCAGCCGCTTGGCTAGCTTATGCCCGAAATAACAACACACAAACTGTATTCATTTAAAGAACTGCTTGGCCCATGAACTCTAGCCCTTACAGACTAATTCTCGCACCTGGTCTAGCCCATTTCTAATGATGTTTGTAAGCACCCCAAGGTGCGCTTACCGGAAAGATTCTAGCCTAAGTCCATCGTGGGTTGCAGCTGCCTGGGAGAGCTGAGCATGGCGTCTCTGCTCCAGCAGAGCTGTCGGGTCTCTCCGGAAGCAGAGCAGAGTCTGACCTCACTTCCTCTTCCGCCCAGAATTCTATTCTGTTTCCTCCTCCCATCTATGCTCTAAGCTAAGCCAAGCAGTTTCTTTATTGCTCAGCCAATGAAATCAACAGATTGATATATGACACTCCCACATCAATACATGATCTGGCAATTCCTCATGAAGAACCCATCACATTTGGCCTTTTCTCCCCCCAGAAAACACTGCTACCTTGGTAGCCACCATATTGTTCTATATGAATTTCCATAAGCCCCCAAATAGGTCTCCTAGCTTCAGTCCCATAGGTTTTACCCCTACCAATCTCATACTCTTACATATAATTAGAGTATGATTAGCTCCTGGAACTGTGTCTGGTGCAAAGCAGCCATGCAGTAATATTTGTTGAGTGAATGAACAAGTGAGTAAATAAAATTTTAATCTCATGGAATTTACCATACAGATAAGAAATCAACATTAAACAAGTATCAGCAGATTCGGGAGAGATCTTGGGCAGCGTTCTTGGCCCATGGAGTCGCTTCCCAGATCCAGAGGTCTCTAGAGCTAAGTGACTGAAGTTACATTTCACAGAGGGCCCAAGAGACCCGGAGAGGCAGTTAATTTACACAGATGAGACCCATGAGAACAGACAGATCAGCTAATTCTTCTTCTCTTCCCTAATGATGCCTCCATTCACTGACAACGGCATTTAAGTCATTGTGGTGGTTTGTGTAGAGAAGAGCAAATTGAATTAGCTAGAAGTGATGGAGTAAGATAAAGCAAGGTTTGTTGCGTTAGTAAAACTTTCTACCACAGTAACAAATTACCCAAGAAACAATTTAAATAATTGGCCAGTAGGAGGAGGAGGTATATGCATGGCAACCAGACTAGGAGAATTCTGGGAGGAGAAGAGGTGGAGAGGCAGTCATCATCCTGATGATGAGCAGAGGAAGCAAACTGAGAATGCCTTACTGAGAAAAGGTACCAAGTCATGTGGCTAAACATAGACAGGAATTATGGGTTAATTTAAGTTGTAAGAGCTAGTTAAGAATAAGCCTGAGCCAATAAACCAAACAGTTTATAATTAATATAAGCCTCTATGTGTTTCTTTGAGACTAAACAGTTGCAGGACTCGGTGGGACAGAAACTTTTGTCTACAGCAACAAGGAAGCAAACAGGGGGTACAAGAGGAGGAAGGGCAAGATGAGAGCCCCCAGAGACCTATCCCTAAATGACCCAATTCCTCTAAGCCTCGTCTTCTAAGAATTCCACTATCTCCCAAAATAGTTCCCTCCAGCTGGGGACCATGGCTTCGTAATGGTGTGTTTGTGGGGGCAGGGGGTAATATTATATGTTAAAATCATCAGATTGCATCTCTGTTCCCACCCAAGAATCTTATTTCCATATCAATGCAAAGTGCTTTAAATTCATTCCCAAGAACCCCCAAAGTCTCATCAGTTCCAACATTGTTCAAAAACCCAAATGTAAAAGTCTCCTCTGAGACTCAAAACAAATTCTTAGCTGAATCCCCTTGTGAAATAAAGATCACATTCATCCAGCATAAAATGGCACAGAGTGAATACTCCCATTCAAAAAAGAATAGAGTTGGAGAATAGAAAATGGGACCATGATAAAGACAAAACTCCAAAGGGTAAATATTAAGTCTCATAGTTTCATATCTGGGACCTGGGGCACATGGTGGCATATTCTGAGCTCTAAAGTGCTTGGGCATTTTTGCCCTTATAGACTTTATGGTTGTAGCCCATGTTGTCTTTTGTATATGGGAGAAAATATGTGTACAAAGTGACGTGTGTGTGTGTGCATGATATGTGTATGTGTGTATGTGCAGAGGCCAGTTAAGACAGAATCTCTCCCTGAACTTAGAGCTCACAATTTTTGTTCAAGCCAGCAGTCAGCAAACCCCAGCAACCCTCCTGTCTCCATACCCATCAGTGTTGAGGTTAAAGGCATGCTTGGGACCAGACTAGCTACATGGATGCTAGGATCCGAATTCCAATCCTCCCATTCTCGTGCATGTATGTGTACCAAGCATCCTTAACCACTTAGCCACTCTCCAGCCCTGCATTATTATTTCTTGTGGGGGTGGGGAAGTAACTGCCTGTGCTTCTTCTCTGCTGCTTTTCTTAGACATTCTACATTTCTGGCATCTCCACCTTCCTGGGCATCTCCATGACACTGGCTCCACACTCACAGCTCCTGACATCACCTTCTGAAGTTCTACTTGTGGGAATACTGAGCCTGCCACACACTGCCCGATTTCCCCAACCTTCCTCTGAAATATGGGTAGAAGCTATGGGGTGAGATGCTTCTGGGTTTTGCTTGTGCCTTTGTGGTAAGTGGATAATAAAATGTCACTGTCTTTAATTTCCGGTAACTAGTGGCTAGTTAAGTTGAACATTTTTCATGAACTTAAATGCTCTCTGTATATTCTCATTAGTGAACTGTCTACTCATGTAGGGTTTCTCTTTTTAAAAATCTTGTTCTAAGCCGGGCGGTGGTGGCGCACGCCTTTAATCCCAACACTCGGGAGGCAGAGGCAGGCGGATCTCTGTGAGTTCGAGGCCAGCCTGGTCTACAAGAGCTAGTTCCAGGACCGGAACCAAAAAAGCTATGGAGAAACCCTGTCTCGAAAAAAAAAAATCTTGTTCTATAAATGTGACATGTCCATTCTCTAACTGAATCATCTTGTTTTTATTGTTGAGTTTTGACAGTTTTTCATATTTTCTAGATGCATGTATATTGTTGGACATGTGCCCTGCAAATAGTTCTTCTTCATATTTATGAAATATTTCTCATCAGCTGGACTTGAAAGGTGCTCTATTTTCATGAAGTCCAATGATGAACCTGAAATCAGCTTTGAAACTCAGTCTTCATCTTAAGCAATAGAGGAGAGGGTATCTGAACTAGACTTGCCCTGTAGTCAGATTGATGAATATTTTAAATGTCATCATAGAACCTTCACCCAGCAACTGATGGAAACAGAGGCAGACACCCACATCAGAGCACTGGGCTGAGCTTCCAAAGTCCAGTTGAAAAGTGGGAGGAGTGAAAATATGAGCAAAGAGGTCAAGACCATGATGGGGACACCCGCTGAAACAGTTTACCTGAGCTAATGGGAGCTCACCAACTCCAGCCGGACAGGGAAGGAACCAGCATAGAACCAAACTAGACCCTCTGAATGTGGGTGACAGTTGTATGGCTGGGGCAGACTGTGGGGCCACTGGCACCAGGATTTATCCCTACTGCTTTTACTGGCTTTTTGGGAACCTATTCTCTTTGGATGGATACCTTGCTCAGCCTAGATATAGTAGGGAGGGCCTTGGACCTTTCCCCAAAGCAATGTGCCTTACCCTTTATGAGGAGTGTAGGTGGAAGGGGGAGATGGAGAGTAGGTAGAAGGAATGGGAGGAGGGGAGGGAGTGGGAACTGGGATTGGTATGTAAAATGAAAAAAGATTGTTTTCTTTTTTAAAAAAAATATTTAAAAAAAGAAAATCAGTCTTCCTTACTGTGACTATAATGGTGACTCAAGGAAAGGCAGTCTATTGTAATCAATACCATTACACCTTGAAGATTATGCAGACCACATGACGGGCTAGAACCTAGAACAGTGGTTCTCAGCCTGCCTAATGCAGGTCCTTCAATGCAGCGCCTCATGCTGGGAGGTGGTGGCATACATCTTTACTACCAGCACTCTGGAGGCTGAGGCAGAAAGATATCTTGAGTTATAGATACCCTGGTCTATAGAGTGAGTTCTAGGACAGCTAGGGTTACACAGAGAAACCGTGTCTTGAAAAACTAACAACAACAAAAATAGAGTTCCTCGTGTTGTGGTGACCCCAACCACAAAATTATTTCTTCACTACTTCCTAACTGTAATTTTGCTACCGATATGAATTGTAAGGTAAATATCTGATATGCTCTGATATGCAGGACGTCTGATATGTGAGCCCAGTAGAGGGGTTATAGGCCCGAGGGGTCACAACCCACAGATTGAGAACCACTGACCTGGACGTACAATAAGGCACCACCTGCCTTCAAAGGGATAGTTCAAAAAATTGTAGCAACCTGACATGCAAGGCTCCATGGCCGTGCCCTCTCAGAGCACAACCATCTCAAGGGAGGGTCTAGCAGCTTCACCAAGTCTTCCTGGAACACACCCTCTAAGGGCAGGCACAGGGAAGGTATCGCCCTCTGACAGTGTGCACCACACATGCCATTCCCTTAGAATGGAGTCTTTCTCTATTCCCACAAATCAATAAGCCTCGTATAAATGAAGGGGGGCTTTTCTAGCGATCTTCAGTGAGCTCCACGGGGTACTCTTATTTTTTCATGTGACCTCTTACTCTTGTGCAGTATCTAGTTTCTGGAAGTTAGCTATACAACAGTCCCCAGATGGATCTGGGTCTCAGTCATATCCTGGCATATTTTCTGTAAAATGAGCACATTTGTGTGTTGACTGCAAAGAATATGAGGATGATATAAGATGATAGACTCTTAAATCAGTAGCAGACACATGACAAAAAAAATCCTCAATAAATGCTGGTTTACACATCACAAATTAAACTCTCCCATGTTACCCCTAAGTCCATCTCTAATATTTCCTAAACACAGGACTAAAATTACATAACGGGAAGTAGGGAGACGGCCAAGTTAACTTCCCTGGTACAAGGAGCTTATAAAGATTCCCTGCTAGCAGCCATGGATGCTAACTAACCGTATACTCACCTAGTAAAAGCTGTTAGAAAAGGTGATTACCCACATGAACCTTTAACGGGAGGAGCTGGCGGTGGAGCACAATAGTAGAGCACAGGCTTAGCGTCCACAAGGCCTTGTGTTCCATTTTAGTGCCCACCAAAATAAACCATTAAAGGGAACAAAGGGGCAGTACTCAAAAGTCAGGCAGAGGGGCGGGACAACTGCTTTAGTAAGACCATCCCACTTTTAGATTTTGAGCAGTCTTCTCTATGTACTAAAGAAGGTCAAGCAAGAAGACACTAATGAGGCAGGCATGGTGCACATGCTTGTAATCACAACACTTGGGAGGTGGAGGCAGGTGGAGCCAGCATTCAAAGTCGGCCTCGGCTACAATGAAGCCAGCCTGAACTGCAGGAGACTTTAGTCTCAAAAAGATGCCAAAGGAACAAACATAAGTGACTGAGAAGCGACCACTTCCCACAGTCACGCACATTTTAAAATGCCAAGAGCATCGTCTCCACCCAATTTTTAAACTGAAATCTTGGACACCATTAATCAAGAGCACAAATCATTTATTCATGGCTGCACTCAATAAAACCAAACTTTCTTGTGTGAAGGCATGTTCTTGTGGCTAATAAAGAAAGGTTAACCAGGAAGTTTCGGCCCTATTTGAAATGATCCTGGAGACGAAAACTGGGAAAATGTTAAGCCCTCCTTAAATTACAGAGCTAAACTCAGAATTCTGGAGACGGTTCGATCCAATAGTAAGGCATCTCTTCTTCCCTCTTTTTCATTATTTGCATTTGCCTTTCACTTGGCATTAGCACCATCAACCGTGACAGAAACAACAATTTACACTTAGTTACTAGAATTGTGCTGTGCAGTGCAGCAGCCAGTAACTACATGTAGCTCTTCAGCATCCTATGACTGATCCCAAATGAGACTGCTTTAAGGGTAAAACACACATTAGGTGTCAACTAATTATCAGAGAGAGAGAGAGAGAGAGAGAGAGAGAGAGAGAGAGAGAGAGAGAGAGAGAGAGAGGGGGGAGAAGGAGGATATGCCATTCATATTTAACATTAATCACATGTTGTAATGATACCATCTGAGTTTATGGGGGTTAAGTCTATTAAAATTAATTTCACTTATCTTTCATTTAAGGCGGCTTCTACAACATCAAATCACACAAGTGGCTTGCAATTTTTGCTCACGTATTTTTATTATTATTATTATTATTGGACGGCGCTGGTAGAAGATGCAAGAGGGGCGAAGGTGTCGTGCAAAGGGAGGTAGTGCATTTTCTACAAAGTTTCTGGAGGGGTGGAAGCTTGGGAGATGTGACCTAGCGTGACGATACTCGGTGGGAAGTGGAAAGCGGGCTGGGTTTGGTTTGTTGGCACTCCCCACCCCCGCAGCTAACGGTGCAGGCGGCAGGGCTGCAGCCCGGGCCCCCTACGCCGCCAGGCCTCGGGGTTCGGCCGGAGCGCTATCTCGGAGCACACACACCTGCGCGCCCACCGAGGTGCGCGTCGGCGAACCCTGGCGCTGCGCCCACGCCCCCTCCCCCCGGATTATTTTCCTGCCACCAACCGTCAGTCGCGCACTTTTCCTCCAGAGAACTAGCGAGGAGGTTGGAGGCGCCGGGTAAGCGTCCCCCTCTTTTCCCTCAGCCCGATCCCGAGAGCCGAGACGCCGAACGCGGCCGTCCTCGGAGCCGCCGCCCGCTGGCCCGGATCCCCGGCTCGTCCAAGCGGCCCGGGTGGAGCCGAGGCCGTCCGCCATCCCCGCCATCCCCGCCATCCCCGCCATCCCCGCCATTCCCGCCATCGGCGAACGCGAGCGGCCGTCGCCAGCCGGCGGGAGGGCAGCAGCGCCGGGGGGCCTCCGGGCCGCGGGGGGCCGCTGTGACCCGCCTCGGCCCCACTGCGTCGCGGGAGGGCGGGCGGGAGGGCGGGGGAAGCGGGGGCTTAAACGAGAGCGTCCGCCAGCCCAGCCGTAGGGAGCCGGGGAGACGGACGCTGGGCTGCGGCGCGTCGGCTGGGGCCCGGAGCGCGGAGGAGCGAGCAGGGCCCGCCGGTCCTCCTCATGAGGCCTGAGTGAGGCGCGGCGGTGACAGGGCGGCCCGCGGCGCCTCCCGCGCGTCCTGTTCGGAGCGGCGGCGGCGGCGGCGGCCCCCGTGGGAGGGAGCGCAGGAGCATGTCGGACAGTTTCGATCGCGCTCCAGGTGCTGGTCGGGAGCGGAGCCGGGGCCTGGGCCGCGGAGGGGGCGGGCCTGAGGGCGGCGGGTTCCCGAACGGAGCGGGGCCTGCGGAGCGGTCGCGGCATCAGCCGCCGCCGCAGCCCAGAGCCCCGGGCTTCCTGCAGCCGCCGCCGCTGCGCCAGCCCAGGACCGCCCCGCCGCCAGGGGCCCAGAGCGAGGCCCCCGCCGGCTCCGCGCGGCCTCCCCGGCCTGGGGCGCTCCCAGGTACGGAGCAGCTCGAGGGGGCCCCGGTGCTCCTGGGCCAGCCTCCCCACCATCCCCCGCGCCAAGGGCCGCGCGCCGAATCCGCCCCCCGGTTCCCCGAAAGCATTCCCCGGGAGAGGGGGCCCCGCTCGGCACGGGGTAGGAACTGGGTTTGGAAGGAGGTGCTGGCTGCCATTCTTTGTGCGCTCCGGCTGGGGGAGGGGCCGGGGCCCGGGGCCGGTGAGAGGTCTGGCGTCCCGGGAGGAAGTGAAAATCACCTACCTGTCCCCGGTGAACCCGGGCCCCGGGCGAGCAGCCACTTCTTAGCCCAACTCCTTAAGAGAGAGGGAAGGGGTGGGAAAGGCTCTCGAACGTTCGTTTCGGAGGCAGGTATATGCACTGGCGAGCCAAAGCAGGGCTATTGTTCCCTTTTGCAAGCTCTTTGTAGGACTCTTAACCATCTTACATTTTGTGTTTAACTCCCCAAATCCGGAAGTTCTCAGACGGTTTCTCAGTATGTAGTAAGTTGTTATATACAAAGGAATGAATACATCTAGCACTGCTTTTTTTTTTTTTCTTTCTCAGAACAAACGAGGCCCCAGAGAGCTCCACCTAGTTCACAGGATAAAATCCCACAGCAGAACTCGGAGTCAGCAATGGCTAAGCCCCAGGTGGTTGTGGCTCCTGTGCTAATGTCTAAGCTGTCTGCGAACGCCCCCGAATTTTACCCATCAGGTTATTCTAATTATACAGTGAGTACATTCTTTTCTCCTACACTCCGTGTTGATACTATTAGAATAATGTCTTTCGCTAGAGTATGCTGGCTGCTTTTTGTACTACACACAGAAATACCTTATTCAGCGAAGCCGTGGTTCCGGACTATAATTTGTAGTTATATTCATGGTATTGAATGTAAGCTTGTGAGACTAGGGATTCTCGTCTGCTTGTTTCCCTGTTGTGTACCTAGTACTTAGAAAGTAAATGTAAAATCACAAGCCTGGTATAGAAAGCCTAATTTCAAGGATATCTTCAATTTGTAAAACTAAAATCTTCTGAACCTATGGACAGACAACCTGTACAGTGAGTGGCCAGGAGAGCTTCCTTTAGTCTGATTTTAGCCAGATTGCAGAATATTCCTGGTGCCTTTGGAGTAAATAACCTTTTGCTGCAAATAGGTAGTTTATGAATGTTGAGAAATGCGTATCTGGGCTCTTTATTTCTAGAGGATGTTCATCGATTATGTTAAGATAATATTTCTGGTGCTGGCTGTATGCAGAAATATTGTGAAAGCTTTTGCTGTCTTTATTTTTTTTTTATTTTGAGTCAAGCAAGGCAGCCCTCCTGCCTCAGCCTCCCAAATCTGGAATTACAGGCATACTTTACCATGTTTCGTATGTAAACAATTTTGGTAAAGTGTTTACATAAGTATATGTAGGCATAAAGAACTTTTCACGCTTTTATTTTTGTCAATAATGTAGCAAATTTTATCTGGTCTTAGTTTTCTTAGTAGTAGGAAGCCCAAAGCATGGTTGGACTATAGGAAGAAATTCACCTGTCCTTGTTAAACCCAGATGAGTCAGTGAATAGAGATTAACTTCAGAAAAGGGGAGTGAATAACAGTGATGAATTGAAAAGAGGACTGGTATACCTTAGCATGAGGCCTCACTCTCAGTCTATTGAATGACAACACAGTCGGAACTCAGCTCAAAGTTAGCACACAGAGAGCTAGAGCTGGCATCACAGCCAAAGAGGAAAAGTGTCGGCATCCTCTAAGCCTCAGTTAGAATTATCCTCATGTCCAGGGGTAGCCGTTAGGGGGTTGCTTGGTTTGGTTTGGTTTGGTCTTAGATAATTTCGATACATCCTAATCATCCTTGAACTTGATACCCTCCTGCCTCACAGCCTCTCCTGTGCTGGCATGTTACAAACCATTTTTCAAAGCTTACGTAAATGAAGATCTAGAGACTAGGTTGATGCTCTAACTCTACATTTAAATTCCTGTTGGAACATAGTTTGAGGTAACTTATTCACATCACTGGACTGTGTCAAGGTTCCATTTGTCCACTGATCAATGGATAGCTTCAACTTTGGGGCTATTGTGAATGAGGTCATTGTCTCTGCCCATGTCCTGATTGATATGTGCCTTTATTTCTGCTTGGTATGTAAAAGTAGAATTTCGGGAGCCAACCTTAGTAGAAGCAGCTGTCTTCTCTAACGAGATCATTTCACTCTGCATTCTTCAGTGTTTGATTGCTACTTGCTGTCCTTCCTTGTCAGCACTCTGTTTTCTGTTTAGCCATCCTGATTAGTTTTACTTTCTGTTTTTCATAGTTTCTGTAATCTATATTTGGTTCTCTTTCCTGTTTGACACGTAGAGAATCTGCACTTTGTGGAACTAGAAAATCTATGCACCCTTTAGAAAAAAATGCTTTGGGACTAGACAAGAGGAAGTATAAGTATGACAAGAAAAGCAGTTGATTTGGTGAAAAAAGACATTTGTCATAAAAAGTAAAAATTAAGAGTCGCTCCCCAAAAAATTGTATTTGACTCAGAGAGGAAAGGAACCATGGAAGCTCTGTGAGTAGTTGAATAATTCAACTCTTAAGAATGTTTTACTTTGGGCGCTAGGGAGATAGCTTAGAGCTTAACACTGGCTGCTCTTCTAGAGGACTCAAGTTCAATTCCCAGCACCCACGTGGTAACTCACAACTGTCTGTAACTCCAATTCCAGGGGATATGGTACCCTCACTTAGATATGTATGTCTATACATGCCGGTAAAAATCGTAAAAAATACATACATTACATGAAAATAAATCTCGAAAGGAAAAATTAAGATAAGAAAAAAAGGTTTACTCTTTAGCACCCAAAAACAGTTACCTATTTATCTGTTTTCCTTCCTGTTGATGTGGACTATTTTATGATAGGAAAAATAATTGTTGTTGTTTTCTTTCAAAGTCCTGAATACAAGTCAAATGACCCTTTATGAGCAAATGTGTCTATGGGTGTGTGCAGGTGAGTGCATTTGTCTGAACAGGCCAGAGAGGCCAGATCTCTCTTTGGAGCTGGATTCACAAGATGGTTGTGAGTGGCCCGTGTGGATGCTAGGAAAGAAAGGAACAAGGTCTTCTATAGGGCTGGTACGTGCTCTTTTTTTTTTTTCCTTCTTTCTTTTTTGAATGATTTGTTTTTTTTTTTTTTATGTGCATTGGTGTTTGGCCTGCATGTGTGTCTGTGTGAAGTTGTTGGATCCTGAAACTGGAGTTAGAGAAAACTGTGACCTGTCACGTAGATGTTGGGATTCAAGCCTGGGTCCTCTGGAAGAATAGACAATACTCTTAAACACTGATCCATTCCTCTAACCCCGTGGTACACGCTCTTAACCACCCAGCCATCTTCTCTACCTCACCACCAGCACTTACTTTGAAATCAGTCTTGGTGGTTTTTTGGGTTTTTTTTTTTGGTAGGAATTCTTTGATATCTATTAGTACATCAACTTCTCTGTTCATTGTACCAAAACAAATGAACTAGAAGCATCTTTGGCCCTTGGTATATGACCTTTTATTTCAAAGACTGTTTTAGTTAGTTGCCAGCATTTAATTAAGTAGGATATTGGGAAGTTAATATTGACTGGTTTCTGTTTAAATCATAAGAAATAGCCATAATGGACTGAAATTGGTTGAAGCAAATTGGCGGCATAATTAAATTTCTTCCCTGGCTGATTTCCTAAGTGGTAATTCTCCTGGATTTTGTGGATAGTTGGGCTTGCTACCTTGTCCTAGTATTTTGTCACCCTTACTTAACACTAAAGTTTATTCAAAGTCCAAGTTAAATGCTTTTCAGTCCATTTAGTACAGAACAGGAGCGTCCTCCTTTATCCAAACTCTTTAGATAAACTCGTGTGAGGAAAACTTTTCCTGATAGGAGCCGTGATACAGAATTAGCTAGAACCAGTCCCTCCACAAATAGGTTCTGTATGCAGTGGTGGGTGGGGCACTGGTCTTGTAGGACACAGTGGAGAAAACTCTCTTTACAGGGCCTTTTATAGTAGTCAGCCTCTGTTTCTGGAAATCTTTGAGCCTGCTCTTGTATACATTACTGGGTCAGTAAGATGGCCCAGCAAGGTAAAGGCACTTACTGCTAGGCAGATGACCTTAAGTTCAGTCCCTGGGGGACCCACATGATGGAGAGAACCAATTCCCAAAAGCTGTCCTCTGGCTTCACACACAGGTTCACTAGTCCAGCTGCTAGAATTTCCGCTTTTCATGCTGGGTTTCTGTATCCATCTGTTCCTGGTTGCTTCTCAGACTTATATGGCTATTTAGTTTACTTGCTAATAAAAAAGGAGCTGCTAAAGCATTCATTAAGAGGCAGAAATGTTTGTGTCACCACCCCATCACCACCCAAAAAGCTTTTTTCCTAAAAGCCTCTTCGAGTTACTGCTGCCTTTTTTATCTGTTTTCAGTATGGAATGCAAATCTGCAGTGTGATTTCCCCCTAGATAAGTTGATACAATTTTTATGATTGTAAAAGATCTCTGATTTTTAAATCTGTAGTGTTCTTAAATTTTCTTTCTTTTAGGCCCTGAACAATACATGAAAATCTGTTTAGTTTAAAAGTTCCAGTGTGGTAGATGTCAAAGTTACCTTTTGTAGTCTTTAAAGATCTCTTGTGTGATTTTATTAGAACTGCATATTTAATATTGCTAATCTTGTTAAGCTTTCCTTGTGTATAATCTCCTTTACTTCCAAGACTGCAACCATCGTTCTCTTCTAGATTTTAGCTATGCACTTGACCTGGGCATCAGTTCTCCTCGCTTAGCTCTCCTTCCATTTCTGATGGGTGTTTCTCTAGCATCCTTCTTCCCCTCAGATCATAGTACCTAGGGTTCTGTTTTTCCATTTTATTACCTTTTTTGTGAATCCTGCCTGCTCCCAGAATCTGATATCTGAATCACTTTCCTGTTACTTCTTGATGAGGATTCTCACATTTATCCTCAGGTATAAAACAATTATCCGTAACAAGGTTATGGCAGAAACTTAGTGTGTTGACATCTCCATCCTTTTCATGTTTCAGTCCAGCAAGTCTAAGTCACTTGTCTTCAAATTGAAGACAGATAAATTATTTGAAAAAAAAAAAAAAGAAAGCTGATACAAGTGATACAGACTTTGATCAGGCATGGTGTGCTGCCTGTCTCTGAGAGCACTGTTAGGTGACGGGCCTGACGGCTCTCCCCTGTTCTCTGTAGAGCACATCTGAATTTTTTTTTAAATGACTTAAATTCTTTTTAATGGGCATTGGTGTTTTGCTTGTGTGTGTGTCTGTCAGGGTGTCAGTCCCCTGGAACTAGAGTTACAGGCAGTTGGGAGCTGCCATGTGGGTGCTGGGAATTGAACCTGGCTCCTACAGAAGAGCAGCCAGCTCTCTTAACTGCTGAGTGTCTCTCCAGCTCCCCACTGCAGCTCTGCTTTTACTCACCAGACTTGAATCCTACTTTGAGGGGTCTATTGACAGTGTATAAAGCTGACATTGGACATTCTGAACTGTGTTTTTGTCACAGTGAATGAGAGTTGATAGAAAATTAGTGGCTTCAGCTGATGCCTTCAGACTTCTCTTTGTCATTATATTAATGTTATGATTCTTTAAGTCTAGAAAACTATGTATACCAAAACCTTTTTAATTCTGAAATTCACACAGATAGGTGGTTAAATATATTAATAATGTATATGTTTTTAATGCTTAATTGTTTTCACAACTTTCTAATAAAGTAGCAGTGCTTGTAATAATAATTTTTCACTCCAGATGTGTTGTCAGTTGTTTAGCTTTGCAGAAATGTTAGGTCTATACAAATAAGTTCCTTTCTTTGGGGGGGGGCATTATGTATGCTCTTTTTATTTAACAAATTATCTTGGAACTATTTCTGAAGGATGGAATATATATACATATTATATTAGAGGTGCAATTATATTAGAGATGCATAAATTCTGTCTTGTTTTCTTAAGTGGCTATATTAAGGCTGATTATATGAATGTACAGTAATAAATTTAACCAATTTCTTGCTTATATACTGTTAGGTTTCTTGGCGATGAACATACTTATATTATGTCATATTTGTGTTCTGAGTCTTAGTTATTTTGAGGGTAGTATAATATAAAAGTACAATTTTTCATCAGCTTTGTGTCTGTACACAAATTCAAGTTCTATGCAGTCCTTTATATAAACTCCTTTTCCCCACCACTGCTTTTAGAATTAGCCTCCTTAGTGTGCCCTCATCATACACGATCTACCTCTCTCATTGATTCTTAACAGCCTTCATCCTTCCTCAGTTTTGTTTTAGCTATTGACATTTTTCCTCAAAGGTATTAAGTCAAGTCCCTCCCTCTTTGGAACCAACATACTGTATCCTTCTACTGCATAGGATATCTCCCACAGTTTTTGAGGGTTTGGGAGGAATTCTGTTTGTTTTGCATTTTCCGTTATTTTACTTTTTTTTTTTTTTTAGATTCATTTGTTCTGTCTTATGTGTATGGATGTTTTGCCTATCAGTAATGTGTGTGGATTGTGTACATGCCTGCTCCTGCACAGGTCAGAAGAAGGCATTGGATCCCCTAGAACAGGAGTTAACAGGTGGTTGTGAGCCACCATGTGAGTTCTGGGAACTAAACCCACATCCTCTGCAAGAGCAACAGTGCTCTTAACCACCCACTTCCAGATATATGAGCTCTCAAGACTAGTTATCTCAGCATCTGAATGAGATATGAGGAGAGAACTTGGTCTGCTTTATTCATGGCAGTTCCTGTGTCACGTCCTTTCAGCACCCATACAGTTGGCACGCAGGCTCTCGGCATGGACTGCTGGTCCATCTACCTCAGTGTCCAGGGCTGGAGCTACTGGCATGTGCCTTGAAAGGATGTCAGACACAGTCTTACCAGGAAGAATATCTCCCTTGTATTTTTTTGTACTCACTGACTCTAGAACTTAAAGCCCTTCATAAGCTGCTTCTCTATTTTGCGCATTATTTTTTCATGTGATTTGTAATTTGAGTTTATTTGGAGAACGATAAATCTTATCAAGCAGTGTATGTATTTGAACATAACAGATAAATTTTAGCATGCTTTGGGGTAGTATTCCATGTGATGAGAGCAAGAAGAATCTTAAGATTATTATTACTATCCAGATTGGTTAGAAACCTAATAAAGCAGACAGAAAGTCTCCCACCATCTTTATTATGATGTAATTTTGTATTTAAGCAGTTAAGTATGCTTCCCTGTCCTTGGGTATTGGCAAATAGATGACAGACAAAGCACACTAGTTTTTTTTTTTTTTTCTTTCTTTCTTTTCAGTATAGATGTTGTCAAACATCTACAAGGATATACAGAGTAGTATAATATAGTTCCCAGGCTGGCAATTCTGGTTTCTATATTTGGTCCATCCTTTCCCTATAGTGTTATGTTTTTGTTTTTTAATTTATTTTTATTTTATGTTCACTGGTGTTTTCCAGCATGTATATCTGTGTGAGGTGTCAAGCCCTGGAACTGGAATTACAGACAGGTGTGAGCTGCCATGTGGGTGCTGGGAATTGAACCTGGGTCCTCTGGAACAGCAACTAGTGCTCTTAAATGCTGAGCCATCTTTCCAGTCCCCTTTCCTTACAGTTTTAATTCAAAATTACTAACTAGGTCTTATTTCATCTGTAACTAGATTCTTCTTATATTATTTATTATAGTGAAACTTTATTTCCTTGCCATAATATAAATCTGCTAGGATTGAAAAGACAATTCTTTGTCTTAATGGAGCTCCTTCTGTTAAAACATGTTGGGCAAGGAAGAGGAATAGCTAGCTGAGTGCTCTTCAATTTTGGTCTTTAAAGTTATTGTGAGATCCCTTAAAAAAAAAATCATTGCTAGAAACACCTCAACTTAAAGCACTGCATGCTTGCTTTGCTAGTTATATGAATTAAATTGTTTTATTCCATTTTCATTTGTTTTGTTTTAATTTTGAACTGTAGGAATCCTATGAGGATGGTTGTGAGGATTATCCCACTCTATCAGAATATGTTCAGGATTTTCTGAATCATCTTACAGAGCAGCCTGGCAGTTTTGAAACAGAAATTGAACAGTTTGCAGAAACCCTGAATGGATGGGTCACAACAGACGATGCTTTGCAAGAACTTGTGGAACTCATCTACCAGCAGGTAGGTAGGCTCGTAGCAGGAGGTGACTGGTAGTTTCCCAGAGCCCATAGACGGTGACGGTTATTTGAAGAAGGCTAGGTCCCTGTCCATTTCGTCTGTACTTGTTAATGCTTTGTAGATAAGAGGAACGTTTGAAGTATGTCCTGGGTAAAATTCCTGTAGTTAGAGATCCAAGGCTAGAGCCAGGCCACACTGTCAGTTGACCTGCACAGCCCAGCTCTGTAGAAGCAGCATTTATGGCTTAGCTAGGGCTCTGTGCACAAGCAGCAGTACAGAAGAGGTCTAGGCTCAGACAAGGAAATCTACAAAAGAATCACACATACCCCTATTTTTTTGCACCTAAAGCTAACTAACATACACAAAACAGTTGTGGGATTTTTTTTTTCTCTCTGTGTTTAATTCTGTAGGATTCTTGGAGAAGGTGAGAAAAAAATGTGAGAGAAATTTCTTCCCTCACAAATGAGGTGGTGTTGAGGACTGAGTTCAGTGGCAGAGTGTTGGCCAGGCAAGTGCAGGGCCCCGAGTTTAGTCCCTAGCACTGAGATAGATAGACACAAATAAGCCAGGCTGCAAAATAGTCCAGTATTAAGTTTCAACATTTCTTGTCTTCATTTGTTTGTTCATGTGCTTTTGAGATGGTCTCACTCTGTATTTCAGGCTGGCCTGGATCTCACTATCCTAGACTGGCCTTGAACTAAAGGTAATTCTGTCTCAGCCCTCCAAGGCTATAGGATTTGACCGTGCCCACTCTTAGGTTTTAAAGATGTGTATCTTAAATCCTTAAAATACTTAACCAGTTTAAAAAAATAAAAGACTTAACCAGTTATTTCTGTGTTATTTAACATTCAGCTTTTGTTGTCACATATTGGGCAGTGGCATGTTAATACCATTATAAAGGGTATTAAAATGCTGTCTTTTTTTCCCCCAAAATCTTTAGTTTTTAAAATGGTTTTCAGTACAGTTTTAAGTTTGAGAAGGTTCCTTTTTACCGTACCCAAAGAGTTACTAACACATAGAGAAGAGCATACATTACAAAGATAAAACCCACTGGCATTACTCCAGCTTCCAAGAGGTATGTCAGTCATCCTTAGCTATCAAGATTAGTAAGGCTGCTTTAAGTGTATAAGTTAATTCTGCCACATAAGACCAAAGAGAAAAAGCAGATAGTCTAGAAAGGAATGAGTTTTCTTGACTAGTGTTGCTGATGGATCTACAAGTTTATACTTGAGATGGTAAGTTGTGCATTCCCAGTGGACTTTGAGCTGTTGCCCCACATGAACGCTATCACTCTCTACCTTGGGTGTGGGGCATTCTCATGGAAAGTTCAGTGAAAGAAGAATATATTCTGTCTGAAAAAAGAAAAAAATCATAAATTAAAAAAAAAACATATTGTAAAAAAACGTATTGTAGGTGGAGAGAATGGGAGATAAGAGTAGGGTTACTTAAAGCAAGTGGTAGCTAAAATCTCATTTTCCAGTGAGGGGAAACAAGTAGGCAATTGTGTTTAACTGACAAACAGTTACAAAGGCTAAAAACCCTTCAGCCAATAGCGGGAAAAGCAAAGTTTGGCTTTCTTTTGTTAAGCATTTATAGTATAAGGAGAAATCATGTTTGTTTTGTTTTGTTTTTGAAATGAATCAAATGTAAGAAAAAAAAAACAAAAAGAAGAAAAAACCTAGAAATAGAAAGGACTAATTATAAAGCATTTGCTATGTTTCTGATAATGCTAAGATTCTACAATGGTTGCTCTAGCTCAATGGTTGAAAGTGTTACTCCTCCGTCCACACTATACACATCTGAGCAGAGAGCTTAACTCATTCTCCTCTAGTGAAGTGATCCGGAAGGGGCTAGAATCTGTGATTTATTGGTTATCTCTGCGACCTTGGTCAGGCTCCTGAAGCCCTCTCACGTGTTTTCCTGTCTATCACAAGGTGGTAAACTGTGTCCTCCTGTTCTCTAAAATCTGCAGTTGAAGTCTAAATTTTTTAAGTGCTGCTTCTGCTACAAATTCAAGATGTAGCATTTTCTCACTTAGTTTTACTTTTTATTTTCTATTTTTAAGTAGTTGTTTTGATTTTTTTTTTTTTTTATTCCATGTGTTTTGGGATGTTCAAGCCAAGTACTGTTAGTCGCTTTTTTGTGTGTCAAACTGAAGCTAGGAAGGTTTCAGTAGTGGCCAAGGTCACAAAGCAGAATATTTGAGTGTCTTGTTGTGGACTGCTAGATCTCAAAGTGTGTGCTGTTTTTTCCTGAGAAACAACATTGATCCGTAGTTTTGTAGCTACCCTCATCATTCATAATTGTTACCAAGCAGTCGTGTACACGTCTGTATTTTCTGCAAAACTGGGTAACATCAAGAGACATTTTCTAATTGTTTCTGGTAACCTCAGGTGAAAGAGGGATAGGAGAAGTCCCCTTACAGTTTTCTTTGTACTGTGGTTCTTAGTATAAGGATAGGTGGGAGGATTCACTTTCTTAGGCCTAACAAAAACCTTGTAATATATACTATATAGTTCATTTTAGTAGCCAAGTGGTGTTCCTCCATAAGATATTGCTAAGTATTTGCATTGATAATAATGTATTTGTGTCATACAAAACTTTTCTTTTTAAAAGGCCACGTCTATCCCAAATTTCTCTTACATGGGAGCTCGCCTGTGTAATTACCTGTCCCATCATCTGACAATTAGCCCACAGAGTGGCAACTTCCGCCAATTGCTACTTCAAAGGTCAGTGTGAATATAAAATTACAGATAATAGAATTTGACCATTGATGTTTTCTAAACACCTTACAATATAGGTTGCAGGGGAATATAGGCAGACCAGTCTGATTTCCAGAATATTTAAACCTTAGAGTCAAATGTCAGTTTTTCCTTTGCCTTTGGTTTGGGATTTAGAAATGCCTTTCCCAGAATCATCAAAATGACTAGTGATGTGTTTTTAAGTATTTCGGTAGTTTTAGTTTGAGAATTTAAATTTGATAAAAATGAGTAATTCATTTTTCTTGACTGATTTGAACTACCACCTGCATCACACTGCATTCTTAAACTTGAGCTTTAAATCTGATTCTTCATCATGTTCTGTCTTGTCACTTGTTCTTGTTATTATATAGTCTAACTACTATATAATAGCTATGTTAAGAGCTCTAAAATTTTAATTATCTAGATCTCTGTTCTTGTAGAATCTTCTTGCTCTACACCTTTTTACAGTTAGAATTAGTGTTTACATTACACAAGCATTGTCGTTATATTACATATTTAATAGTTGGCATTGATTCATGAATTATTAGGGAAAACTTTAATTTTCTTAAAGTGAGTGTGGTAGCTCACCGAAGACAGGATTGCTTCAAATTCAAGGCTAGCCTGGGATACATACTAAATTCCACTCCAGCCCAGGCTACAGAGTGAGACTCTCCCTCAAAAAACCAAAACTTTTTTTTTTAAATCTAATTATTTGAGTGGTCTTTAGCAATAAGATTATTTTCATGTTTAATAAGTTTATTATCGGGCTGGAGAGATGGCTTAGTGGTTAAGAGCACTGGCTGCTCTGCCAGAGGTTGTGAGTTCAATTCCCAGCAACCACATGGTGGTTCAAAACCATCTGTAATGAGATCTGGTGCCCTCTTCTGGCATGTGGGCATACATGGAGGCAGAATGTTGTACACATAATAAATAAAATAAATCTTAAAAAAAAAAATAAGTTTATTATCATTTGTCCATTGATTCTTTAAACATACTTGTACTACAGGGCCTGAGTTGTAGTTTGGGACTAGAGTGCAAACCTCTGAGTTCAGTTTCCACTGTACGTGCCTGCATGTGTGCGCAGACACGCCAAAAAATTAGTGATTACAAGATATTTGAGTAAGAATTCTAAAGCTAGAACCCAGCTAACATGGAAAAGGAAACTTCACAGGTTTCCAACCATAGACAAAGAATTGCAGGCAACTAAGGAATGCTGAGAGTAGGGGAAAGTCTTCTCTGGTGTCGTAGAGTTACTGTTGCTGTGATGAAACACTGTGACCAAAGCTGCTTGGGGAGGAGAGGGTTGGTTTGGTTTATGCTTCTACATCATGGTTCATTACTTAAGGAATTCAGGATGGGAACTCAAACAGGGCAGGAACCTCTCCAGCTCCATTAGCAGTAGCTGATGCAGAGGCCATGGAGGCATGCATGCTACTTACTGGCTTGCTCCTATGGCTTGCTCAGCCTTCTTATAGAACCCAGGACCACTGACCTAGGGATGGTACCACCCACAATAGGCTGAACCTTCCCACATCATTCACTAGTTAAGAAAATGCCCTATAGCTGGTTCTTATGGAGCCATTTCCTCAATTGAGGTTCCCTCCTTTCAGATAATTCTAGCTTGTATCAAGTTGACATTAAATTGTCCAGCACACCAAGGGAAGAGGCCGTTGGTTATCCAACACCAAGTGGTCAGCCCTGAAATCATATGCATACAAGTAACATTATATGGATTGAGCAGGGTGTACATGTGTGTGTGTGCACGTGTGCGCACACACACATATACACACAACAACAATTAAAAATTAAGAGACTAGAGACCATGTATTTGGGTGGGGAGAAGGGATAAAATGAATTATGTAATTACGTTTAAATTTGAAAAAAAATTTAAAAAATTAGGCCTTAAAGGTGGTTCTCCAAATACACATGTAAAAGATGAATTGTGCTAGCAGCTCAAGTGGATAGCCATTCAGAGAAAAGAAAAAGGAGAGGAGAGTTCCTGTCCTATATTAGATTAAATGCCAAGCACATCAGACTAAAGGGAGACAAACAGGAAAGTATTTAACAAGTGAACATATCTTGGGTTGTCAAAGCTGTTTTGAGCAAGATATTGTACCCATAGGCCATAAGCTTAAATGAGAAAATTTAGTTAGATATAAATTACATTTGGGAGTAGTCAACTTTATATGAAGTAAAAATTGGAAATTGTATACATAGCAATGAGCTCTTTTATGCGTTCGTGAAAGAGATCTCTAGGAATGAGTAAGAAAATGTATAGTGGGACTGGAGAGATGGCTCAGAGGTTGAGTATCTGGCTGGTCTTCCAGAGGACCTAGGTTCAGTTCCCAGCACCGCAGGGCCACTCACAGCCATCTCTAACTCCAGTTCTGGCTCCCTCTTCTGTAATCTTTGGGTAGTGCATGCACATGGTACAAAGAACATGCAGGCAAAACACCCATACACATACAATAGTAAATTCTTAGAAAATATTTCAAATGGTTCTGGATAAATACAGTTTGGAAAAATAAAAATGGCAAATTTACATATATTTTAAGAACTATCCTTACTATAATTACATACAAATTGTAGTGTCTGGACAGAGAAAGTGGATTACAAGCAGAGTATGATGCCAGAAAGGCAGCCTTATTAAATTTCTGTATGAACTTCTACAGTACTATAAGACCATCAGTAATATGACTGGGAAACAGAGCCCAGTTCTACCCTTAGAGATATATATGCATGTTTGTATGTATGTATGTACTTTGAAAAAGACAGAATGAAGTTGTAGTGGTATGGGGTAGTGATCTGGACTTTATTTTCACCTTTGTGAGATAAACACAGGTTCTTTCTATAATTGAAAATAGTTAGCTCTGGGGGACTTAGAATCTTTCATCTGGATAATTATCCATAGAGGATAAGAATTTACTTGGGCACATACTTTGTGTCTTTTATGTCTTTAGAAATTTATAAAAGAAAAAGTATTTTATCAAAATTTAACTAAAATTAAAAGAGAAGGTAGGAAAGGGTTTGGATAGCTGAGTTGCTACTGATTAGTTAGCCCTTTTATTATTTTAACTGGTGCCCTTT
This sequence comes from Alexandromys fortis, assembly GCF_014885135.2. Classification (NCBI taxonomy): domain Eukaryota; kingdom Metazoa; phylum Chordata; class Mammalia; order Rodentia; family Cricetidae; genus Alexandromys; species Alexandromys fortis. The sequence goes on from NW_026067959.1 coordinate 8,754,247, forward strand.
CCATATATATCTCTGAGAATTCCTTTAATATCCTTAAAGAAGGTAAGGCATCTTGCTATGTTTGACTCAGACATGGTGCTCATCAGGTAACGTGTGATAATTGGAGTTGGCTACATGGGAACAATAAACAAGTCTGTGGTCCTTTTACACCACTGGCTAAATGTTTGAGCAAGAGAGGATTTCTTTGTGTAAAGAAACTATTGTAAGCTGGCTGTATGGAAACCATTCAGTCTCCAAAAGCTCTTAACTGCTGAAAGACCTTTCTAGTCCCTTCCTTTGTCTTTTATTTTCTTTTTAAGAGAACAGTCAACATCAGTTTTATAAAACAAATTACTTTCCCAGACATTTCAAAAAAAAATTAGAAGAAAATTAAAAGCATCCATTTTAGTAATAGTGGCTAACACCATAATTCCTCTCTAGATTCCATGGTAGACAATTAGGATTAGTTTAGATGCCTTGGAACTGTGAGTATAAAACTCCCAGATTTCTGTTTATTACCTGTATGAGTTAGAGGTATAATCTCTGATAATAAACCATGGGAAGTATAAGAATAAAGAATTTGTTGGGTGTGTTGGTGCAAAATCGGATCCAGATCATAGGAGGGCCATGAGTTGAAAGCTTGGCTAAGTGACATAGTAGTTTAAGCCAGACTGGACAACTCAGCAAAAACCCACCTACAAAATGCAAAAAGGGGTTGGGTATATAGCTCACTGTTGCCTGATCTTGTGCACACAAAGCCCCAGAGTTAACCTCAAAAAAAAATTTTTTTTTCTTCCCCACCTCTTCAGCTTAACTGGATACACAAGTATAAAGAACACTTTAGAGATGGATAAAAGTAGCAAAAATACCGATAAGGCATGATATAATTTTTCCTGTTTTAGTTCTAGAATGTTCTGAACCTTGTGAAATGTATACTGTTAATAGTACAATTTGATCTGCTAGTTTCATTCTTATTCCTGGCAGTATCTTAGAACTGCATCTGAGGTCAGGACAGTGATTGTGTTTGCCTTGGTTGCTATTGGTTAACTAGACTGACAAATGACAAAAAAAAAAAAATCTTGGTTTACTGTTGAAAAGTCAAAGCAGTATGAGATGGTTAAAAGATACATCTTTATTAGATGCCGGACGGAGTATGAAGTTAAAGACCAAGCTGCAAAAGGAGATGAAGTGACTCGGAAACGATTTCATGCGTTTGTTCTGTTTCTGGGAGAATTATACCTTAACCTGGAGGTGAGAACATTTCTTATTAGTACTTCAAGGTCTGAACATGTAAAAATGCTTCCAGGAAGGAATTTTTGTTCACATTATAATTTTACAACATCAAAAATAAAATAGAAGAAAATTAGTTCAATGACTGCTACCAGGTGATAACTGCCTGCAATCACAGCAGTTGGAGGGCATCTTGGGTTTTAGGGTAGCCCGGGCTACATAGTGAGACCCTGTCAAAGTTAAAATGAAGGGGACCAGGGTGAAAGCAAATCTTTTCATACCTAATTATATTTGAATGGAACATTGATAACTTTTGTTCTGCTCATAAGCAGAACAAAATCATAAGTCATCACTAAGCTTTTAAAAGTCCTTATATGCTCAGGAAGCCAACCCTGTCAACCAGGCAGCATCATGCTTGTAGCGGTACTCCTGCCTTAGCCCTCCCATGTCCCACAGCCAGGTCAGTGCTGGGCTATTAGCCATAGAGGATGGCCTTTTTGTGAGTCATGGTGCATTCCTTTTTCACTCTTTTGCTTTGTTTTACTTTGATTTTGAGACAGGGTTTCTCTGTGTAGCCTTGGCTGTCCTGGAACTTTTCTCTGCAGACCAGACTGGCCTCCACTTCACATAGATCCGCCTGCCTCTGCTTCCCGAGTGCTGGGATTAAAGGTGTGCGCTGCCACCACCACCCAGCCCCTCCATACACATAATAAAATAAAATACAACTTGAAATACCTGGGTTTTTTTTTTTCATGGTGGCTTAAATTACAGCGTGTTTACTGAAGCAGCACTATTGAAGTAGACTTATATTTCTATGATGTTTTATGGGTGATGAATAAGAATTAAATTTTACCTATAATCTACAGTTTTATTAGAGGTCTTACTTATATAGAGAACAATTGTAATTAGTTTGATGAAGTTATCACAGTGTGTTCCTTTAGTTTTTATATTTAACTGAATTTTGCAACTGCTTCATAGGCTATTCATATGTCTGTATCACATTTGAGTATTGCTGTTTTTAGTTGTCCTACTGTTTCTTCTCCTAAAGATCAAAGGAACAAATGGGCAGGTTACAAGAGCAGATATTCTTCAGGTTGGTCTCCGGGAACTGCTGAATGCTCTGTTCACTAATCCTATGGATGACAACTTAATTTGTGCAGTAAAATTGCTAAAGGTTGGTTTTTCTTTAAAATTCCTTTTTAACATTATTTTGTGTGTGCTTGTGCATACCTGGAAGTTAAAAGACACTTTGAAGGGGTTTCCTTTCTATCATGTGATTCTGGGAATTAAACTCTGATTATTGGAAATCTTCCATCCCAGCCCATTTGTAAATTCCCCTTTTTTTGGTTTGTGTGCCCTTACAAAAAAGTTCTTAGTCTATTTTAGCTTTTTATTTTTGACTCCCAGATGAAAGTTTTAAATCAATCTGGAGAGATTTAGCTCTGTATTGAATACCTTCTTAGTATTCTATTGTATTCAGACTTTTGCTAATATCTATTATTTTAATGAACACTTGGGCTGTTGTGCATTTGGCTGTTGTAGTACTGCTAGTAGTCTTCCATTATCTCTTTATAGATACTTTTGAAGATTAAATTTTTGAACAGATTCAGAGGGTCAGTGAACATAAGTATTTTATATTGACAGATAATATCCAAGTTTGCTGAGCTACAGCTCTGTACTCTTCCTAGTAATGAATGAGTATACCTTTCTCCACATCTTCAGGGAAAGTGGGATCAGCTTGGGTTTGCTTTTGTCATGGTGAAATAAAAATCCTCACAATAATTTGAAGTTACCTGATTGGTAGTCAATTTAAGCATTCCTTCATGGTTGCTGGCCATGTTTGTTTCTGTGAATGGCCTGTTCATATCTTGTTCATATCTTTAATTTCTTTCTTTTAAAACATTGTGTGTGTGGGGGGGGTGCGTGCGCCTGTACCTATGGTTTAAGAAGGTGTCACAGTGTAGATCTGGCCATCCTGAAACTAGCTCTGGACCACGCTGACCTCAAACTCACAGATCTGCCTGCCTCTGCCTCCCAGGTGCTGGGATTAAAGGTGTGCACCACAACATCTGACGTTGATTATTTTTGAAAAAGAGACATGCCTTAAAATTTAATAGCTAATCTTAGTCATAGAGGAACTATAACATAATTATGGATGTGAAACCGTATAGCTTTATTTTCTAATTAGTCAAAGCATAGATGGTATAGACGTCTCCGAATAGAGACAGTCGGCAGAGAATAATTGGAAATATCTAACCATTAAATTCATCTTGTTTAAAAAATAAAGTTTCAACTTTTGCTAATACCTTTTAAAAATCTCTCCTCTATTGCATTCTTATTTTACTGACATCTGTGCTTTTAGTTGACAGGATCAGTTTTAGAAGATACTTGGAAGGAAAAGGGGAAAACTGATATGGAAGAAATAATTCAGAGAATTGAAAATGTTGTCCTAGATGCAAACTGCAGCAGGTAGGAAAGAAGAAGCTAGTAGATGTCAGACTTTTCTCCTTCTGGTTTTTGTTTTTCTTCTTCTTCTTAGGATTTTGAATCATTATTACTTCATTAAAGTGATTAAGATTATGGGTCAGTTTAGTATTTTGCCTATGACATGTTGCTACTAAGTTTTGTTCAGCTATACTTAAAAACTTAAAATTTTCTTTGTGGTAAGATATGATGAGTCTATTGAGAAAGAAAATGATGTAGACTTTAAACATGAACCTAGTGTTTGTGTAGTGAACTTTACCATAAGTAATATAAAAGACCAGTGTAATTCATGACCATAATATAAGTCCGAGTTAAGTAGATCAGATTTCAAGTTTTTTGTTTTGTTGTTTTATCAAGACAGGGTCTCACAATGTACCCGTCTTTTAACTCACTAATGACCAGGCTGGCCTCAAACCTATAGAGATCTGCCTGCCTCTGCCTCCCAAGTGCTGGAATTAAAGGTGTGTACCAGTAAGCCCAGTTTCAAGCTTGTTTTTTTAAAAGTAAAAGAATAATACAGTGAATTATGTCATTGAAAATGTCTAGAAGTTTAAAGCATTGGGTGTCTGTTAAGTTGTAACTAGAGCCTCGCTAGAAATATTTTAGAGCCTCACAGCACTTGGGCAGTAGATGCATATTAATTTGATTTCTAATTTTTGTCTGTAGAGATGTAAAACAGATGCTCTTGAAGCTTGTAGAACTTCGATCAAGTAACTGGGGCAGGGTCCATGCAACTTCAACATACAGAGAAGCTACCCCTGAAAATGACCCTAACTACTTCATGGTATGCCATGTTTGTGTTTTAAGTCTCACTTAATGCTTTGTCTTAGTTACTTTTCTGTAGCTGTGATAAAACACCATGACCAAGGCAACTTAGAAAAGAAAGCTTTAATCGAGCCTGGGATTGCAGAGTGTTAAGAGTTTACAGTGGTGGAGCAAAGGCACAGGTAGGAACAGCTGGGAGCTCACATCTCCCTCCACAAACAAAAGTCAGAGCACACTGGGAAATGACATCAGAATTTTTTGAAACCTCACATCCTGCCTCCAGGACACACTTCCTCCAGCAAAGCCACATCTAATCCTTCCCAAACAATTCACCAACTGCAGACCAGGTATTCTAACAAATGAGCCTGTAGGGGCTCTTCTTGTTCAAACCACCACCACATGGTGAATTCAGTATTGGAAATTGAGTTATATAAAACTATTCTCATAATCCAGTGCCAATTAAACATTTTTATCGCCACAGGAGCCAGTAAGGAGATCATGTAAATAGATCCTCTAGTGAAAAGGAGACTAAATCAAGATCATCCACTGTCAAGATGGATGTAGTAGTAATGTGAAAAAGACCAGGACGGTGATGCCCTATAGTTTCTGACATCACCAGATGTGTAGCAGCTACAAAGGAATGCTCAACCCTTAAAAACTTCTTAACTTGTAAAATGGCAGGATAATAAGAAAACAAAGCTAAAAGCTAATTCAGCCAGGGATGGATCAATACTAGACAGCAGGACCTAGAACCGCAGAAGGCGAGCAAAACCTAAAAGGTGGAAACCTAAAAGCCATGTGCATTCCCAGTAAATTGGAGGGACTGTTAGGATGTTGGGCTTGCTTGTTTGTGTACAGTATTAACTGCAGGTGATTGATCTCAGCCATACTACTTTAATGTATTTCAAACTGAGCACCTACTTTTTATCATTTTGATTTATCCTAGAATGAACCAACATTTTATACATCTGATGGTGTTCCTTTCACTGCTGCTGACCCAGGTATGTTGTCTCAGTCACTTTCCCCCTATTTTTTAAGTAGTAAATTACATAAAGACTCTTTGATAGTATTAAGTATGACATTTTTTCTTCAGTGGGGGGTGTTGTTTTGTTTTTCTCTCTAATAACTCTAGCTGTCCTAGAACTGCCTTTGTAGACCAGGCTGGCCTCAAACTCACAGAGATCCGCCTACCTCTGCTTCCAGAGTGCTGGAAAGAAAAGCCTGCACCACCACTGCCTGGAAGGGTTCATATATTATAAGATTGTAGGGCTACAATTTGTCAAGTGTTGTATTTAAGTTGATTACTTGGGACTATTCTGGGTGATTTGTTTTAGTGTCTTGTCACTTTACCAGTCAGAGATCTCCTCCCTCAGTTAAGGACAGCCATTTTTATTTTGTGCTTCTTCTTACTTGTTTTTTATCTTAACTTTTCCGATGATTAGCATAGACGGTAAAGACAGCTTATATTAAAGTTATTGCAGTTACTAAGAATTACAGACTGCATTAGTGTCCATGATTCAGAGCAAATTAAAATTCAAGTCTCTGTGTACCTTCCAGTAAAGGGTTATTTATAGAAAAATGGCAGTAGTTGTGACAGGTGGAACTGTAGACTGAAAGAGAGAAAGTCTTCCAATTTAGTGCACACTACAACCCGCTACAATTGGGGTTTTTTTTCCAGTCTTTTCCTCCAAATAACAACATTGACTGTCATGTGCCTCTGACATAAGAGTCTGTAGGATGAGGAAGTAGAACTAAGTTATAAGGTGAGCATCTTCAGCTTCACTAACGCCAGTGTTGCGAGAATTGCTTTTCAGCAATGGTCGTTTCATTTAGTTTCCCGACCCACAGCTTAGATGACTTTTGTTTTTTATTCTTGGCAACACTTAATAGGTATAATTTCTGTCAACCCAACTATATGAAATTCTATGTAGTTATTTTCATGACAATAATACTGAATTTCTTCTGTGTGTTAACCTTTGATTTTTTTTTTTTTCATTGAAAATTGCCTCTTGGTTGTCTTTTCCCCATATTTCTTCTGGGGTTATTTGTCTTACTGATTTGTGATTCCTTACAAAGTCTAGAAAAAGATGATCTTGGTCATTTAACGGTTTTATCCCTTTGTGCTATGTGACTATCTTTCCATTTTATTTATAATGTATTTTCATATACATACTTTGAGCTTTAATTTATCAGTTGTTTGTGCTGATTTTTACTTAATTACATTTTATTTTCTTCTAAAAATCATACTTTGCTGTTTTCCTATTTATCTACCTAATTTTTACATAGAAAGTATTTAGTTTTTAAATATTTTTCACTGTTTTGTTTTAGCAGCAGATATTAACTTAATCTTCCTCTCTTAGTTATAATTAAGCTACCTATGGTATGCTAAATAATATTGATCTTGGGATTCTTTGTCCGTATACTTGTCTTCATATACCAGTAACCCATTCTTTACTAGTCTTATGTAAATCATGCTGTTTCTGGTAAGACAGATCTTAATCTTTAAAAAGAAAAGAAAATTACTTCAGTGTCAAATTTTTATTGCAAGCTCTTTTTTTTTTAAATATTTATTTATTTATTATGTATACATTATTCTGTCTGTGTATGCCTGCAGGCCAGAAGAGGGCACCAGACCCCATTACAGATGGTTGTGAGCCACCATGTGGTTGCTGGGAATTGAACTCAGGACCTTTGGAAGAGCAGGCAATGCTCTTAACCGCTGAGCCATCTCTCCAGCCCCTGCAAGCTCATTTTTGTCTTTTAGAAATTAACTTCAAAATTACAGAGAAGTAAAAATTGCACAAAGAATATCCATTTGGCCATTTCCCAGGTGTTCTTTTGATAATGATTTACCCAGCTTATCTTTTTCCCTGTCTCCACACATTTTACTTTCTTAAACCATTTGCATTAGCTGTTTCAGTATGAATGGGGTAGTGATTTTAACCTTTATTTATTTATTTATTTATTTATTTATTTATTTTGATTAAAAAAGTCTTATCCCTTGGGCTGTAGGAACCTGTACCCAAAATAGATTTAGATTTGCTTTTGCCTGGAGCCACAGGTATATCACTAACTTGCGAACACTTGGATGGTTGGGTTTTGGTTCTTTTGGTTTTTCCTCATGGGCTTTTTTTTTTTTTTTTTTTTTTTATGTGGAGATTAGAAATTCGAGGTCAAATAGGCTGTTACAAACTCTGGGTAAACGATTTCTTCAGAGTGCCTGGCCTCATTCCATTCTCAAACATATAATCAACCTTTGTTTGCCACTGAGGTGTTTTATTTGCTTTTCCAGATCCATCCTTTTAAGATGTCAACCCTTAGATGTTTATGAAGGATGAGAGATAGGTATATAGAGCATGAGTTCTATCTTCCTGTTCTACACAGACCTAGGGCCTTGCTTTTGAATGTTTGTGTGTTTTAAATGCCAAGCCCCTTGATGACTGAAACTGTTCCCCACCCCCACCCCCTGTGAGCCTCCAAGCTGTACTGTATATGCATGATGTGGAGTTCCTGTTGGCCTGTGTTGATACATCTAAAAGAATATCATACGTAAAGTACTTAAGCAAGAAATCTTTATGCTTAAATTTTCTCCAACTTGTCAAAATTGGAATGTCACCAACGCCTGATATTTAGAGTTTTATAAAGACAGTCTTGGAAAAGCTTGGCCCTAACCCAGAAATATTCCCTCAAAACGGGAATGAAGATTAGCCGGGTGTGGTGGAGACCTATAATCCTGCCTACTCTGGAGGTAGAGTCAGGAGGCTTACAACACAGGCCTGGGCAACTCAGTAAGATCCTGGTTCAAGATAAAAATTGAGCCAAGCGTGGTGGTATACACCTTTGATCCCAGTGTTTGGAGGCAGAGGCAGGAGAATCTCTGTAAGTTCAATGGTGGCCTGGTTGGCATAGGCAGTTTCCACAGCAGCCCGGACCACAACAACAGACCCCTCCCTGCTTCTCTCTCTTATACACACACACACACACACACACACACACACACTCACTCACAAACCAAAACCTATAAAAAGTATAAAGAGCCTGGTGTGGTGGCACACACCTTTATCCCCAACAATTGGCAGGTGAAGCCTGGAGTTTCTCCTGAGCTCAAGGCCCACCTGGTCTACCTAAAGAGTTCCAGGACAGTCAGCTACAGAAATCCTCTCAAACAAAAAGTTACGAGATTTTGGGGTTATAGTTCAGTTGTAGAGTATTTGCCATAGTATATGGGAGACCTGAGGTTCAGTCTTGAGTAACTCAACTGTGAAATGTATTTACATTTAAAATGATAGTGTGTATAAATATTTTAAGGTTTGTGAGCATGCAAGGAAACGAGCAAGCCGAATAGAATATAAATTTTATGAAGATATATTATGTAATTACTACTATTTAAACAATGGTCTTCTTAAAGTCATTAAGAGACTATAGAGACAAAACTGTTCATTTCATAGGATTATTCACTCGTTTTTTTTCCCTGTATTGTCTTGTAGATTACCAAGAGAAGTATCAGGAGTTACTTGAAAGAGAGGACTTTTTTCCAGATTATGAAGAAAATGGAACAGATTTATCAGGGGCTGGTGACCCGTAAGTTCTCCTTTTCATTACTGATAGTCTTTGTTTATCCGTGTTCTTGTGCATGTGTGTGCGTGCATGTGGAGGCCAAAGGTTGGTGTCAGGTGTCTCCTTTAGTCACTGTTCACATGATTTTGAATCGGGTCTCTTGCTAAACCTGGAAGTAACTGATTTCACTTAGGTTGACTGACCTATAGGAATACGCCTTTCCTACCTCCCCAGATCTGAGATTACAGTCACTAGTCAGCACACCCAGCTTTTTTGCATGCGTACTGAGCTAAACTCAGGACTGTGTGCTCCGCAGCAACTGCTTTATTCTGAACCATTCCCCTCAACCCCTTATTACTCATTCTTTATGAAGCTTCTGTGACCAAGTTTTGAGATAACTAAACTAGAAGAACAATTATAAAAGAATGGCATTCAAGGGCCAGCAAGATGGCTCAGCTGGTAGAAATACTTCTTCACAAGCCTTATGACTTGCATTCCATTCCTGGACCCCTCCTTGGAATGATGGATGCAGAAAGCCGACTTCAGAGTTGCCTGTTCCCTGCCTTCCAGTAGGCAGCTAAGTGCTGTACTACAGGAGTGCACCACCATGCTGCAATGCTTGTGTATTTACAGATGCTGGAACCGGAGGGACAGGGCTTTCTGGATTACGTAATCTCAAAAGTAGCTTCCTGTTACAGTCTGATTTTAGATACATGGCAAAGTGACCTGTCACTGTGAGAAGAGCCTTGCAGAAATAAGGTTTTTTGTTATTGTTTTTTGTTTTTGTATTTTTTTTATTTTTTAAAAAAGAAAACAAACTATCTTTTTCATTTTATACAGTATCCCAGTTCCCACTCCCTCCCCTCCTTCCATTCGCTCCACTCCACCTTCCCCGCAACCCCAGTCCCCATCCATTCCTCAGAGAGGGTAAGACACATTGCTTTGGGGAAGATCCAAGGCCCTCCCTACTATATCTAGGCTGAGCAAGGTATTCATCCAGAAAGAATGGGTTCCCAAAAAGTCAGTACAAGAAGTAGGGATAAATCCTGGTGCCACTACCAGTGGCCCTGCAGTCTGCCCCAGCCATACAACTGTTACCTACATTCAGAGGGTCTAGTTTGGTCCTAACTTGTCCCTTCCCGGTCTGGCTGGAGTTGGTGAGCTCCCATTAGCTCAGGTAGACTGTTTCAGTGGGTGTTCCCATCATATGACCCCTTTGCTCATATTCTCACTCCTCCCACTTTTCAGCTGGACTTTGTGAGCTCAGCCTAGTGCTTTGCTGCGTGTCTTTGCCTGTTTCCTTCAGTTGCTGATGAATGTTCTATGGTAACATTTAAGATACTCATCACAGGGCTGGAGAGATGCCTCAGGGATTAAGAGCACTGGCTATTCTTCCAAAGGACCCAGGTTCAATTCCCAGCAGCCAAATGGCAGCTCACAACTGTCTGTAACTCCCAACTCAAGAGGACCCGAGGACACCTTCACACAGACACAAATGCAGGCAATACACCAATGTATATAAAAATAAATATATCTTTAAAGAAAAAAAAAGAGCACTTGCTCCTCTTCCAGAGGACTGGGGTTTGATTCTCAGTATCCATATCTGGTGGCTCACAACCACCTTCAACTCTAGCTTGAGTGGAACCAACGCTCTCTTCTGACCAGTACACATGTTACATATATGGACACAGATACTTACATACAAATAAATAAATAAATGATGTTCATCACAGAAATAAGTTTAATGTTAATTAAGCGTAACTACTGGAAGGGTAAAACTTTTTGAATGGAATAAAAAATCATAGGCAGACATCATTTCTGAAATCATGTTCTAGTTAAAGTATTAAGAAGGTGTGGACTTATACATGTCAAGCCTTCTATTAACTTTTAAATGCACATATCTAAAAACAATTCAGTCTAGGAAAGTACGCTTAACATCTCCAGACATTTCAACATTTTGAAGAATAGTAAAGTCACATAATCATTTTTGGCTTCTTTTGCAGATATTTGGACGATATTGATGATGAGATGGACCCAGAGATTGAAGAAGCTTATGAAAAGTTTTGTTTAGAATCAGAGCGTAAGCGAAAACAGTAAAGTTAAATCTGAGGCTATCAGGGTTTTTGTTTTGTTTTTTGGGTTTTTTTTTTTTTTTTTTAAGTTTAGGTCTGGTGATTTAGCAGAGCACAGGAAAGCAAGAAACTGTGTCAGGCTTATACCAAATTAAGGATGTTGAGTTATGTTACTAATGTATGCAACTTTAATTTTGTTTTAACACTACCTGCCAAAATAAACTTTATTCCCTGTAACTTAAAAATGTGTATATATATATAATAGTTTTATTATGTACAGTTAATTCTACTGTTTTGGCTGCAATAAAGTCGATTTTGAAATAAATGAAATGTTGAAAGAAAATTTTGCTAGCTGATTAGATGCTTATCGTTCAACTTTTTCTTGAGGTGGAAAGTCTTAGCCTGGAATTACATATTACTGCCAAAATGTAGCATTCTCTTTTAGGTATGACTATTACAGATTTTATTTTAGTTTAACATTTATTTCTCTATAAATTTAGTTTCAAATACTAATCATGATCATGAAAATCTTTAGCACCAAAGTCTTGGGGAATATAAACAACTTATTACATATGTAGATGCTATTTGTTATCAAGGGCTTTTAAACTGTCCTTAATTGAGGGGTGGGTGGGGCTTAGAACACCAGCTAAGGAGCCAAGACTTCATTGAGGATTTATTCCAATTCAAGAATCATTTTCTCTGTTTGACTTGACTAACTTCATCGCCCTCCATCCTACAGCATTACTCTGCTTTCTTTATAAGGCGTTCTCATTTTTATTTCACAGCATGGATTGCATTGACTTTTTACCAGAGAACTGGCGTAGGTGTTTGTCATTCAGGTTTTCATCTGCTTTATAATTGATGTGCCGTGAATATCACTTTTCTAATACTTTTACTATACTGTACCACCTTGGCCCTATTTAAGTAATGTTTTTACCTACTGTCAAATCTTTTTCCAACTAACTAAAAAATAAGAAAGGGTTGCTTGTACATATGCATGTAAATAGTTGTGTTAATATTAACACTCACTGTTTTACATTTGGTACATCTGTCTGCTTATACAGTTAGTTTTCTCACTTTTCTGCTTGTTTGTTCATCTGTATTAAAATTAGAATTTGAAAATAAAACTTAGTTTTGTTCTAAGTTTTTGAAATGGTATTTTAAGGAATTTGTTGTTAACCTTGCTTACATGAAATAAATTAAAGGTTTAGAAGTTAGAGAAATTGTAAGATGGAGATATTCAATACTCAGTCTGGGAAATTAACAAATACATTAATTTCTAGAGTCCATGTTATTACATAGTTGGGTGTTTTGGAATTTGTCATATCAGCACAGACTGCAGTCTTGGAACATAATAGTTACAGCACATTAGAGCAGATACCCAGAGATAACCGGGCTGCGTATGTTTTAGACATCTAGTGGTCATTGTGTAAACATCCAGTATTTGACACCAGCCTACTGTCACCAGTACTGTACTCAGTGTAACTATTAACAGAATCTACCTGCATGGTATATTCTACATAAAAAAAAAAAAAAAAAAACTACCCAGGGTCTGGTGCTAGTTCATCTGCTTAGCATGAGAAGGCCTTAAGTTCACTCCCTAGAATGATAAGAACCACCTTAGATGTGAAAACGGTGGACTGGTGATAGGTAGCTTGAGCAGCTGTGGGCTATAATCATTGGAGCCATTTGTGGCGATGAGGACTTAAGCTAGGTCTAGACCTGAGGCGTTGACCAGAATTTTGACAATTTGCAGATGGCTGCTTCGTTTCCCTTTGAACTCTCACAGTATTTTGACTGGATTCTGAGACTGAGCATGTCAAAACAGGAAGAAGCTGCATTAAGAAGCCATGTAGCCGCATTTACTTTCTTGGTTCTAAGTTTATAACCATATCATGAGTTGGTCCTGTGTTATGTTGTCTTGTAGATTGCATGTCTTCACAAGTATGGACGCCTCGTAGAAATAGGAATACAGTGCTTTCCAGTGAGCATAGTAATGTCGGTCATGAGTTGTGACAACAGAACAAATACTGGTCTTAACCAGTTATCAACTTTGGCACAGTTCTAGCTCGAAGGCAAGAACATACTATATCTCAGTAGCCTGGATTTGTCACCGTGATGGAGAATATATACTCTGGGGAACCATAGGGCTTATCTACAAGAGGGTGCTAGAATTTAAAATCGGACTTAGTCTTTGGGAAATGCTGTAGGCATTCCACTGAATCTTAGCTGCAGCTAGGACACAAGTGTAGACCTTTTTTGTTATTAAAAGAGGGGATGGTCCTATTTAAGTGAGAGGAGGGTGTTTGGTAGGATTATAGAAAACCTGTTAATGGCCTAGAGTCAGCTCAAACAAAAAGGAAAAAAGCCCCTTTCCTATCAGGTTCTGAGGGTGGGCACACACAGCCAGCTGCCAAGTTAACAGAACATGTTTTCATCCAAAGTCTTAGAGCAGCTGTGAAGTACCACTGTGACACTCACCTTGTGGCTGGAACCATTGCTTTGTTTCCAGCACTCTGCCCAGGAACTGCTTCTGCTGGTCTATCACTGGAGAGACCCAGTTCCTAAACTCTTGTTTCATGGCAGCACTCAAATTCTGTTTCTTCTATTGCTGCAGAAACAGCCTCTCCCTACAAACTGGTCTCCCTTCCCTTAGGACCTCTTCAGAATCTTTCATCAGGAACTCAAAGTTTAGTAAATGATGCCCTTATGGAGGATACGCTTCCAGTTTTGCCAACAAACAGGCCTGAGCCTGGTGGTGTTTAGCCTTTGGCAGATGCCGCTGCCCTGTGATGTCGGCCTAGCAAAAATGAACCCTGTGAGTACAGCACAGCATTTAGAAGTCATGCCGCCAGAAGTCGTGATTCTGGCGGACCTGTGCCATTGTAAATCAGTCACCACTGTTACTGGGACTGGCTCTACTGCTAGTGATTATTGTGTTCCCTCTGTCCGTTTTTAATTGCTTCATTCCTCCTCTAACCTTTCATTACCTAATTAGTTGCTTTACAGGAAAAACATTAAAAGTCAAATGCACACAAGTATGTCTGTGTCCACTTTTATCTTCTCTTCGTCTACAGGAAGCATCCTAAGTGTTCCTGCCTCTTTCATGAATTCTGTTGTTATGGTTGGTGGGGTTTCTTATTTTGCTTTTTCTTGCTTTCTTTTAATCTGGCTTTTGTTTTTGTGAGCTGCTCCCCATGCCATTCTTACCAAATAAAAATAAAATCTGGCTACCTAATTTTTATTGTACCAGAGTCCTATGGTCTTCTCAAGTGGCCCAAATTTATCCATTTCCTTGTCACTTATTTGTTCTTCAAATCCATTATGCTTCCTTTCCTGCTATATGCAATGGTTCTCACTAAAATCACCAATGACCCTGGTCCCTGCCTCATTAAACCTAATAGATCTTTGTTTCAGCTTCCTCTCTGGCAATACTAACAACAAAATTAAAAACATCTAAGGATAATTTGCTTTCTCTGCTCTTCTGCAGTTCTTTTGTGGGCTCTTTACCTGTTTCTTTTAATTAAAAAAAAATTATTTTGTATGTCTGGGTTCTTAGCCTGCATGGACCAGTGTGTCCCTGGTACCCAGGGAGGCCAGAATAGTGTCTGATACCCTGAAGTGGAGTTATAGAATTGGGAATTGAACTCAGGTCCTCTAGAAGAGCAGCCAGTGCTCTTAACTACTGAGCCATCTCTCCAGTCCCCTTAACTTTTTAATATCACATTCTTTGTTTCATTCTTTTAAGTCTTCACCTAGCATGTAAACAGCCGTTGCTCTCCAGACAAATCTAGTTACAATTTTCACCAAGTGAACTCAAAAATTTTAAGTTTAGTTCAAACTTTTCCTAAATTCTTTTTCATTTCTGCCACCTTCCCACTTGCCCAAACCAGAAATTTGGGCAGTCTTAGAGTCTAGTTCCAGGTCTAGTAATTCCCCAGAATATAATTATCTAAATAATTGCTGGGGCTGCTGTCTCCTTAGTGCTGAGAACCTACAGTCTATCTCTCATTATTTGTTCACAAGCCTTCTACTGAGCTCTTCATATCCATGCCCACAATTCCATTCTCCATCAGCAGTTCCAGAAATCTTTCAAAATTTCATGAAATCTCTTGTAGAAATTTCACTCAGGTCTCAAACACTGGAAGGACAATGGCCAGGGGTGGAAAACTGCAGTGTACAACGTGCCGTGGCAGGTCATTAGAAATTAAACTTAAGGATGCCTTTATATAAGATTGGAATCAATTTGCATATCAGTGTTTTTTTTCAAATGATGGTTGAGTTTAGACTTTTTTTCCCAGTCCCTTGATGCCATCTTTGCTTAAAGCCCTTACATTAAACAAGTATACCCATAAAACTTTAAAAAAAAAAGTTGCCTAGATTTATTAATTTAGAATCAGAAAATCCCCTCAAGTCTGGCTCCATTCATAGTGACCTGTGATGCTTCCTGCCTCCTTCCTCACTAACCATGCTTTAGCCTGTAAAGGAAATCATCTTTCCCTTGGACTGTTCAGAGTCTGCTTGTACTTAGCAAGCACCTATTTAAAACTCCAGACTTTGAGGTGTGGCCATATGGGTTATGCTCCTGTGGAGAGATTTGCTCCCCCCCCCCCATTTGCTCTGAGCTCATGGTCATATTGGAGGCCGTAAGGCAGCCCACGGAGGTCTGCTTTACTACCAAGAGGTGTCTGGATTGTTGTGGACACTGTCTACAATCTGGAGGCCAGACTATTATAATTGTTGAGGGGTGGGGAGTTGGTGGGCGGAGATCACGGCCAGCCTGGTCTACAGAGCGCGTTCCAGGATAGCCAGGGCTGCACCAAGAAATCCTGTCTCAACAAACACAAACCCTTCAGGTTTCACTGGAAATATTTTTTTCAGTCTGCTATATGCGCTTATAGAGTGCTGTGGGTTTTTTTTTTAATCTTAGGAACACCCATAATTAATCATTATTTTGTCTTCCCAGTCACTCTCCAATCCACATCCTGACTTCAGTGAATTGGGCTAATCTGTTTGTACACGTCTAAAGGCGATAAAATAGGAATTAGAAAATACTTCCTGGCATTTCTTAAAACAAGTAGTCTCGATATTTTCCATTACTTTTTTAAGAATTTAATCACTCCGCTAAAACCTATCCTTGAGTTAGTGGTTGCCTGATATGGGAGAAGAGTGGTCCACAAACCTAATTCCAATCGAACTTCAATTTTCTTAGAGGGACTGAATTCTCAGTAAGTGGATACCAGAGTCCGACCCGGAAATACCCGTCCTCTTTCGGTCCGGCCCTTTGCAGCGAGAGGCGGGACTTCCGATCTCACTTTTTCCGGAGGCGGTGCTTTCTTCTCGGTGCGGGAGGTTCAAACTGCTACCTCGATGTTTTGTTTTTCCTTTTCGTCTCCGGCTCGCCGCTGCTGCCTCAGCCGCCCGGACTTGAACGAAAGTCTCAATCGAAACACTTCTTGTGTCCATGTCTTCCGCAGATGAGATTATTTTCCTTCATCAAGAAGTATCACTCGGAAGTTACTAGATTACGGAAGTAACCCCGGAGAAGCAGTCGCGAAGGACACGGTTTCTGCCATTTGAGCAAAACAGAGGTCGGTCAGAGGCCTTGGCTTCTCTCCCATCGATGTGGAAAACAACCTCCCAGCAGCCCAGAACTGCCTGCCGCGTGAGTGTCAGAGGTTTGGTGGCGGTCTTGAGGGCGTGTACCCGCCCCTTTCTCTTTCCCCGGGTAACTAGACTCTATTTTGAAAAGCGAGGTTTCAACATGCAGAACAGACAAGGTTTTCCAGTTCGTTATACCAGACACGATGTGTTGAATGATGGGAATGCAAACCAAAATGATGGGAAGAAAACGATGCAGAGGAGGCCAAAAATGCGTAATCTGTGGTAGCGCCAAGAACTTTTAAACACTACACTCTATTGTCTATACGCGATTATTTAAATAATAACTTCAGTAAAGGTGCTATATGGAAAGTACAAAGGAAGTGATTCCATTTCCCAGGCTGGTATCAGGAAAGAGACTCTGCTATGCGTCAGCACGTGTTTTCTCCTAAAATACCAGACATGCGTGTTTGCACATATATATCACCACCTGTTGCCAAGGTGTTTGTTCATTGACATTGAGTAAATACGTAAACAAGGAATGTAAAAGAGTGCGGTCTGAGTTCTGGGACGTTAACTGTGACCGGAATAGAGAGAAAAACAGGAGAAAGGTCTTAGCTGTAGGAATTGAGAGATGAGCTTCCGACAAAAGGAGGTAAAGGGCCAAATTCAAGCAAGATTTTAAAAGAATCAATAGAAAACTAGTTACAGGAAGACAGCATCAAGAAGTCAGTGTCGTTAACTCATATTGCAAACTCAAGGGTAAGAAGAATTTAAACATTCATTCTTTCATTATTTGTTGAAAGTGCTTTTGCCTGACATCATTCTTTGCCTAATACTATCCCAGTGATATATTTGTGAATAAGGCAGGTGAGGGCCATTATGCGTGAGTGTCTATCCTGGTGGGCGAAAACAGACAAATAATTTCCATACTGATAAGGTCTATGAGGACAAAAGGTAAACCAGGATAAGAATGTGTAAAGCGGTTTAGCTCAGGTGATAACGTGGGCCTCTGTGCGTCGGTGTTTGTGTTGAAATGGCAGCGCTCACAAGGACTCTGTGGTGTGTTAAGCCAAGGAGAAGACGAGCTAGACAGAAAGAACGGTGCAAAGATTTTTGAAATGGACAATGCCTTGTTTCAAGAACATTTTTATAAAGCCGATATTATTAAAGTGACCTGAACCAGGGAGTTAGAGAGTGGCGTTTGGAGACATTGGTGGGCTAGATTGTGTGGCCTGCAAGCTCTAGTGTAAGAACATAGATCTGATTCTGTGTACAAATGGATAGGATTGATAGGGTCCAGCTAAAGAATGAGTTTAGGGGATGTTACAGAAGTCTGTGTTGGGTGGAAGTGCCTTTGTTCTAGTCCAGTCAGATTCCATTTTATCTGTGGTACAAAGACATAGAAGTCTGTGCTGTTAACTAACTGAAATCTCTGAAAGGAGTCGGGTAGATTTAGACGTTCTTTAGAGAAAGAAAATAACTAAAACCGTGTGAATCTTAGTAAGAGGTAGCTCATAGTTAAACCATTTGCGTGCATACAAACATACTCCACATAAGACGTTAGCTTATATTGCGCATAGCTCATTGCATATCTTAAAAAGGAAACCAAAAGATGAGGCTAAAAAGTCGCAACTGTTATTAAGCTAAGGTGTTGAGTCTCTGATTTAGGTAACGAATAAGAATGATGAAAGCAAAAACAGAAGTAGAAGCAGGGCAGAAGCCCTTAGGATCCCAAAGTGGGGTTAGAGGTAGGAGAGAGGGAAGAGTTTGGCAGAGAGGACAATGTACGGCTGTGTCACAGATTGACTGCGTCTAGTAAAGGGCTGAAGACATTGGGTGTGCAAAGACATTGGTGGCCATTATGAAACAAGGCGGGGGGAGGAGTAGAGGAGAAAGTTGGGTTGTAATAGAATGAAGATTAGCAAGAGAATACTGGCAATGAGGGTTTATGTACTTGAGAGGTTTATTGATAGGGAATGGCCATATGCTTGGGAAGTATTAACTCTGCATAGTCGTTTGTTGTTTTTGAGACTTGAGCACTTGAGTAGAAGGAGAGGATAATATAGAAGAGGGTGGGGTTCGTGTTAGAAAAGAATTAACATTTCATAAGATTTATTGAGCCCTTACATGGTGGCTTGGATAGTGGTGGGTGCTCTCTTAAACCTACCGCAGTCCTCTAACCCTCTCTTTCACATATGAGCAGACATCCCTGGCATCTGCCTAACACGTAGGGGAGTATAAATAAAGCCCATCTCCCCTTTGCCCCACATGGGTATGGAGAACAATGAGAACAGTCGTTTTAGAGGTAAGAAATAGAATTTAAGAAGTGAGAAATTCAAGACACTCAACTAACTGCTTCCTTAACTCCAGACTGGGAAGCAATAAATTGTGGTATTTGTATTTCTTCAAAGGTCTTTTTCCTTAGACTTACTAGTTACTTTTGGCCTGTCTTTTGCATGTGCTAGACTGATTTTCTGCGTTACTTTCTTTTTATTTGTTGTGGTTGCTTGTATGTGTTATGATGTGTGAGTGCAGGCATGCACGGGCTTGCAACAACTTTGTTCTCGCTTTCCATGGTGGATTCCAGGGATGCGACTCAGTTCCTCAGGCCTGCATGGCAAGCACCTTCACAGCACCTTCACGTGCCGAGCTGTCCCGCCTGCCCAGATTGCTACAAGTGTAACTGGTTTATCTGCAATGAGATCCTGAGCATACAATATACAAAACTCAACTTGAGAAACAGTGAAGCCAGAAAACTTAGCAGGACATTTGTAACTCTATGAACTGTCTTCTCCTTCCAGGCTATGTTCTGAACAGTGGAGTGAAGCCGTAGGGGTTACTCAAAGCTTTTAAGGAGATCATTAGATAACGGAGGGAAGACCACTGCTCTTCCGCCAGGGGTGTGCACAGTTGGCCTCCTTGTGTGTTGTCCCTGCATTCTTAGGAAATGCATGTGTTTAGCTTGGCGCAACTCTTGAGCACTCAGAAAACTGCCTGTGCTCCCATCTCCCCATTTCCTCAGGTCTGCGCCGAAGTGTGGCAGAGCTGGGCGTAGGAATGGCAGCGGAAGTACGAATGGTGCTTTACGAGGATGACTCGGTGCAGGTGCGGTATGCTGATGGCTCCACACTGCAGCTCTCTCCTTGTGGCTCAGAGTTTCTGTTTGAAAAGGCGCCTGCTCTTTCTACACACCCTTTAGAACAGCCTGAGCGAATTCGTCAGCGGACACACTTTGTCATTAGCACCTACCGGGTAAGTAACAGCACAAAAACACTCTTCTTAATACAAAGGGAAGCTGCTAGAATAGGAAAGGTAACTACGATTCTGGACTTCGGTCATTCTGAACTGATTTTCGGATAATTTTATGTTTCTTTCTCTAGGAGCAGCTTCAGCGAGCCCTGGATTTTCGAAACTCTTCGGCTACATGCCCCTTTTTATCTGAAAGCCTCATACCTCCTGAGAGAAAAAAGGTGATGTTTTAAAAGCACATTTTTATGAGTAATGCTCAGTACAGGTTAATTGTAAAGAGTTGGCTTAGCACTTGGAAATGGGCACACACAGTCCGATGTGCTGCACCAGACCACAGAAGTTACACATTCCAACTCCTTGACATTTTCTTATAGCATTTCTTTTCTATATATATAATTTATTTATTTTTATTTTATATGCATTGGCATTTTGCCTGCATATATTTCCATGTTAGATCTTGGTATACAGACAATTGTGAGCTGCCTGTGGGTGCTGGGAATTGAACCCAGGTCCTCTAGGAGATCAGTCCTTGCTCTTAACCTCTGAGCCATCTCTCCAGCCCGGATTGTAGCATTTCAAATCATGACTTTTTTATTCTCATAGGCTTCAATATTAAGAAATTTCATACATGAACTTTAGTAATTGTGTGTGGTTGTCAATGTGTAATAGGACATGAGCCTAGTTTGCTTGCCCCATGCTTCAATAAAACACTGACCAAAAGCAGCTTGGAGGGCAAAGGATTTATTTCAGTTAGTTAGTAAGTCCATCATTCGGGGAAGCCCAGGGAGGAGCTAAAGCAGAGACGTGAGGAACACTCCAACTGGCTTGCTGTCCCTGGCTCACTTAGCTTCCTGTTTTATAGTTCAGCCCCCCCTGCCCAGGGATGGTAGTACCTCCAGTGGGACAAGCTTTCCTGCATGATTGAGTCTGTGAGAGAAAATGCCTCACAGACCCGTATTATGGAGGTGTTTCCTCAGTTGAGGTTCCGTCTTTCCACGTGACTCAAGTTTGCGATTAAAAATAAAGACCTAGCCAGTATAATTTGTAATTATGTATAAGTATAAAAATTTTGCTCTTGTATCTATATGTTTTTATTCTGAGGAATAATGGTATATGGACTAGGAACTAAAAACTGTTTTTTTTTTTTTTTTTTTTTTTTGAGACAGGGTTTCTCTATGTAGCTTTAGAGCCTTCCATGGAACTCATTCTGTACACCAGGCTGGCCTCAAACTCAGAGTCCTGCCTCTGCCTCCTAAACACTGGGAGTAAAGGTGTGCACCACCACTGCCCCAAACCAATCTTAAACATACTTAAAGGCTGAGGCAAGAGTGTTAGCGCATTCAGGCATCTGTGCTGGCTTGCCCTTGGAGTGCTGACAGAAAACCTCCTCAGCTGCAGCCACTGAGATGCCTCCTGTGCACTTTTGCTGTGTTCCTTTTAAAAGGTTCCATGTCTGCCTGTCTTCCTCCTTCCCTCCCTCCCTCCCCTTCCAATAACCCGCCCTTATGGCATGACTCCCTCTCTGCCATTTTTTAAAATTATAACAAAGAGGATCACTTGGCCTCCTAAATTTAAGACTAATGTGGGCACTGTAGTTAGATCCTGTCTCCAACAAACCAAAACTTCAGTGGTACCAGTGTGGCATAGGTATCTGCTGAGTTTTCCTCAGTTACCAGCTCCTGTATAGACAGAAAACTGTTTCAGAGAGTTTTCCTTATTTAATTTGTGAGATTTTTCAAAGTGGGGAAGTTAGGACTTGAGCCTAGTCCCAATGACTCTTGGTAGTAGGGCGTTAGCCCAGGACTTCACAGGTGGCAGGCAAGCAGGCATTTCACCCCCGAGCCACACCCAGCCCAGCTGTGCCTGCTCATTGCTTCCCAAGGCTCTCTCGCCTCCTGCTGTGCTGGGGCTGTGTTCGAAGTCCCATATCTGTGCATTTCGATGCCAAGATGCCCGAGATGGACAGCTTAAAGGGTGACTGTTTCTCTTAGCTCATGGACTCTGGCTGCCTTATGTTGAGGCAGAGCATTATGGGAATGTAGGCAGAATCAAAGCCTAGCAGCCAGGAAGGAGAGGAAGGTGAGACCCACTTCCTCCAGCCCTAGCACAGCCCACTCATCTGTGAACTCATGAATGGATTAATCCTTGCGGAAGTTAGCGCCTCAGTCACCTCTCAGCAGTGCACACACTTAGCACCGGGGCCTCTGTGAAGGACACCTCATTTCCAAACCTTAGCAGGCAGGGGGCTGTAAAGAGCTGCAAGCTGTAACTTATTCCAGGGGTCGTTGTCCAGTGTCTTTTGAATAACTGCGCCATTAAAATAGTGTCATTTGCTGCTGATGCTGCAGTGTGGTCACGGACTGTGGGCTTTCAAGATTTGATAAAGATGGAAGTTGAAATTTTGACCATATGCAATAATTGATCAAAATTCTGCTGTGTACAATACTGTTGATTTCTTGTATGAAAAAGCAGATAGAGACTGTTAACCGAATCTCCTGTTTGCTAGGGTCAGTTTACATTTGAGTTTTTGAATTGCTTTAATTTATTTTAAAAGCCACATGGAATTAATTTTAGCTAATGTTGTGCTGGGCACCTTCTAGGACAGGGACATCATGTTACATTTTGGTTCATCTGGTGATACAGCATTTCCCAAATGCTGTCTGGTAATTCCGATACAACTTTAAAAGTTAATTCTCACCTTTCCCCTGTCTCATGTGACATTTTAAAGTATTGAATTTGTTTCTGTATTATCTGTGTTGTTTTCTCAATGACTTCTACAGTAGTTCCATACCATGTAAGCTCCAGATGCTTTCGCATAGCACGCCACAGCCTAGGTCCCTTTCATGTCTGTGCTTTTTCAGATTAGAGTTTTAGGATGAGTGGTCTATACATCCAGCTCTCCCTAAATCATTGAGTTTTTTTTAATCAAAGTAAGTTTAGCACTAATCAGATGGTTTCTACCTCTTCCCACCCCCCCCCCCCCCCCGTCTCTCTTATGTGTGTGTGTGTTTGTGTGTGTTTTCCCAGAGAAATATTATTAGCATCCAGTATTATCTGTAAAGTCGCATATTAACTCCAGTTTTTATTTTCTAGGTAGTAAAAACACAAGTATATTAAATTCTTATAGAGTACTTTTAATATCAAAACTATGGGAAAAATGAACATTAACAGAAAATATGGGGTTTTTATTTTCTTCTCCAATTCAGCATATCTTCATTGATTTCTCCGAAGTAAAATGGCCCGGTCTTGCTGGAGACAACAGCGTCACATATTCGGAGAGCGGCGCCGTGAAGATAACGTCACTGGATGGGCACGCGTACCTTTGCCTGCCCAGATCTCAGCATGAATTTACAGTCCATTTTCTGTGTAAAGTGAGCCAGAAGCCAGACTCCTCCGTGGTACTCCCTGAAACAAATGATCGTGTCCCAAAAGATAAACTAGTTGGAAAGACCACAAAATTCTGCACGTGTGGAAGTTCATCAGGACAAAGATTAAAGACTAAAGAAAATGAACTTCATCGCCAAGTCTTGAAATCTAAAGAAGCTTCAGCGAGCATGTATTGTGTGAATGGAACTGAGGGGAAGGAGGGGCTGCCGTCCCCAAGCACAAGGCACAGATGTGTGTACGCGTGGATGAAGCAGCGTTGGTCTGTCGCCTCCTGTCCAGAGCAGTGGAAATATCCTCTGTCTCTAGCGCTTCGTTTTCATAACAAAGTTAGTGTTGCGTCTAAAACTGATGCAGATTTCCCTGCAAGTGGAAGCATAACTTCTGACACTGTAGAAGAAAGTGGAAAAGAGGTTTCTGTTCTTCCCAGAGCCCTGTTACTCAGCTGCCCTGCCCCACACATGCACAGGTACCGCAAGGATGGCTTGTTGCTCAGAAAGGTTGCGGAGAGGCCTTCTTTACCTGATCTTACCTTTTAGATCAGCTGATACTGCTCTGGTTGGTTGGGTTGGGTTTGGGTTTTTTTTGAGATGAGGTCTCACTATGTAACCTGGGCTGGCCTTAGAACTCTATGTATACCAGAACTCTAACTCATAGAGACCCCCCCTCTCTCTGCCTCCCAAAAGTGCTGGGATTAAAGGTATGAGCCACCACACCCAGCCACATCTGTTACTATCCTTACTCTCATTTGATTGGCTAAAATCTTTCATTTTAAAGGATAGTATTCATAGCAATGTAGGGTATTTAATGAAGGTCACTGTCCATAGAAGGATTATTAAAGTACAGAAGAACAGGGCTCTTTGGGAGAAAGCCTAGAAGCGAGTCTATGGTTGGTCACTGGAGCCCATGAACCCATGACCCCATAGGCAAGACCATAGACCTTGGACTTGCCCATGGCCCCACAGGATGTATTCACTCATAATTGGTTTCTAGCCATAAATAAAGGTCACGGAGTGTATACCTGGTGAACCTAACGAAGCTAAAGAAGAAGGTGAACCCAAGAAAAAACATATAGTTATCCTCTTGGCTAAGGGAAGTAGATAAAATTGCCGGGGACAAAATTGGGATCTTGGGGGTGGGGTGGGTTGGGGATAAGGGGGGACAGGGAGAGAAAAGTAAGAAGGGGAGGATTGGGGGAACTTGGGGAAACAGGAAGATTGGGATAAAGGAAGGTCGGATAGGGGAGCAGGGAAGCACATATCTTAGTTAAAAGAGCCACCTTAGTGTTGGCAAGAGACTTGAACCTAGAGTGGCTCCCAGGAGCCCAAGGCGATGTCCCCAGTTAGTCCCTTGGGAAACTGAGGATAGGGAACCTGAACTGACCCTATCCTATAGCATTACTGACGAATATCTTTCATATCACCATAGAACCTTCATCTGGTGATGGATGGAGATAGAGACAGAGAGACTGTTCTATTTTATGTATCTGGTATAGGAACCCTATTACAAGAATCACTGTAATCCTCTCATAAAGGAACCTAAGATCCAGAAATGGTAAAGAACTCAAGCAAGTTACATCACTAGCACCTGTAGAATTGAAATTTGCTCCTAGGTCTTCTCTGAGTACACATTTTTACCTAAAACATAGGAATAGCTTTTGGACTTGCCATAATTATCTAGTTAAACTGGAAATTCCCTGATTCTAAATATGTGACAGAAGAGGTTTTATATTTCTAAATTAAGTGTGCCTTTGACTGGGTTTAGGTTGAAATCCATTTCCTTATCCTGGCATAGCAGGCTTTCATGGTCTGGTGGCTTCCTTGGCTGTAGTCCTCACGCCTGCCATTGCTGTGTCCTTGCTGTCCCTGTGCCTGCTGAAGTGTCCTCACCATTGCTTGAGTGCTCACGGACTCCCTTTCGCTCCTGCCCCAGCTCCTGCTCTTTGCTCCAGCATTGCCCTCTCCCCACCATCTCTTTCCCTTACTTAAGCCCAAGCCTTGCTTCCTTGGAGCAGTTTCTCAAAGTCTGTTGATGAGCTAGGTCCTTATTCGTGTCCATAGCACTCATTGCCCCTCTCCCCTCAGACTTCTGTTTGACTACACTGCCGGATGGAACATCTCCACTGGGGACAGGAAACGTGTCTCCTTTGGTGGACTTTAAGTTCTCAGTGTGTACAGCATTACGCCTGGCCTACCATAAATATTTCAATAAAGATCCGTTTTTTGAATTCAGGTTAATTTTATTTTTATTTATTTATTTATTTTGGTTTTTCAAGACAGGGTTTCTCTGTGGTTTTGGGGCCTGTCCTGGAACTAGCTCTGTAGACCAGGCTGGCCTCGAACTCACAGAGATCCGCCTGCCTCTGCCTCCCAAGTGCTGGGATTAAAGGCATGCGCCACCACCGCCTGGCCAGGTTAATTTTAAAGATTAGTAAAATTTTAATTTACATCATACTGAGATCCATTAATGAGGTTACTGAGAATTAATGAAAAGATACATGACAAAATAAGACTTGTTTTAAAATTTCTCTAATGTACGCGTGTGTGTGTGTGTATGTGTGTGTATAAGCATATACATTATATAGTCAGGCAAGGAATAAGCATTATGGTGGCACTGTTTGTTGACTTTCAATGGCAATTATTTTGAGCAACCGGAATTAATGCTCCGGTTTTCTCTTCCACAGGTGGAACTTCTGTGACTCACTTTTGCAGAGACAGTCTGATGGAGAAGACTATTCCTATCCTGAGCTCGTGAAGGTGGTGTGGTGCCAGGGTGTGACGTACAGGTGAGGCTCTGCGGTGTGGAGTAGGGTGTGACGTACAGGTGAGGCTCTGCGGTGTGGAGTAGGGTGTGATGTACAGGTGAGGCTTACATCCAAAGCCATTGAAAGTCAGTCTTGCTGGTGAATATATGTTTGTAACAGGGACTTAGGGTATCCTTCTGAACATTAGAAGGTCTGGTTGTATTACCTGCTGAGCATGGAATCAGCCTAAGGGTGATTCCATCAAAGGAAATCATTCCTTTTGTTACTGTCCTGCACCTACACTTCTCCACTGAATTTTCCCTCCCCTACCATAGAGTTACTATCTAATGACTGAAATATGGTGTTGGCCAGATCCATCTTTACATCATGAATAATAGTAGAAAATGATACCTGATGTTTTTTGATTACCAAAAAGCTTTCCCTTTTCTATATGAAGATCCACCCACTTCTGACAGCAAAAGTTTTAAATTGCATTTCTTTTTTCCTGGGGGTGGCAACACGTGTGTGTGCTTTAGCAGGCATGTAGAGGTCAGAGGACAACCTTCCCGTGTCAGTTGTCCTCCTCCATCATGTGTCCCAGGGATTGAACTCAGGGCATCAGGCTTGGCAGAAAATGCCAACACCATATAAAAGATCTGTTCCGATAGAAGTAGTTTCCGTGAAATATATACCGGATGCTTTGGTCATACCTGACAACTACATGTGTAATGTGCCTTCCATGGATAGTTAATCTTATCCATCAGGTACTGATTACACCAGTTATTTTTGTTGAAGAGTGATCTTATTTTCAGGACCTAGAAGTGTGGTATTCAGCTTCTATGCGCTGACATTGTTTGGTGACTCATTATGTGTCAGTCCCTAAGTTGGCACTGGGTGTGTAAAGACAAGATTCTCTGAGTTCTAGAAGCTCTGAGCTTGGTTGTTGCAATAAGCACATAAGGCACTTGTGTGTCCTATTTCTCTTTGGTGCAGCATTGCCATGTCTCTGTTTTTGTTGTTGTCTTAATGATTGCTTTCCTGGATGCATTAGTCTTCATTTAAAAACATATGATTATTTCTCTATTTTAGGCTTACCCATAAAAATGTAAACTCGATAGAGATTTATCCTGGAGATGGATCAGTTTTCAAATCAGAAGGGCCTTATATTGGTAACTATTTTACATATTATTCGAGTCAAAAAGAATCAGAAAAGGTAAGCTAACAATGAAGTTCAAGTTTTGATAGAAAGTTCCTTCCTAAGTCACTATAAATTTGATGTTTTATGTAATATCTCACTCCTCGCCATAGAAAATTAATATTATCTTACTGTCAGCATTGACACCTGGTGAATTATTAATCACTTTGTTTTTACTATAGTTACGCCCACTATTATCCACTAATACCCTAAACAGTTTGTTTAAATCAGAAGCTAAACTTGTGTCGTAGAATTTGTGCATAAAGAACACTAAAGCCCGGAGCATTACCTTTGAGTCACTATACTACTTTGAATTAATATTTACAAAGTACAAAGCATGTATTGGGGACTAGGTAGATGGTTCTGTGGGTAAAATGTTGGCCATACGAGCATGAATGAGAACCTGAGTTGAGATCCCCAAGGCACACATAAAAGGTGGACAGTAATATGTTCTACCCTCCACCAGAAAGGCACACTAAGAATACCATTAAAATATGTACGTTTTATGGGCTTTAGAGTACTAAAATAATTGCTTGCTTTGTTGGTATATATATGTGTGTATGTATATATATGTGTGTATATATGTATATCTGTATATACTTCAAGAAAAAAGTAGTTAAGTACTAAGGGCCAGATTTTTGTTTGTTTGTTTTACACTTTCAGAGAGAAGAAAAAACTTACTCCATAAATAACCTTCCTCCAGACAGACCAGGAAGTCTCTTCTCTGTACGTTCTCTGATTAAACAGGCAACCAGGTGAGTTAGTGATGTTCAGCTGAGAGAAAAGCATGCACCTGAGTACCTCGTTGTTTCCTCTGTTAAGGTTAGGACGTAGTGGGTACGATTTGTCTTAGCCACAAATCTGTCAGGTTTTCTGGTCTCATAATTTAGAAAGTAATCACAAGAGCATTAGTCTGGATAGGCTTCCACACAGGAAGGGGGCGAGTCCAGAGAAGGACTCAAGTGCTGTTTCTCTGGACAAGTGTGGCAGCCCTATGGCTGCTTTAATCAAGTTGGGGATTTCAGGAAACATTTGAAATTTTCCCAGTTTCTTATTTTTACAGCAATAGAGTTTTATGAGAGTGTACTAAAGATAAAGTGTGGATTGGTTCATTATTTAACCTTCTTTTTTTTTTTTTTTTTTTTTTGGTTTTTTGAACAGGGTTTCTCTGTGGTTTTGGATCCTGTCCTGGAACTAGCTCTTGTAGACCAGGCTGGTCTCGAACTCACAGAGATCTGCCTGCCTCTGCCTCCCGAGTGCTGGGATTAAAGGCATGCGCCACCACCGCCCGGCATTATTTAACCTTCTTAGAAATTGTTTTGATTGCTGGGCAGTGGTGGCACGTGCCTTTAATCCCAGCACTCAGGGAGGCAGAGGCAGGCAGATCTCTGTAGGTTTGAGGCCAACCTGGTCTACAGAGTGAGTTCCAGGACAGCCAAAGATACGCAGAGAAGCCCTGTCTTAAAAAAAAAAAAAAAAAAAAAAAAAAAANTAACAAAAGAAAACCAAACAAAAAAAAAAAAAAAAAAAAAAAAAAAAAAGAATTAAAAATTGTTTTAATTAATCTAGAGCACCCAGAAAAAAATGAAAACGCAATGTTGAATTAAATAATTGTTTTTATGAAAGTATCTAAAAAATTTCCAGGCTAGATTAGCAGGCTCAGAAATTATTTGATTTTCTATACACCTGCTTTCTATAATACCTGCTTTCCTTGCCATCTTTAGACCTCTTAGATATGTGACTGTCACGTCTTTAGAACATCTAAGCAGCAAGAAGGCTCAACTGAGGAAGGCGCTTGCTATGCAGGCCAGGTAGCCTGAGCTTGACCTGTTAAGCCACGTAAAGGTGGAAAGAGAGCCAAAGCTGCAAAGATGTCCTCTGACTTTTCCACACATGCCATGGCACACATGAGTACACAGACACCACAAATCACTAATTAATTTAAACGGTTGTAAAGGAGCCCCTAAAATTATCCACGGAGTTCCTTTGTTGCTAGAAGGTCAAGGAGTAGCTTTAGCTAGCCAAGAGAGGGCAGAGGGAAAAGATGGTGGCCCCCATCTTCTGGGAAGGTGAGTTGCCACAGTCATCTGAACTGTTACATGGCATTCAGGATGTTGCTGAGACATTGCTCCACTGTTCCAGGTGTTTGAAAACATAGAAAATGTCATCATTTACAAACACTTAGGGGCTGTTTTTCATGTTCACAGAATTCTTCAACACTGTGCCAAGACGAGGCTTTCACTAAGCCACAACTATCATGTCTGCTGCTGGAAAATGGTATGGGAAAGCAAGACTGTTAGCTGTGTGGGTGCGTGCTTGCACATTCAAACTGCTTTCAGCTAAGTCATGTGAGAAAATGTTTCTGACATTCAAATTGGTTTATTCAAGAGAGTACCTATCTGAGCTGGCTGTGATGGCACACACCTTCAATCCTACCACTTGGGAGTCAGAGGCAAGCAGATCTCTGAGTTCAAGGCCAGCCTGGTTTACAGAGTGAGTTCTGGAACAGCCAGGGCTACACAGAGAAACCCTGTCTTAGTTAGGGTTTCTATGCTGTGATGAAACATCAAAAGCAACTTGAGGGGGAAAGGGTTTATTTCACCCACAGTTCCCTATAACAGTTCATTATCAAAAGCTGTGAGGGCAGGAACTGATGCAGAGGCCATGGAGAGTGCTGCCTACTGACTTGTTCATCGTGGATTGCTCAGCCTGCTTTCTTAGACAGTGCAGGACCACCTGCCCACAGTGGGTTGGGCCCATCAGTCGTTAATTAAGAGAATGCAGATCTCATGAAGGCGTTTTCTCAACGGAGGCTCCTCCTCTCTGACATAAAACCAGTCAGCACAAGCCCTGTCTCAGAAAACTTAGAAATATCTGCCTCATAGACAGACTGGAAAATCAGTCCGTTTTTTTTGTTTGTTTGTTTTTTGGGTTTTTTTTTGTTGTTGTTGTTGTTGTTTTTTAAAGCTGAAGACATTGCACATACTGGGCGGATACTTCCTGTCACTTAGGGATGCCCCTCACCCCTATGTTTTAGTGTATGTAGTCCCTCACCCCTACCCCTCACCCTACCATGTTGGGACTCAAACCGGGGCTTAGAGCACGCCAAGCACACACTCTTGTCACAAAGCTCTACTAGCCCGATTTTATTTTTCTTCAACATTTTGGTGCAGAATGTAGTCCTGGCTGGCCAGGCTAGCTTCAAGCTTGACATCCTCCTGCCTCAGCCTGCCAGGTGCTGAGATTACAGATGTGTGTAAACCACCATGTCCAGCCGATTGATTGTTTGCTTCTTTGTTGTAGTAGAGGAGAGAGGGGAATTGATTGCATCTGAGTCACGTCACGGCATTGTCGCTACAAACCCTGAGAGTATCGTATTTTAGTTTTATGAATGTAAAAGTCAGTTCATTAATCCTCGCTTAGAGAAAATGATTCTCAGACACCGATTTTTGGGATCCAGACTCATTTGATTATAAACTTATATGTTGTTATAATTCACAGTTTTTGCCTAAATTAAGTTCAAAGCAGGATGGTAGCTTCCAGAGATACTAGAACTTAATCATGCTAGGCAAACAATTTTGCATGTGTAACTCTTGAAAAGTTAAAGTATAGATAATTCTGTAGCACTCAACTTCTGAATACGAATCTTGAGTTGCTTCAGGGTTCATTAATAATTACTTGTCTTTTTCAAAGAAAACTCCTGCCTTGTGATGTTCTTTACTTGGTTTTAGGTACCTGAAGTAAATGCTAACAATCCCCTGCCCGTGCTTCTGAAGGAGTCTCTCATACCCAGTGTGGGGAGATTTCTTGCCTACTCTGATGACAAAGTTCACGCTGTCTTTTTAGATGGCGTCACTCTAACACTGAATTGGAATTTCAGCTCCTCTGCTGAAAACAGAGAAGTGAGTATACCTAGGACTAGCGGTTCTCAACCTTCCTAATGCTGCGACAGTTCCTCATGTTGTGGTGACCCCAGTCATAAAATACTGCTGTTGTACTGTTAGGAATTGTAATGTAAATATTTGATATGAGGGATATCTGATATGTGAGCCCTGAGAACTGCTGTCTTTTGTTATGCTCAGTAAAATTTGCTGTAGGCTGGAGAGATGGCTCAGCGGTTAAGAGCACTGACAGCTCTTCCAGAGGTCCCTGAGTTCAATTCCCAGCAACCATATAGTGGCTTTGCAATAATGAGATCTGGTGCCCTCTTCTGGCCTGTAGGGATACATGTAGGCAAAACACTGTATACATAATAAATAAATAAATCTTAAAAGTAAAATTTGCTGTAGCATTTGTAATTGTCACGCATGAGATGCCATTCTGATCTTAGATACTTGTATATATTATATTACTATTAGGATAAACATTATCTCCTTAAATAGTTATCATTTCTTTGTGATTCAAGATTCTATCTTCTAGGTTTTTTCAAATACATAATAAATTATCCTTAATAGTGTGATATCTACAGTGTGAAATATATCCTGATTAGTTACTTATCTACAGAAAACAGTATTACTTTATCTCAAATTATGTTATTGGGTTTTTTATGTGTATATATTTGTGCCTTTGTAAGTTTATGTACCCCATGTATATGCAAGAGCTCTTGGGATCAAAAGATAGCATCTGAGTTGCTAAAATTGAAGTTAAGTGATATGGAGTGCCCTTCTGTATTCTGTGAATATGTCTTACTACCATTGGTTAATAAAGAAACTAACTTGGCCAATAGCTAGTCAAAATATAGCTAGGTGGGAAATCCAAACAGAGAAACAGAGAAAAAGAAGGTGGGGACAGGGAGATGCCAGCAGCTACTGGAGAAGCAAGATGTGAAGTAACAAGCCATGAGCCTCGTGGTAAAATAGATATTAATAGAAATGGGTTAATTTAAGTTATAAAAGGCTAGTTTATAATAAGCCTGAGCTATTAGGTCAAACAGTTTGTAACTAATATTAAGCCTCAGAGTGGGTTATTCAGGAACTGGTGGGGGTGGGGGGGGAAGCCTTCAGTTACAGTCATGGGTGTTTGTAAGCCACCATTTGGGTGCTAGAGACTTGTCAAGAGACTTTATTGATCTCAATGAATTTCCTAGCAAAAAAATCAGAAAAGTATAACAAAGAGTCACTTTATGTATATAAAATAACACATTGCAACAAGGATTGGCATTTATAATAACTGTGTGGATAATGACTTATACCAACAACCCATTCAAATCTAGTCTTTCAATTCTCAAAATAAATCTGTAATGATTTCATTCCTTTATTTAAAAAAAAAAAAAAGGATGCTCAATCGTTCCACAAAGACATGTGCTCAACTATGTTCATAGCAGCTTTGTTTGTCATAGCCAGAACCTGGAAACAAACTAAATGCCCCTTGATCAAAGAATGGGTAAGAAAAATGTGGTACATTTACACAATGGAGTGCTACACAGCAGAAAAAATGACAGCTTGAATTCTGTCTGCAGGAATTCAATGGATGGAACTAGCAAACATTATTTTGAGTGAGGTAACCCAGACACAGAAAGACAATTATCACATGTACTCACTCACTGGTAGTTTTTAAACATAAAGCAAAGAAAACCAGCCTACAAACCACAATCCCAGAGAACTTAGACAACAGTGAGGACACTAAGAGAGACTTACATAGATCTAATCTACATGGGAAGTAGAAAGTAGAAAAAGACAAGATCTCCTGAGTAAATTGGGAGCATGGGAACCTTGGGGGAGGGTTGAAAGAGGGAGGGGAGAGGCAGGGAGGGAAGCAGAGAAAAATGTAGAGCTCAATAAAAATCAATTTTTAAAAAAAGGAGGTTGCTAACATTTTAGTTTTAGAATGATAAAACTTGCCTCTTCCTTTTGCTTCTTAAGGTAAATCAAGGTCTGACCTTGGGTTGGTGCAGATTAACTTTTCCTGATGGGGAGGATCAGCTAATTCAAGCTGAGCATCCTGGAGCATATGAAAGGTATGGAAGGGCAATTTTATTTTCGTGTCTCAACCAAGGGAGCGTATGTGTAACTTAAATATTACGTGTCATCTTAGTTTTTCCAGATTGCAGAGTTTTCAGTTACACTGAAATTTAACTCAATGAAATATATCAAGTCAGCTTTAAACGTGTGTTTGCCTCCAAGAGATTTTTTTAAATAATTATTTTCAGCATGTCTGATTTCCTGTTGCAAGTATGGTCAGCTGTGTTAGCCAACTTTCTAGTTCCTTAACGAGACTAGAAGAAAGGTAGTTTACAAATGACTGTAAATGGCTAAGATTGTATGCATTTCTGGGAAGTGTAAAACATTGAAACTAGTTGGTGGATATTCCTAAATGGGAGGATGCTTGAACTTAGTTTATAGCAATACAACTTTGCTGCTAATGTAGTTCACCGTTAGTTGTCGTGACTCCACAGGTAGTAGTCTTGACTTTAGAGCAGCTTTAACTGGCGGGGCCCACAGAACTGCTTACTTAGCATCTTGAATCTATCTTTCTGTTGCGTGGTCTTGTTTTGGTCTAAATATTCCAATATTCAATTGCTATTTTAAACAGTTTCTCTCAAAAAGATAGTCCCTTTGGCAAATGTTTTCATGATTTGTTCTATCCTATCACTTAAGATCATTCAATTTATTAAACTTGTTTTTGATACTCATTAAGTTACATTTTATTATTTGCATGTATATATATGTTTATACATGCGTGTGCTCCAATGGGCATTTCCAGGTTTAAATTTTAGAAGGCAAATGTATATATAGACTATGTAAAGACATATGCCGAGCTTAAGGAATTTCACCTTACTTTGAAAAACTAAAAAGAGTTAGATATTTTGAGCTTTAAGTGAAGTGCAAGTATTCCTTTCTTGTTTTGATTTGGATGTTTTCTTTATAATATGAATACAAATAAAATTATTTTATTCTTTATGAATATGTGAAAAGGTTACCTCATGTGTTAGGATTTAGAAAATCTTATTGCCTCACTTAAAATTTTTCTGTATCTTTTTTTTCCTCCAAACTGTCTTATTGATTTTTTTCTTATGTATTTATAGAAAGTATACAAATTCAGATTGGGAGTGTAGCAAGGTAGTAGAGCATTTCCTCAGCATAGACAAGGACCTGAGTTCCATTCGCAGCATACAAGGGGGGGGGAATCAATTAAAAAAAAAACTTAAAACAAGGTGGCACACCCTACAATTTCAACACTTATCATAAGGATCAGAGGTTCAAGGTCATCCTTTGATGTAGGATTCCCCTCTGTATGCTGTGAATACCATTGGTTAATAAAGAAGTTGTTTTGGGTCTGTGAATGCTGGGATAAAGAAGGCAGAGTCAGGGAGAAGTCATGTAGTCCTGCCAGAGACAGACACAGGATGGAACTTTACCCAGTAAGCCACAGCCAAATGGCGATATACAGATTAACGGAGATGGGTTAGTTTAGGATATAAGAGCAAGCTAGAAATATGCTTAAGCTATTGGCCAAACAGTATTGCAAATAATATAGTTTCTGTGTAATTATTTCGGGGCCAAGCAGCCGGGAACAAACAAGTGACCTCCTACAACAATCCTTAGCTACATAGTAAGTTAGAATCAAAGTTTTGTTTTTTTAACTTCAATTCATTTTTGTTATTGTACAAATTAATTATACAAATTAATGAGTTTCCCTATCAAATATTTTTAATGTGTTTTTTCCAGATATGTGACATCAGTAACATCATGGTGCAGAAGACTAACCCAGACTAGTGTAAGACAGGCGCCCAAACAGCTGTCACCTGTTCTCAAAGAAAACTGGTATTTAGATTTCTTGTAAACGTAATCTCTGAATAAGAGCCAATTAGTACCAAGATGTGATGGTTTGAATAAAAATAGCCCCCATAAGCTCATTTATGTGAATGCTTAGTCACTAGGGAATGGCACTATTTGAAAGGATTATAAGGATTAGGAGGTGTGGCCTTGTTGGAGGAAGTGTGTCACTAGGGGATGGACTTTGAAGTTTCAAAAGCCCATAGTTGGCCACGCCTTTCTCTCTGGCATAGGATATAGCTCTCGGCTACTACTGTTCAGTGTAGTGCCTGTGGCCATGCTCCCTCCATGATGACAGTGGACTGAGCCTCTGAAGCTGTAAGTAAGCCCAGATTAAATGCTTTCTTTCACAAGAGTTGCCTTGTCTCTTCACAGCAATAGGGCAGTGACTAACACAGGGCTGGCAAGATGGCTCAGTAAGTTCATGTTTACTGCTTAGGCTAATGACCTAAATTCAGTCCTCAGACCGCATGTAAAGCCAGAATTGTCCTCTGACTGTGCACACACACACATACACACATACAGAGTGAATAAATAAATGTTAAAAGCAATATTTTTTTAAGTAGCAAATGGAAAACCTTGAAGCTTTTTTGCTCAAGAAAACCTTTTGTTTTAAACATAT
Source organism: Alexandromys fortis (assembly GCF_014885135.2). Classification (NCBI taxonomy): domain Eukaryota; kingdom Metazoa; phylum Chordata; class Mammalia; order Rodentia; family Cricetidae; genus Alexandromys; species Alexandromys fortis. The sequence goes on from NW_026067959.1 coordinate 8,789,906, forward strand.
TTAACAAAATCTTTTTCATACTATCTATAAGTTTGAAAAAAAAACCTTTTCTAAAAAAAATTACTTTTTCAAATCTGTTGTACAGAAAACTCTGCATTGAAAAATTTATATCAAAATGAGTGGCTCTTTATATATGATAAATTAAATTTTTGTGGAGAATTCAGTATTATTAAAGGAAATATAATACTGAGTAGCATAAGCTTCTTTTAAAAATTGACTTTTAAATAATTTCTGTTGCAGTTAATTCTTGTCCCAAATTAATAAGCGCGTTATAAAGTAAAGCAAGTAGTATTTTTAGATCCTCAGGAGACTGGGCTAGGGCTCCACAGGAGTGTCTCAGGACATCAGACTTTGGGAGTCATCAGGAGCAGAGACAGAAAGGAGCATTCAGGAGAAAATTCAGCAGCTGAGAGCAGCAACTGGCTGCTCTTTCAAAGGACGCGGGTTCCATTTCCATCACACTCGTGGCAGCTCCCAGCCCTCTTTAGCTCCAGTTCCACGGGATCTGACATCCTCTTCTGGCCTCCACGGCACCAGGCATGCCTGTGGTGCACAGACTGACATACAAGAAAACAGTGTAGAAGACACAGTGAGGAGACAGTGTGTCAGCAGCAGGTAGTACTTGCTAGGATATACTATGTTTTGATGAATTGAGATGGATCCTATAATAGATAAAGAAGTTCACATGGGACGAAAACACAAGTTCATAAATCTAAAACTAGTTGGAAGGTCATTGATGCTCTTAATGTCACTGAGTAAAAAAAATCTCAGTGTACTGGAAGAGGATACCAAGGATGCAATTTAGGAAAGGATTTTTTTCAGATTTATTTTCGTGTGTGTGTGTGTGTGTGTGTGTGTGTGTGTGTGTGTGCAGCTCAGCCTGAGGAAGCCAGAGGCCTGGAATCTCCCAGAGCGCTAACAGCAGCTCTCAGAACCAAACTCAGGTCTTCTGCAAGAGCTGTCTGTGTTCTTAACCACTGATCCATCTCTGCGGCCCCAGGAACCTTCTCTGATAACCCTGTTCTGGGACCAGATCCAGGGCATCCTGTGCATTAGGGAAGGACTCTACAGCTGAGCCTAATGTATGACCTTTCTATAAAAGGAAGTTTAAGGCGACTTAGCAGAATGTAGCAGGATAATGTGCGTGCACACAGCCTGATTTAAAGTCTGTGCCTGAGTGAATACTTGTTAGAATAAATCAAATGAAAACAGTAGGTGTGATTTTAGTATGCTGACCTTCTCAGGATCCAGCTTTGCAGAGGCCTCATCCTTCAACTCCAGCCTGTTTCAGAGCAGGAAAGTGGCTCAAAGCAGCTGGGAAGGAGGGAAGTTGCATATGATTATAAAACTGATCACTAACCACTGATTAAGTTATAACTGTTTTTGTTTTTTATTAAATGCTTTGTTTACATCAAAACTGAATGAGGGTTACATTGGCATTCTAAGAAATGAAGTCTGAAACCAGGCAGTAGTGGTTCATGCCTTTAATCCCAGCAGAGCCCAGCAAATCTTGATGAGTTTGAGGCCAAAAGGTCTACATAATGAGTTCCAGGCCAGCCGAGGACAACATAGTGAGACCTTGTCTCAAAAAATCAAAAGTGAAAGTGCAGTTGGTGATAGCAGCTGTGGGTGAAAGCAGTGAGGAACAGCTGTGACCCCCAAGACACCCCTCACCCCCATCCTCTGCCTTGTCAACAAAAGGGTATGGTTGAAGGAAGAAAAGATCGCACATTAAACAGCTTTCTAAAGTGTAGTTCAGTATTTTTTCTACCTTGCCATCATTAATTTATTGGTTCAGCCTTTTAACAACTTGAATAAAGCACCATTTCTAGATAAACATCTTTGTTAATTTTTCAGAGGTAGTCATAGTATCTGTACGGTGTTCTGACGCGGTGGGGACACAAGGTAGAACATTCCCATCAGGGGCTCTGCTAGAGTGTTAGAGTCAGCCCTCATACATGCTGCCCCTGGCTTTTCTGTCACGTGTGTAAGAGCTCATGTTCCAGTGTCATCCTTTATCTTTCATAGGTCTGTTGCTTCTGAGCTTGAGAAAATACAGAAATTTAACTGTATCCTTTAAGAGAATGCAATATCCTACAGAAGTGTTCCATTTCAGCCTGTTCTTGATGACTGCACTTTATGACGGTTACTTCATGCGTGCATGTGGCTGAGTTTTGCTGAGTCAGACAATATCTAAAATATTTTCTTGTCATGAAATGTTAACATTTATACTTTTATGTTTGAATTGTATAAGGAATGATGAACTAGGATTAAGATCTCTTTTGGAGACATGATAGCTGTTAAAATCTATCTGTAACTTCTGTTATGAACCCTGTCGTTATGAACCTTCATTTTTCTCTTCATTTTTCTGCACAACTTACAAGCAGTTCAGCTAGTCAGAGTCACCTCTCCCCAACAGCTGCTCCTGCAGAGACAGCCTTGGCAAGGGATTTGGGAAATTTTGTAACTTTGGGGAGCTTCCTGAACCTTGTGAGATTCATATACTTCCTGGGCAGTGTGTATTTTATCCTCTCGGTTCTGTGAGCTCCCTCCTCCAGAAGGAGAAAATAGTTATACAGTCTTACTCAAATAATAAACTAGTTCTGCAAGAGAAGGCAAATTTCCTTTTACTCTAGATTTTTGTTCATTAAAAGTGTGCAGCATTTATTGTTTCTAACCCTGTTGTCCTGTTCTTTTCCCCTTTTTATTTGCTTAGCAAATGTAGGTTAAGAAATGTTATTGGGATTTTCTTTTCTTTCTTACTAACCCTCCATCTAAACACACAATCCCCTACTATGGCTGAGTTCCTCATCTCTAAGGGATGGACTTCATAAACTCTGAAGTCCAGTGCAATCATGAATTCAGTAGATAGTCCTTAAACTGAGAAATATTCTCATACCGAAGTCAGGTTTTCTTAAAATCAGATTGTATAATGAAAAATGTGGGGTAAAGCTCCTTAACTAAGAAATTCAGTGCTCCTGGAAAGCAGTGGTATCCTCCACTTGACTTCTGGCAAGAAAAATGAACAGTGTTCTGATAACCGTACGTCAGAATCTTCAGAGACCCTGCTAGAAGCAACTAATAAAGAGAGTGTATCGGTAGCATTGAAAAGAACTTCTGAAATCCTTCAGGATATTGACTATCTCCTGTCAAACTCTAGAAAGTGAAAAATGGAATTATTGCAACAGCAAATCTTCAGGTTGTTTCATATTACTGGTATAAAATTGCTCGTAACCCAAGGAATTGCAAATGCTACTTCTGTAGAATGTGCAGAACTGATTTAACTTTGATTGTGTTTTACCTAACGTGTAAATTTTAGTGTGTATGTATTTATATATATATGCATTTTAAATAAAAAACTATTTTGAAATTTTGAACTCTTTCATTTTTCACATCAGCTATATAAGAAAAGTTACGTTTTGCCATTTTTAATATTGTAATGTTAATTTCCAATTTTCTTTTTGAATGTGCAGAACTGTCCATTCGGTCATTTGCTATGCAATCTCTCCTGGAGAGCTAATGTAGCACATCTTCTTTCTGGTCCTGGTTCTTGTCACCGCTCTAAAGAGTGCCGTGCACAGACAATGAAGTAAGTGGGAGGAAGATTTTCTTGCAAGGAGAGGACAGCTAAGATTTGAGAGAACTCTCCACAGCCACAAGCTGCCTGCCATCCAAGAGCAAGTGAGGGCTGAGGGCAAGCCTGCCGGGGAAGAGCAGGAGCAAGTCTGCAGGGTGGGCAATGGCTCAGTTTAGCCTCTGAACAGGCTCTGATTGGCTAGGTATATATCAAAATGGAGTGAAAAAGTAAGGCTCAATGAAGGGAGAGCCTGCTGAACCTGAAAGAGGAGTAGTTTGCAGTTTAGCTGGTGGTCCCATCCCCCTTACTGTCAGTTTAGCTGGTGGTCCCATCCCCTTTGCTGTCACAGCCATGGTAAGGAATCAGAGATTCAGCTGTCTGGAGGGCAGCAACCCATTAACTGTTGTTACATAAATGTGTATGCATATATATCCCTAAATAAACGCAGCCTAGGTAGTCTGTATAATGTTACTTATGTGTGTGTTTTCTGGGCTGACTGTGGTTTGAGGTAACCAATTGTTCTGCTCTTCCCCGGGGAAGACTTGTTTCTCTGACTCTCAGCACTCCTTAGTTGCCTGTGATTCTGTATGTAGTGTTGAGGCCTCCTAGCCTTCCCTTTTCTTACCCAGGCATGGCCCCTTTCCCTATCTGCCTGCCTCCCAGGGAGTCTACCTCCTTATCTCTCAGAACTCTTAACATAGAAGGCAGGAAAGAGGAGACAAGAACAAAAGGGAAGGAGACTAGTGGACAGGAGTGATAATGTCCATTAGCTGAGTGGAGAAATGCCCTCCCTTTATAGCCGCTCTCTGAGCTCCTTCCCTTTTCTGGTCTCGGCAAAAGTTTCTGTCTACAGTCCTCCCAACAACCCCACTAAAGTCAGCCCCTCCCAAATCAAATATATCATCCTGCTTATTTCCTTAACAGCATTTATCAGTATCTGTCCAGTGTGTTTCCTTGTGGTCAGTCCCCTCCAGTGAACAAGCTGCATAGTTAATCTGAAGCTATACTGTAACCTGGCGCAACAAAAGTATCCAGTGTGTGTTGTAGGAATGAATTGCTGCCTTCAGCAAGTAGGCTTCCAGGAAGCCTAGACTGTATGGCACACAGACCAACCATACTGCCGGAAGGGCCATGTCCCTAATTCTAAAGCAGTACAAATGAAAGTTCAGGTTGACGATTTTTCAGCGTGTGACCAGGAGTTGGCTTGGTAGTGAAGATCCCAACTGTCATGAATATTGCTAGTCTTGCTTTCCATCCTGATACTTGTTTTGAGGAAGTAAGAGGTAAAGGCTGTCTCTCCCGGCATCTTTGGGCTGGTTCACGCCAGATGTTTCCTTGTGCTAAGACAGCACCTGCCTCAGCAAGGCAGTCAGAGTATATATAGTCACCATTTCAGAAGGGCGATTTGAGTCCAGTCGGTATTGCTCTTTTGTTTCCAACAGGTTAGTCATGATTGTTCTTGCGCTGTCCTAGGACCAGCCTCAGCCGCCGCCCCCAGTGTCTAGCAAATCCCCAAGGGGGCGGTGGAGCACTGCGGTGAGTCAGGTCTGAGACCTTCCAGGCTTTGCTAGCCCTGCGGCATCCACTGAAGGAAGTTAGAAACTTCTGTGCCTTTGAGACCCAGACCCATTGTCCATTGAGCGTCCTGCACCAGGTGAGGTGACTTTTCCGTCCCGGCTGCACACTTCCACTTGGGTGCATCGAAGTGGGTGATTCGACGCCCGCTAAGCCAAGAAGCCGACGAGACGTTTTCCACATCTCTCCCGGGTTTTGGAGGCGTGTAGAACCCACGGCATCAACCCGATTAACCTGCGAGCGCCAGGAGCCGCTCCGAGAGGAGCCTGCATCCCGGCGTCCGCAGGGAGCCAGAGGACTCGGCCGCTCCGGCCGGCGCCTGCGTCTCTATGGTGCGGCCGAGGGGCGGAGCGCTGTTGGCTCGCCCGCCGACTGTGAAGTGAGCTGGGTATGGCTGAGCTGCACCAGGCCGGGCGGGGAGGGACGGGGAGAGGGCGCAGCTTTCAAAGGGAGGCCAGAGCGGGATGGAGCCGGAGCCGAGGCAGTGCGGGGTCGGGGCTGCGGGCTGGGAGGGCGGGCTCCCTGTCTCCGCGAGCCGCACACCTACCTCCTCCTCCCCCTCTCGCCCTCCGGATCGCGTGGATGTTGCTTTCCTGGGCTCCGCGCTTTTCCCAGTCCGAGCAGGGAGCCCGTGGGCGTCCGGGCAGAAGAGCCCACTGCCACCCTTACTTCTGTGGAAGAGTTCTGAGTTAGCTAAGCCTCCAAGTACTAAGACTTCCTGCCCCCGTTTGACATTCTAAAACTTACTAGATCACACGGACCCCGAAAAGGATGACTTCAGGAATTTGCTGAGATCAGAAACATGTTGGAACGCACACTTGTGTATTCTATTTGTAGTCGTTACAAGAGCTAAGTATTTTACGTGCAAAGAGAGATCAGAGGGCCTGAGATAGATAAGTCACGGTAAAGTAAACAAGATTTGTGTTCATTTCCTTTATTAATTACCAGCATTAGAGTTGTCATCTGCTTTTGGTATTTTAGCACTTAAGAGTTTAACTGTGTTAACTATTACAGCAACTATAGTTTAGTGACGAGAGCATTATTTGTAAAGCCTAATAAAGGCAGTTTGAGGCAGGGCATGTTTTTGTTTCTTTGTTTATTGTGATGACTTTGTTTGGTTGTTTGGTTTTTGAGACACGGTCTCACTATGTCCTCCGTGTTGGTCTTGGAATCCCTGAACTCAAGTGATCTTTCTGCTTCAGCCTCCTGAGTGCTGGGGCTACAGACCTAACAACCCCAGCTCTTGGTTTTGTACTTTTCCGCCAAGGTTAGGGAGAGGGAGGAAATGAAAAAGAAACTGACAGTTACGTTGGGAATGTCTTACTTATTTGTACAGAAATGTATGATTGGTAACAAAAAAAATCCTCACATTCTACTTTAAAAGACCAGCTAATATGTGGGAAACTAAGGGAAGGGAGATGACCATTTTGCTTGCTGGGAAGTCCCCACAGTTGGTGACATTTGCTATAATGAGGGTGAAATGAGACAAACTTAGGCCATTATAAAAATGGTTTCTAAAAGTCACAGAAAAATTAGATGGTTGGCTCTTATGGTAGAGAAGTCACCCCAAATACCACCTCTATGAATACTGAGTTTATCAGCTGAGAACCGGTGTGTACCTAGTGTTGCCGACCTTTCTGAGGTCCTGGGTCCAATCCTTTTTGATATACATACCAATTAACATTAATAAAACATTGTGTAATATCAGAAATATAATTTGTAGTATACCAAAAGCATTTTTCCACTTTTTACATGGATACTAATGCTGGGTCTCCAGGCTTGTGCAACAAATACATTTTCTCACTGAGCCATAAATCTGAAGTGTTCTCATATTAAGGATGACATAACAGATGTTTATTTTCTTCTTTTTTTCAAAGACAGAGTATCCCTGGCTAGCCTCAAACTATGTAGACCAGGCTGGCTTCAAACTCATAGAGGTTCACCTGCTTTGACCTCCCAAGTGCTGGGATTAAAGGCATGTGCCACCAACACACAGCTGAAATGTTTTTTCTTTTTAATCCCAGTATGTGTTTGTCTCTTTAAGACAGAGCTCTTAAAATTCAGGGTTGTTGCCAAGGTGCCATAACTTAGCTGTGTTTGGAATCTTATAGTTGTGATTGTTTCCTTAGAGCTCTGTGTTACTCCATAGTAACACTCTTAAAGTGAATGAGACCCATTTCTCGTTCTTTGGCAAATAACTTTATTATTGAGACAGGATCTCTCTCTGTAGCCATAGCTAGCCTAGACCTTTCTATGTAGATCAGGCTGGCCTTGAACTCACAAAGATCCACTTGCCTCTACCTCCCAAGCACTGAGATTACCGGCATGCACTAACACACTCATCACTGCAAATAAAGAGAGAGAGGGAGAGAGAGATTAAGAAAAGAAAAAAATGGAAGGATTTTCTCTTTGAGGGAATTATTTTATCTTTCAGTGCCCAATTTTTTTGTTCTTTTCTTTCTCCCAGGGCCTTGGGAAAACTTGAAGTGTTCCTGTTTTACTAGCCTTGTCTTTGGAAGCATCCATCTTCTATGCATTGCTTCTATTGATTTGAATTAGGTGATCTGTTTATTCTTCTCTATAATCTCGGGTTTTTTTTCCCACCAAAAAGCTGCTAATTTTAAAACCAATGTACTAACTTTATCTTACATCTTTGTTGCAATATAATTGATATGTAATTAAATCTAAATAGTTAAAGTACACAATCCAGCATATTTTGACACATGTATGAAACTATCACAAGAAGCTGACTGTAAGAATCATTCGAGAGCTTTTCCTTGCTTTTCAGCCCTTCCTGCAACCCCCCATCCAGTCAGCCACTGATCTGCTTTTTCTCAATATCAGTTAGTTTGCATTTTTCTGAAATTTTCCTAGATTCCCTTTAAAAATATGCCTAAGTGAAAATGTCAACCATACAGAAAAATAGAAGACAGTGTGAGGAGCTGTAGTCTCTTTGTCCATACAAGAGGTTGGTTAAGAGCCCTGGCTGCTGCTCTTGCAGGGAACCCAGGTTCAATTCCTGGCACCCATATAGCAGCTCACAGGTCTGTGAGGGATCCCATAACCCTCTTCTGAGCTCTGCAAGTACCACATGCAGATGGCGCACATTCACAACGCAGGCAAGTACCCACACAAGTAAAACAGGAAATGGAAAACCAGATGTGATGTGGCGTTGAAACATTTGACAGACGGATTATTTCAGTACCCTGTGCCAGGTTAGAATGCAGTGCAAATTTATGCTTGCCTTTTCACACAAGCTGAAATTCCAGGGTTTGTTGCTGTTATTCCAGGCCATAGATAAAGGGGGTGTTTGCTGGGGAGATGTCAGATGTTAGAAGTAAAGGGTGTGCTGTAGAAACTAGGGCACCTTTGAAAATCTTCCACGTGGAGCCAAGGACTTGATGTCTTCATTATCAGCTTTTTGTCTTTGTGTACTTTGAGATTTTTTTTTTTTTAAGACAAGGTCTCTTGGGCTGGAGAGATGACTCAGCGGTTAAGAGCACTGACTGCTCTTCCAGAAATCCGGGTTCAATTCCCAACACCCATATGGCAGCTCACAACTATCTGTAATTCCAGCTCCAGGGGACCCGACACCCACCCATGACAAAACGCATAAAGTAAAAATAAATAAATTTTAAAAAAGAGACAAGGGCTCTCCGTGTAGATCAGGCTGGTCCAGAACTCACAGGGACCCTTCTGTCCCTGCTTGCAGAATGCTGGGATGAAGGGCTTCTCTAGGACTTTCTTGTCCTCAGCTGTTTTGTGTCTTGGAGCCTGTAGCCTTCAAGAGTACCATTCCACATCAGTTTTGCATAGGAAAAGGAAGCTGGTGGGCTTCGCTTGGGCAACTGTTACCACACTACCTTAGAGGCAGAGAAGGGAACTCTAATTCTACAGCTCTGGAGTTTAGGTACCGTGGGGACAGGTAGTTTTTTGTTGTTGTTTTAAAAAAAGATGAGCCAGCTCTCCAGTCCTGAAAGCAGACCTTTTTTTTTTTTCTTCAAAAATATAGAAGCAGTTGGTGGGTTTACAGATACAATGAATGCCCGCTGCCATACCATACACATTCCGACAGAAGTATTTAAATGCCTAGCAGGAATCAGTAACATACAGTGGGCTTTCTGAAGTTCTCCTTGCTACCACATAAACTGTTTTTTTTTCCTTCAAAACAGACTTACAGTGTTTGACCATACAGCCCATCGTATACCACGTAAGGGATGCTAATTTTTCCAATTTGGTTTTATAATTACGACTGATGTTGCTTGCTTGGATATTGTGTGGCAGATTATAATCTTTTTAATGTTTGTCTTTGGTTTCTGCTTCAGGATGCCAGGGATGACGACAAGCGTAGACTGTTGGTCCCTGATGGCTGTTGCTGTATACTGACACAGTTTATGATGGCGTCTAAAGTTGAAAAGACTCAGGCTTTACAGCAGTGTTTCAGCACCGAGTCTCTCATCTCCAGCCTCGGTCTGGGCATCTTTTGCCTAGTAGCTGATAGACTTCTCCGGTTTTCCGTAATTCACCAAAACGATTGGCTTCGCGCCCTCTCAGATAACATAGTACACGGCGTGATTGGCATGTGGTCATGGGCAGTCGTCATTGGAATCAAGAAGAAGGCTGACTTTGGAGAGGTTCTTTTAGCTGGGTTTTTAGCCTCTGTTATTGATATCGACCATTTTCTTCTCGCTAGATCCCTGTCTTTAAAGGTAAGACATCGACGTAGTTTTCTTTAATGTCTTTAGTACGGCCACGCTGTCTTCCTGACCATCATAGGCTAGAGAAAATGTCTGTCTTTAAAATAGGAAAGCTAACTTATTCGACTGTTTTGAGTATCTACTATTTCCCTAAGGATGCCCACAGACATGTTCCTAATTGGATTTGCTGTCACAAAGTTCCATATAGACATAAAGTAAGAACTCTTAGCCTATTAACTGTACTGAGAAGCTCAGTGCTGGCTCACAGAGAATACATTAGCAAGCTCAAAGGAACGGCTTTCATTCCTAGTGTTCCTAGGTCAGTGTTCTTTTTTCCTTTCCCCTCTTACTCTTTATGTCTTCCCGTTTGTGTGCATCTCCTATGTGCGCCATTAACAGATATTATATTTTCTAACTATCAAAAGATTTGCCTGCCTTTGTGTATGCATGTGATGTGCAAACATCTCAGAAAAGAAGTGTAGATCCAAAGCAAGGATTTTGCCTTGTGAGCCACTGGCCTGGGAGGTTACCTGGCCCACCCAGGAGGTGTTCAGTAAATACTTGCTGAGGGGTGAATGAAGCCTCACTTCCTCCTGCCTGTCACATACAAAGTGTGCGGCAGGGTCACCTGACTCTGATGCTCAGTCGGCAAGGAGGGATGATTGCTGATTCAAGATAAATTTTAGCTTTTTGCCCTGTATGTGAAGGCCACAAAGGTAAAAGATCTATTCCCTCAGCTTTAGCATAGGGAATAATAAAATAATAACTTGAAATAATCTTTCAGTGTTAGTAGTAAATTCTGAAAGAATCCATGGCTTTTATGAAACAGTTATAATAAAAAAATATTCTTCCTTTTCCCTGCTTTAATGAAGGAATATTTTGTTGTTGTTGTTGTTGCTGCTGCTGTGTGTGTGTGTGTGTGTGTGTGTGTGTGTGTGTGTGTATACTCTTAGATGTCTCAAGAAGTTCTTTAGAAACACAAATTATAGAACAGGACGGGATGAGGCGAGGAAGAGCCACAGGTTCAGGAGTAAGGTTGGACAGAAGGAGAAACTATTAATGCCAACAGCACTGGAGTTGACAGCTCATCTCTGCTTCAGAAGAGCTGGTGAAAAGGAATTGTATTCTCAACACAATAACCGATAACTGTTGAAGTCTTACCTATTCCACTTACTCTGTAACAATCAGCGCACATTATATGCTTGTAGGAACTGTCATGTTGTCCTTCTTAAACATGTGCAAATACCATTTGTCAATTAGAAGCTTTAAATAGGGCTGGAGAGATGGCTCAGTGGTCAGGAGCACCCATTGCTCTCCCCAAGGACCTGGTTCAGTTTCCAGTCCCCGTGAGGCAGCCCACAACTGCCTGTAACTCCAGCTCCAGGGAATTCAGTGACCTCTCTGGCCACAAGGTCAACTGCATGCTTATACATATACCTACACACAGATACACATATGGAAAATTTAACAACCTCAGGGAGAAAACAACTTTAAAATAGGGCTGGTAAGATGTCTCAGCAAGTAAACATATACATAAATAAATAGGAGTGTTTTTAGTTTTAAATATTACTTAAATCCCAACTACACAAATCTTATACTTAGGATATAAATTATGTTTGTAGCTTTTTAAACACTGGGAAGCTTGTAAAATTAATACAATATTCCTTTTATGAAAAAGATTATATATACAGTGTTCTGTTTGCATGTTGGCCTGCACACGTGAAGAGAGCTTCAGATCTCATTATAAATGGTTACAAGCTGCCATGTGGTTGCTGGGAATTGAACTCAGGACCTCTGGAAGAGCAGGCAGTGCTCTTAACCACTGAGCCACCTCTCCAGCCCCAATTCCACATTCCTAAGACCTCCATTTTATTGTTGATGCAAAGGATATGGTGGTCATGCTTTCGTCATCTCATATATTTTTAAGTTAAAAATTTAGCCTTAGTGTAGAACAGCATAGAGTGAGAAGAGAACACCGGCCTGGAAACCGTGTGTCCAGTGCTTCTGCAGAGTTATGTTTTCTGTCGTTTCCAGTTGACGCTGGTCGTGTTAAAATAGTAAGGCGCAGCTGTGAGATTTTGCAAAGAAGGAAATGATGCTAGCTGCTACTTCTCACTGCAGGCCGCTTTGACGCTTCCAAGAAGACCTTTCCTCCACTGTTCCACCGTGATACCCGTGGCAGTTGTGAGCCTGAAGCTGGCCATGCACCTTTTCAGGCTCCGGGACTCGTGGTGCTTCCTCCCGTGGATGCTCTTCATTTCCTGGGCTTCGCACCACATCCGAGATGGAATTCGTCACGGCCTGTGGATATGCCCATTTGGGAAAACTTCTCCTTTGCCCTTCTGGCTTTATGTGACAACCACATTATCCTTACCACACCTGTGCTCATTCCTTATGTATTTAACAGGGACCAGACAAACGATATCTTCAAAACATGGGATGCGTGTTGATGTCTGAGATGACCATTTGCCTCTAAGGAAAGGCAATAGCTCAGATGACGATGATGAAAGACAGACAGTGTTCAACTGAAATTTTGCTTTTGTTTTTGAGACAGGGTTTCTCTGTACAGTGCTGGCTGCCTTGGAACTCCTCCCTCTGTAGACCAGGCCAGCCTCAAATTCAGAGATCCACCTGCTTCTGCCTCCTGAGTGTTGGGATTAAAGGCGTGGGCCATCACTGCCAGGCCTCAAGTGAAAATTTTAAAACACAGTTAGGTACTTTATTTAGTTTTTACAATTCTCCGGCCCTCTTGCTCGGGAGGCAGGCTCAGTACTTGCCCTTCCCTCTTACGCGACCATCTAGTGCAGTATTGGGGTTGTCCTTATTTCATACTCTGTTGTTATATTGCTGCTGCTTTGTCTGACATTACTGGTTTTGTCAAGTTGATTGATACCTACTGAGCTGTCTGGAAGTCTGTCTTCAAAACCAGTCCATTTCCTAATAAAAATCAAAGTTTTGGATGGCTAACTTATAAAGAGCTCACATAATATGATATTTGAATTCACATTTTCCTGGGACACCGAAACAGTGAAGTGGACAAAATAAATAAGGTCATGATAAGATGTCTATTGAGCACTAAACAATCATTTCACATATGTTGACCCTGACTGAAGTAATAACTTTAAATGTTTGTGGACAGTAATTATTGGCAAATATCTAACTAAAATAATAAAATTAAATCTAAGTTACAATTTCAGAAATCAATTTAGGAAGTAATTATTCTCACATTGCCTATAATTACATTCACTGAAATTATTGGGGGGGGGGGTTAGTATCTTTGCCCAGGAATCTCATGTTAGCATTTTCACTAACTAAATATTTAGAAAATATTTATAACAAAGAGCTTTGACAAAACCATACACGGATCACCACTGAACTTACATAAAAACAGAACTGAGCAATGGTGCCATCTGAGATGCAGATTCGTGACGGCCACTAAAATTGCAATAGTTGTGTGATCGTGACAAACTAGTCTAAAATGTTGTTCAAATGATTTTTTTTTAAAATCTTCTCCTTACTGAGAACGAAAGGATTTTTCAAAATAAAATAGTTTTTGGAAATCTTGCTTTTTCTTTTGCTCTTCCGGGTTCGACTGTTAAGATGATGAACTTTCCTAGAGAAGGAAGTGCATCCCTGTAAACTTACATCTGTGGTTTGCTATGACCGTGGTCTTAACATGCTGCCCCAGAGACGCCTCTCTTTCTTTGTGACACATGGGATTCCTATTTCCTTCAGATTCTTTTTAATTTGTGATTTGCAATGCTAGCAATTGTGTGCCCTAGTCTCTGAGGAAACGTGGGTGACTTAGAACATGATGTCATATCCTAACCAGGCTTCTGCCTTTATAGAGTTCTGTACATTGTAGAAGGGTTCATGATCTTTGGAGAGTATTTTTCTTATTGTTAAATTCTTTGCAACCTGTTACTTTATACAGCCTAGCTCTTAGGTACTATTACCTTTCAAATGTTGAAATAGGAGCGGCGGCGGGGTTGCGTCCCCAACACCCCGGCCGCTTGGCTAGCTCATGCCCGAAATAACAACACACAAACTGTATTCATTTAAGAACTGCTTGGCCCATAAACTCTAACCCTTACAGGCTAATTCTCGCACCTGGACTAGCCCATTTCTAATGATGTTTGTAAGCACCCCAAGGTGCGCTTACCGGGAAGATTCTAGCCTCCATCCATCGTGGGTTGCAGCTGCCTGGGAGAGCTGAGCATGGCGTCTCTGCTCCAGCAGAGCTGTCGGGCCTCTCTGGGAGCAGAGCAGAGTCTGACCTCACTTCCTCTTCCGCCCAGAATTCTATTCTGTTTACTCCTCCCATCTATGTTTCAAGCCATGAGGCCAAGCAGCTGGTTTATTATAACTTAACCAATGAAATCAACAGATTGATTTATGACACTCCCACATCATTCAAAAGCAACTGTCAATTTGGTTGATATGATAGTTAAGTATTATATAAAGAATAAGTTTAATTAAATTTATTTTAAACATCTGGCTTAAATTCATGAAAATTAAGTCTATATAACATGGAAATTTTTCTAAATTGTAATTGTAAAATTCTTTGTATTTTTCTCTCTTTTCATATTAAGCATAAGAACATAGCAAGCTCCAGGACAGCCAGGACTACATAGAGAGAACTTGTTTCAAAAAAAAAAAAAAAAAAACAGCAACAAAAAAGAGACCTTGCTTTAAAATGTCACCTTAGGGGTCATCTCACTTTCTATTGTTAGAAAGAAAATTCACTTTTGCCATCATTCCTTCCTTAAATAATAAAGTTTTGGGATGGTTTACCACAGTTTACCTCCGAGCTCAGAAATGTCCCTTCTTTAATGAGTGTTGTTTGTGGCTCTGACCTCTAAGACACTAACAACCTGCAGCCACCCCTCCATACCGCCACTCTGTTCTTGGCCCTACTGACAATGGATGTTTGTCAGCGCACCATTGTTTGAGGGCTGAGTTCATCTTGTTGGCCTGCATCTCCTCCATCCTCTTCACGTCTTCTCTCCTCACTGGTCCCTCCGCCCAGGCTTCTCTGGAGCTCGTGAAGCTTCAGGGAAACGCCGCCACTGCAGCATCCACTCATCCCCTCATCTTGGCAACTGGCTCCAGGTCAGTTTTCAGACAGGACCTGATGAAAACTCTGACCCACAGAATGACTAGAAGAGAGAAGGCAGCACAGAACACAGACATGCCCAACTCTTAACGGTTGGTGTTCTCCAGGGCCAGGGTGTTTTCATCCAGGCCCATGTACATCTGTGAGAGGATATACTAACACACACACACACACACACACACACACACACACACACACACACACACACACACGATCTCTCCATGTACCCCAACCCAGGCTGGACTGGAAAAGCAACTACTCCTACCTCAGCCTCTGGGTGCTGGAATAATGAGCTTGCAAAGCCATGCCTGGCTTAGACATACTTTTTATACTGGGAATTTCAGTTGATAGACTTTGTCTCCTAAAGCTACAAAACAATGACTAAAGTCATTCAGTCCTGCGCCCTCCCTTCAAATCAGACAAGCCCAGTGATAGTTGATCCTACTTTTACACGAGTTTAAAGAATAATCTGAGTGCTCGATGCCTTTTATATCCTATTATAAATGAAGTGGCACTTTATTCCATATTATTCATACATATAAGATCTGAATATACAAAGTCTGATTTATAACAGAGCTATAAGGTTCGCTGGGACCTTGCAAAATTTTATGGCAACTGGGCAAACACTGGAATGATAAAGTGATACTCAAGCTTCTGGGTATGAAGTTCTGTAAAAGCCTTTAGGTATGACTGTGTGGTACTTTACTGTGATGGCCTTTTAAGTGTGAATAATTATGTAAGTCGTGGTGCATAGTAAATTCTCCCTCAAAGGGAAACTCGTCAGCCTACCAATATTTAATATAATTGCATCTACAATCAGGTGATAAAATGGAAATACTATAAGCAGTCTGCCCACAAATTAAAAATCAGCAACGTCTTCCAACTTGGTGGTTGGTGCTAGGGTCTCTCGTTGGTGGCTGGGTTAAAGACCTGGCTGTGGGGTTCAGCTGCAGAGGGCAAACACCTGAGAACTGTGCCAGGGTCTTCTCTGAAGACACAGCAGGGGCTCCCTGGGAATGTGCAGAACTGAACACCCTTGTGTGTACCGCACTGATGAGCAGTGTCCTTTGTTTCGTATGTGTGCTCTCTCTGGATGTCAGTGTGCATGAATGGAGAGCAGAGAGAAGGGACCGCCTAGGACTGTCCTGGATGTGACAGGTTTCACAGTGAAACACGTGCTGAACTTGATTCTGACGTGGCAAGAGGTGGATATGAATGTAGATTTAAACTACATTTAGAAATACTGTGTGGTTGGGATACTTTTTACTTCTCAGTGACACCGGGAAGGGCTTATCTCAAATACTGTATTACATTACAGAAATAACCATCTAAAGGGAAATCCCAAGACATTCAATATAGTTAGATAAGAATGCAAAGTTAAAAGGTAGTTTCTGAATCCCTCCTAGTAGTTTTCTGAAAGACTAGAGATTCTCGCTATTGGTGGCAGCTGCAGAGACCTCCCCATCATTGCCAGAGGAAACGTGCTACTAGATTTAAAAGTACAAGCCTTCTGGGTAGAGACCCAGAAGTTCCAGGTCTAGGGAGTTAGTTCCAGGGCTACACACATAAGCACAGAGGAAAGGGGGCAGTTAGTGACCTGAGAGGGCAAAAACCAAGCAGGAGCCTACATAACAGTTGTGGACTAGATGATCACTAACCTAAGTTAGTATGCAAACCTTAAACTAAAATGCCTACACATTTGAATAGTGAGCCAGATCAATACAGCCTATGCAAAATGTCTGTCTTAAGTCTTTAAAAATTAAAACAATCAGTAAGACAGTATGCTGTCATTTTTGTAAAGCTTGCCTGGTGTGCATGTGTGTGTGGAGTTAGTAGGTCACATGGGCCATGAGGAATGTCTACGTTTATGATGCTTAACAATAAACAAGTATGCTTCTATATTCTATTTTCAGTAAAGGCGTTTCCATTTCCTGCCATAAGTACAATTTCAGGCTATGGATGTTTGACCTGACCCCACCACCTGACTGCCCAAACTCAGACACTGGTGTCCCAGTGGGAAGACAGCTTTGATCAGCTCTTGTTCACCATTGGGTTCAATGCCTCTGCGTGCACATACTTCTTTCTCTATTATTTAAATATACCATTTCATCAGACACTAGCAATATCCCAAGGTGCCCCAAGGCAGGAAGTTCATGACAATTTTATTAATCTGATAAATTCCCTTATTATTATCATTTATTTTCATATACAGAAAGATAAAACTTGAAGACCAGGCAAGGAGGCATGTGCCTTTAATCCCAGCACTTGGTAGACAGAGGCAGATGGATCTCTGTGAGTTCAAGGCCAGCCTCTTTGACATAGTTCCAGGCCAATTTCAAGATAAAACTTGAAATAGTTAGAGATTTCCATCCTATTCTGTTGGAGGTGTGGCTGCTTCTTCACACAGAAGGAAAGACTACACGTGTATTTATTTGAGGCCCCAGCACAGAATTTAGGCAGCAGAACTCCAACTTAGCAGATCTAATTTCAAATGACACTTGTTTCTGAAACCAGGACAGAAAAGAGGAACAAAGACCCCCTGCTAGTGAGTGAACTATGACAGCGTTCTTTTTTTTTTTTTTGTCTTTCGAGACAGGGTTTCTCTGTGGCTTTGGAGCCTGTCCTGGAACTAGCTCTGTAGACCAGGCAGGTCTCGAACTCACAGAGATCCACCTGCCTCTGCCTCCCGAGTGCTGGGATTAAAGGCGTGCGCCACCATCGCCCGGCTTACAGCGTTCTTTAAAAGGATATTTCTCCTAATAATCAACTTACACAGGTAAACTACACTTCAGATAATGCAAGGCCTTGTCA